>NW_020665141.1:2160837-2306649 GCF_002925995.2 Terrapene triunguis | reverse complement strand
GGGGGGGCTGGGTATGTGTGGAGGGTGCAGGAGTCAGGGCAGAGGGCTGGGGGCATGTGAGGGGGTGCAGGAGTCAGGGCATGAGGTGTGAGGGGGCTGGGTATGTGTGGAGGGTGCAGGAATCAGGGATGGGGTCGTGGGGGGGATGCAAGGGGGTGCAGGGGTCAGGGCAGAGGGCTGGGGGGGGTGGGATCAGGAGGGTGCTCCCAGCCCCCTGAGCAGCTCACGGCAGGGGGCTGGAGGGATATGTCCCGCTCCTACCCTCCTTCCCCCTGCCTCTTGTCCGCCTCCTTACCGGTCTGAGCAGCGAGGGTGCTGGGGCTGCTCTTCTCCCCTCCCTCGCAAGGGCCATCGGCAGCAGGGAGGGAGAGGAGGCGGGGCTTGATGCAGCACGCTGGGGGAAGAGGGAAGCTTGGCTACCAGCGGAGCCTGCTGTATAGCAGCAGCCGGCAGGACCAAGCTGAACTCAAAGCTTACCTACCATCAGTATCACCACAACTGGCCTAAAGCATAAACATACTTTGTCCACATCAAAAGATGAGCTTTTTACCAGGGATGTGTTTTCATAAGTATGAATTTTTTCAGATTCCCTACCCCCACCCTATTTCTCAACACTCTGCATAATATCACTTCATTTAAGGAAATTACAAAATAAAAGTTTCACATGAAGTGGGTGGTGTTCTACATTTAAGAAGAAAACTGCTTAATGCGGGGATCAGCAACGTTTGGCACGCAGCTCACCACGGTAAGCCCCCTGGTAGGCCGGGCCGGTTTGTTTACCTGCCGTGTCCGCAGGTTCGGCCGATCGCGGCTCCCACTGTCAGCGGTTTGCCACTCCAGGCCAATGGGGGCTGTGGGAAGCGGCGCGGGCCGAGGGATGTGCTGGCTGCCGCTTCCCATTGCCCCCATTGGCCTGGAGCGGCGAACCGCGGCCAGTGGGAGCCGCGATCGGCCGAACCTGCAGATGCGGCAGGTAAACAAACTGGCCCGGCCCGCCAGGATGCTTACCCTGGCGTGCCACGTGCCAAAAGTTGCCGATCCCTGGTTTAATGTATTGGTAATACTTAAGACAAACATCAGTTTTAGTCTGAGAATTAGTATACCAATCAGGAAAAAAAGGTTTGATTTTGGTTTTGGGGGGGTTGTGGCGGGACTTGGTTTTTCAAGTATAAACATATGCTAGTAATGCCCAAAAGTCCCCGTCAAAACTAGAGCCTCTTTTTCCTGGATGCTGTACAAACACAGGTAAGAGAATATCTACTCTGGACGACTTACAGTCTAGTCTAAGTGTATATCTTCATAGCACAGTTAATTTGAACTCTTACCTAGTGTTTCCCTAACAATCCTCCTGGCTACACCCAAACCCTGTGACCAGAGTTTGTTAGTACTTTCAACATCGAGCAGATAGCTTGTCTGGAGCTGTAGGCTAAAACCCAAGTGAGGCTTTCACCTGCCCACCATGCAGTAAGGATGCAGGTTAAGTCACCTGAGTGCTGGTAGTCCTCCAGGTTCTTCCCCAAATTTGCTCCTGCCCCCCTCCCAGAAGGGCAGACAATTTCTCCCATAATTCACTTAAAAGAATTAGCACTGGTCATATTACTGCAGCACAAAGAACCACAGGATATGCCCTTAGAAGAACTAGTGAGATATACAGGCAAATGCCACACTAGTGAAGAAACACTTTGCAGTGTGACTATTCACATCCAGGTTAGACTAACGTGGGTGCCAATCACTCAAGTTAATTCTGCAGTGAAGACATATCCTAAAAGATTAAGTCAGGTCCAAAACTTGGAAACAGCTAGTAAGTGCTCATACATTGCACTGGCACTTCTCTAAAGCTTACTCTCCAGAAACTCAGCTTCCATTTAAAAAATATTTATAGCTGTCATCGTTATAGAGAAAACCTCAAAAACATGAACAGAGGGTCACCAATGCAGAACTGAGTCTGCAACAATAGACCCAAAATGTATGAAGTGTCAAATTCATCTCCATGAGATGTTACCTCTCATGCTCAGTGACAGTTTAAATGTCAACACTTAACTATTTTATTCCTCATGTAAGGAACAAGGAGGACAATTACAGATCTGGATAATTAATTCCGAGTGACATCTCATTTTGGTGCCACAACTGTGTGCCATTTGGGAGATAACACTCCAGCACCCCTTTTCCCTCCTCCATCAAGAGGAGGCAAGCCCAAAGAGCTTAACAGCCCATCGGCATACCCAAGCTCCACCAAGGAGGAGCCCATCAAGGTGCCCAGGGGAGCCAAGCAACACACACCATCCTATTTTGAATATCTGCACAATTTACCACGAGTAGTTTTATTTTGGGTTCATATGGGTGGGTCTCATTTTGTGGGTGAAGCTTGGAAAACTACCACTTTTTTTTCAAACTGACTCCTGTAGCCTATAAGACTAACCTGCTTGCGCGCGCGTGTGTGTGTGTGTGTGTGTGTGTGTGTGTGTGTGTGTGTGTGTGTGTGTGTATCTTTTCTTATAGTTTAAGTATTTGATGTATTAGGCTTATAGATTTATATTAAAAGTAAGTTTGGCTGTAATGCAAGATCTACCTACAGGCCAAAACCCTGTATGTTAAGCTAATCCGAAGTTAACACCTTTTGAGACCCTCACCCAGAAAAGTAAAATTAGACAAAACACTCACACAGATGTCTAGAGACCTTTACCTGGACCAATAGCCTTAAAGGGTGGAAACGGGTTTTTCCCACAGACTTAACAAGTACACTACAAGAGACTGATGTGCGTACATACCTGTCATCCATACACACATACATACTAGCCTATGGGGTAAGTGTACCCTAACATTTCTGTGGGTGAGGAATAAAATTTGGGCATAAGAGAAGGAGGTCTGGCATTTGCCCTATAAAAGAGGTAACTCATCTCAATAGAGTATCTCCGTTCTCCATTATCTTCATTTTCTCTGTTCTTACTTTACTCCATCTCCATTTCTCACTATCTCCGTTCTCACTTTACTCTATTCTCATTTACTTCCTCCACTCTATCTACAATGACTGCTACTATTTGTAGGCTATACTTGTCCTTCTTAAACTTTAAGTTTCAAGGGAACTAGGCTAAGCTTGGTTTCCCTAAGTTTTATTCTTAGTTTGATTATTAGGTTTTGATTTAAGTTTAAGTTAGTCAAGTAAACCCTAGCCAGCTTTGATAGCTCTTAGCATTTTCTAAGCACTGCATCCCTCACTCAAGAATTGAGAAACCTAAACCACAAGGCTGTTCCTGTGTCTCTTACCACCAGGTTATCAAGGAAGGGTGTGAGTATATTAACCAAAGCTTTGTTACATATAATACTATATTATCATATGTATCTTTTGAATAGCAGTAATGCAATTGTAACTTTGTAACTCTGGATATTTTACCATTTACTTACTATTATTGATTTTAATAAAAAGTCTTTAAAACGATATCTGTCTCAGTGTGAGCTTCCTGTCATAGCCCCGAGGGTCCTTTATAAATTCTGTTGAGCCTGATTCAGGACAAGAACTTTTACCTTCTGATCAAACAGATTGGCGAGCCTAAACCCATACTAATTAATATTAATAATATTATTAAATAAAATTAAATTAATAAATTAAATTCCCATATTATCCAAATTAATATTATCAGTACACGCTAAATCAGGCTACACGCCTGATCAATTGTGTCTTACTTTGCTTCAGAAGCCCAGGGTATGTGCATATAAGAACCTTCTACTGGGCTTGCCACTGCACTACAGCTAAATCTGAACACTTGTAGCTACAGTCACAATGTTTTTGAAAAAAGAGACATGGCACCCATAGCACTAAACATTTAATCAAAATAAATGTTTTTTCCTGTTAGAATCTAAAGGAATCTGGAGTAGACTGCTTGCCTTTCCCATGAATCACATTAACAAAATAAGTCTGTCAGCCTACTCAGACAAGAAACCTTAACTGCACATGGCTGTTAAATCTGGACAGTTTACAGCAGCACAGAAGATTTACGAAACAAAGTTTACAGTATCAGAAGTGTATCTCAAATTTCTCCTTATTCACAAAAGGCTTGCCCCACTGAAAATGAAAACTGATTTTCCCACAGAGCTTTGGTTAGGACTCACTGAACATGTACATATTTCAAAGTAAAAATGGGGATTTACTGCATTGCATTAATTTACGAGAAGTTAATCTGTTTGACCTGAAATTTACATAGCACTAGAGACTGCACAGAAATATTTAGACAGACCATTCCAAAATCCAATACCCTCCTCATCTTTCAGTAGGAAAGTAAATCCTGGAAATCATGGCCACATCTGAATGCCTGGCTACTGACTAAGCTCTTAAAGACACACAGCTTTCCATGATCAGTGAAATATGTATTCAGCAAAGCATTCGGAAAAACCCTTACAGACAAAACTGTTGCTGGTGCTGCCATTTGAGCTACCTCCTCTGGTTTACCAGACTGTTTGCCAACAGAGCAAATAAATGACATGTTAAACAATGTTTAAGAATTACAGCAGCTGGAAATGTTCCAAATTTCATGTTCTGTTTTTAACACCCACTAGAATGCAGAAATGAAAGCACAAAGAAGATTAATTTCTAACCACTGCATGAAAGGATCAGAATATCTGACTCATGTTATCAAGGGGATCACCTCTCCCAAACAGTGTAGAATGACATGCCATCACTTCAAGACCAGTCACATGCCAGGTGCAAGTTCTTTACTCTCTAAAGAATACTACATTAGTGATTACATAACCAAGCTGCTCCTGAAGGACGAATGGAATCAATGAATACTGAAGAGAATACATCGAACTAATTCTCCTGGGACACATGCAATTGATGGGGAAGTAAGTTTCCAATTCAAAAATAAAAAGCACAATTGAAAAAGTTAAACTGCAATAATTTAAAAGCCGCAGGATAATACTCATATGAAATATACATTTTTATACTGCACATTATAAATATATATAAATGAATGTGAATCTGGACATAAGTTTCATGTCTTCCCCACACAAGCTGACCAGGGCTTCTGAGTTTTAGGCCTTGGCTACACTTGAGAATTAGTCGTGCCGCCAGCGCTGTGAGCGCTCTCTCGCAGCGCTGTATGTACTCCACCTCTCCAAGGGGAATAGCTTGCAGCGCTGCAAGCGAACGTGCAGCGCTGCAGGCGCGGATTACACTGGCGTTTTACAGCGCTGCGCTCGGGGGGGGGGGGGCATTTTCACACCCCTGAGCGCAGCAAGTTGCTGCGCTGTACAGTGCCAGTGTAGCCAAGGCCTTAGACAAATAAAGACCTGGGGATTTTCCTTCCTTTCTTTCTCTGAACAAAGGACAACTCAGTTACAGATCAAAAACAGTTCACGCCACTAGCAGTCAACACAATATCACCTCCAAGCAGAAATTAAAGTCCTACTCCACAGTCCTAGGCTCTGAAGTAGTAAATTTCCTATTTTGATTTCTTAGCAGTTGTGTGGGTTTTTTAACTGCTTTGTTTCCTGGTATCTGTTTACTCTGTAGATTTTGGATATGGCAAGAGCCTGACTCAAAAACTACAGTAACTCCTCACTTAAAGTCGTCCCGGTTAACGTTGTTTTGTTGTTACGTTGCTGATCAATTAGAGAACATACTCGTTTAAAGTTGTGCAATGCTCCCTTATAACGTCATCTAGCAGCTACCTACTTTGTCCACTGCTTGTAGAAAGAGCAACCCATTGGAGCTAGCTGGTGGGGGGCATGGAACCAGGGTGGACTGGCAGCCTCCCTCTGAGCTCCCTGTTCCCCCAAGTGCCCTGTGCGGCAGCCGCCCAGCAGGCTATCAATTGCCAGCAGTTCAGCTGTCCCGCCCCCCACTGCCATGTGCTGCTCCTGCCCTCTGCCTTGGAGCTGCTCTCTCTCTCTCACACACACCCACACCCCTTGTGTCTGGTGAAAAAAAATTCCCTGGAACCTAACCCTCCCTATTTACATTAATTCTTATGGGGAAATTGGATTTGCTTAACATCGTTTCGCTTAAAGTCGCATTTTCCAGGAACATAACTACAACATTAAGCGAGGAGTTACTGTATATCTATTTTAATGTGGTTCAACTCTGATTACTGGGTATTCTGCTGTTCCACAGAATCCATCCCTCATTACAGAACTGTGCTCCAGAACTTAAATTTTCACTTTCAAAAAACTGTTTTGAGCCCTTACTGATAATGAAGAAAACATTCAAATGTCAGTGTAAGGCAATGCAGTGATGTCTTCAATAAGTGTGCAGCAGTAACTGAAGAAAAGTGAACTTCCCATTTCATTTCAATGAGTTAAGAAAAAACAGAATACGGTAACAGCACAAAATATGTATTTAATATAAAAACACAGAGGGTGGCTATTGTACTAATGTACTACTGATGTTCATATTTTAACTAAAAAGTCTACAGTTTTTAATTTAAATGAAGCTGACAAAGAATTCTCAAACTGCCACAGAATTTAGGCCCAATTTGCTGCTGAGTGCACGAGGCCTTGGGTTATACTCTTAAAAGTAGTTGCACTGCAGTTAAAGAAGAGTGTGAGAGAGTTTAAACTATAAAGGGGTTTAACTTGAGGTTTTATTTTAAACCAGTTTAGTTAAATTAGTGCAAAAAGATGAATAGACACTTCGGACAAGTCTACACTACAATCTTTGGCCAACATAGCTATGTCAGTCAGAGGCGTGATGAGGTGCAATGTTGACCACTACTGGTGTATATACAGCTATACTAGCAGAACGCATTTTTGCCAGCATAGCTTATTTCACTGATGGGAGGGCAGCACTAGAACAAATTATTCTGACAAAAGCAGCTTTGCCTGCAGAAGTTCTATCCACACTGAACACTTTGCTAGTATACTGGGAGAGGTAAATGGGCAAAGAACTCCTCCCATGGACCCAGCCTTATTTTGATTTAACTTAAGGCAATTAGGAATCAATTTAAGATAAATCAAAATAAGCTACATTTCACTCTTACTTCAATTTATCTACACATGGATTTGCACTGGTGTAACTAAATTGGGTTAAAAACAGATTTAAGTTAAGCCAGGGTAATTTTGGCACGACCAACATCTTATATATTATGGCCTTTCAGCCTAGTTTTGAGAGGGGAAAAAAAACCTTAGACAAGGAGCAGCTCACACTTCAGATGTCACCAATTAACATAAGCTCTGAAGTCTAAGGGTGTGAAGTGTCCAAAAGCCCACCTTTTGGGGAAGACAGAAAAAGTATTTTTTTACATCTTAGGTGAACTTAACGTACAGTAGCATTTGAGGGCTATTAGAAAACAATAAAAGAACACCTTTGAAGGTCACCTTAAACTGTAAAACTAAAATCTAATAAAAACCTCAAGCAAAATGCTAACTTGGGACTTTGTCTACTAATAATCCCAAAGACAAACCATCATCTATCTAAAAAACAGTTCCCAAAAGTTTAGCTTTTACTATCAGGGCACTGAAGGGAAGAGGGAAGGCATGTTAAAAAAAAAAAATTCAGACACATTTACTGAATCAAATCAGCAGTTTCAGAACTCTGTCTCATACTACAAAGATATCTTGCACAGCTCCAAGGCTAGAGAGTTCAAAAACTCCATTCTATCTGAAAAATCGACCGCAGGGGCTAAACATCTTACACGTGACCTTGGTGGACCATGTTTTTTCTGGCTGGCTCAGAACAAGCTGGCCTTTCATCAAGCAAGATGTTTCAACACTCCTCCAGATTTGTTAGCATTTCAGAAACAAGGCCACTACAAAATCTACATGTTAGACAAACAGCTGTTTATTTGCTATTGATACCAAATTAAATTAAGAAGTTAGCTGGATCTTTCAACAGTTTGAAATGTTTACTCCAGTTGCTGCAGCAATCTAAAGTGACTGCAGATACTACTTGTTCAATAAAAGCTACCTCATACAGAAACCATAGAGTTTCATTCTCTTTTCCTGGGAAGGTGGGAGTATGATGTGACTGTCTCAGTTACAGGGCAGGCTGCACCTCTGATCCCTCCCTGGTTTCTATTAGTGCACCCCACCAAGTGATAGGCCTCAAGCCTTTACCTTTCCCAGGATGGAACTGCAGTTCTCCCACACTCTTACACCAGGTCCTCGGCTACACTACCCTGTCTGCCAACCATGCTTAGCCAACAGGTCCAACTGCATTCGGTACTTGCAGTTCTTTCCTTTGGGAGTTTGTGACCACTGGTGAATACAATGACCAGGAAGCCTTCTTAAATCAACATACAATTTAATCTTAACAGTTGGAACAAGCATAACATCAGAGAGAGGATTTCAAAACAGTCTACACTCATATCTATCTTGACTAGAGAAAAGGTGGATGAGGTAGTATTTTTATAGGACCATTTTCTGTTTGTGAAAGAGACAGGATTTTGAGCTACACAGAGCTCTTCTTCAGGTCTGGGAAAGGTACTGAGTGTGTCACAACTAAATACAAGGTGGAACAGATTACTTAAAATGCTTATGATAAACAATCATATTCCAAGAGATCATTCAAAGTGAATTGGCCTGTTAACACTTCTGCAGTCAGAGGACAAAAAAAAAAAAAAAAAAAAAAGGTGTGGGAAGGTTTAGGGGGTTACAGATTGTTGTAATAAGCCATAAATCTAGTGTCTTTATTAAGACCATGATCTGTAGTGTCTAGCCGTTATGAATTTAAGCTCCGAGGCTCATCTTTTGAAGGTGTTGTGCAGGTTTCCTTTGAGGATGAAAACAAAGACCAGATATGGAGTGATCATTTTGTGAAAAGTATTCGCCCATGGGTGATTTGATTTAATCTTATTTTTTGTGAGAGTTCATTCGAAAGTGTAGTGATTGTCTGGTTTCTCTCACAGTTATTGGGGCATTTATGCACTGGATGAGGTACCCCACATGTGGTGATGGACATGTGTAAATCCCATGGATTTTGAAACATGAGTTGTGGGGGGATACTGATCATCATAGCTGTGGAGGTATGTCTGCAGGTTTTGCATTTGTTATGGCAGGATCCTGTGGGTTCTGATCTTTGGGGAGCTTGCTTCTGATGAGCTTGGCAAGGTTGGGGGAGTGTTTGAAGGCCAAAAAAAGATTTCTTTCACTATGTGGATCCCATCAAGTCTGGATTGTAACTGTTTTAGGATACCCCACATGGGTTCCAGCGTGGATGGTAAGTGAAAACTAGAGGTGGTACCGTCAGAGAGTATTTCCCCCCACCCACCTGCCCCTCAGGATTGAAGCAGGCTCTATAGAGGTATTTGAATGCCCTGGTCCATAATGCAATCTACTTCTCTGGTGGAGTGTCCTTGTTTGGTGAAGGCAGTTTTAAATGTGTTAAGGCATATATTCCAGACTTTCTCCTCAGAGTACAGTCTGCGGTATCTCAGTGTTCGGCTGTAGATAGCAGACTTCTTGGTGTATTTGGGGTGGTTACTGCATCCCTGAAGGTAAATGTGGTGATCTATGAATTTCTCAAGAATACTTATCTCTAAGGTTCCATTGTTGAATCAGATCTGTACCAGCATCAACTGGTACAACTTCCTGGCCACAAGGTGTTTAGAGACAGTTTGACTGATGAGTGGTGGTTGTTGAAGTTGTGATGGAAATCTGTAACTGAGTTTAGGTCATGAGGATGAAAATATCATTGATGTATCTCAGGTATATCATTGGCTTCGTGGTGCATTTGTCCAGAAATTCTTCCTCCATGTGGCCCATAAAGAGGCCGGCATATTGGGGAGCCATCCTAGTGTCCATGGCTTCTCCCATGATTTGGGCAAAGTGTTTATTGTTGAATGTAAAATTGTTATGGGGGGAGGATGAAATGGATGAGTTTGGCGATGTGTTTAGGGTTTATGTCTGAGTGTAGTCCATTGTCCTGTAGATATTTGAGGCAGACAGCGATGCCATCATCTCTTAACTAAAAGCTTACCATCCCCTGGAGGGAAGCCTATGAAGTTCCTCACACTCCCAGTTACCCTAACCTCTAGGGTCTCGGTGTCCGTCTGTTTTCCTTAATTGTCTTTCCCAGATTTAGGGAGTATGTCCTCTTAAATCCAGTCAGGGCCTTTGTCCTGCTGTTCCTAAGGTTGAAACACACACACACCCCTTGACAAACTAGTCAGGTGAGCTCAGCAGGGCATCATAGGTAGAACATCAAAGCAAATGGCTCTTGCATTGTCCCTTAAGCTTTGGTGACTGGCTGGCTAGGTCAAGCTATTGTACTTTCTCCTGCTTGTTTTTCCAACAGCCTGCTATTAAACTAACCTAACATTCACATAGGAAACATTTCAATTTCTAACCCAACACAAGCCACACAGTAAACATCCAAATAACCAGGTCAATGTACTGTATTCATTAATTGTTACAGAGTTACAGGGACTACACAGATGTACCTTTTATAGTTAAAAGGATAGTGTTATCAAAGTATGGCTAAACAAGCAGCCCTGTTATAACAGTCCTCTTCATAAGTTCTCTTCCTCCAACAGTAAATACGACTGGGTCATGAATATCGTTGTACTCTAGAAGTATTAGGTTGGTTCTCTTTAAACGTAGCTCTGGCCTTAAATAGCTTTCCATGGATGAAATATATAATTTCAGAATAAATTAATGCAGAGTTAATTTATTCTAGTAATTCTAGCTTTGTCTACACTAATGAAATGCACTGTTGCAAAATGCACTGGTTGCAGTCACACCACTACAAATGATCTTGGCACGTTTTTACGTCACAGAATCTGTAACTTCCAGAGACTTCTGTGACATTTTCCGCTTCAGCCCCAGGGCAGTCGGACTGGCATTGGCAGCCAGGCAGGGCCCCGCAGCTCCCAGCTGCCACAGGCAGTGGGTGAACCCCAAAACTGCCCAGCTGCCAGGGAGGACCCCATAGCTCCTAGCCATGGCCAGCAAGGGGAACCCCTGCACTCTCAGCCACCCAGGGCGACTGGTCGACCCCGGAGTCTCAGCAGTTCTGGGTGCTGGATCCTCCCCACTTTATCAGGGATATTTTTAGTAAAAGTCAGGGGCAGGTCTGTGACAAAATCTTAGCCTTAATAATGACGTCCCTGCCCCAAGTTGGCAATCTAGGCCAAGACAAGACATAAGAAAGCTGTAGACAAACAAGGGGACACTACAAGAACACTAACCTCAGATACCTTTGTTGTCCTAACAATGATCTAATCTGCAAAAAGAAAAAAACCATGGGATTTTACTTTTGTATAGATTCCAGAAAGCAGGGAATTTTTGTTTTTGTTTGTGAAGCGGTTATTTATTATTTTTTTAACACTAGCAATGTCTTTATTTCCCTGGCTTTGCTAGATAATTCCTTGGAGACCTAGAATGGGAGACCTCTTGACTTAACTGCAAGGATGGGAATGGTGAAAAAATGGAGTAATTCTTCTAAGTATTTGTGAAGGCTATGAGTTGAACAGGTATTAAATAGCTAAAGATGTAAATGGTTTGACCAAAAAAAAAACCTCTCTCCTTTTCATATGCTCAGGTTTCACTTTTCTATGGTAATATCATAATCTCAATAATTCTCCAGTCCTTTAACAGTAGTTAATATAAAAATCAAGATTAAAAAACCCTTCAAATATTAAAAATTATAACCCAAAGGAGGACAATTCTGGCTTTTGTAGGGCACCTTTTTCTTTAAGCACCTTTGCCATTTTCCTTCACCCCCTTTCCCCTTCATATATGCACTGTTTTCAAATTTAGTAAGAAATCCCAGACATCTCAAAAGAAAATTCCTGTCAGTGCTATGCTTCCTCCAATGGCCATCCTAACTCACCAGTTATGTGAAAACAGTTTTGGAGGCATTTTTGAGAATTGCAGGTTCAATAATATACTACCACTGAATTACTGACAGCTGGTACCAATTAATAGGAAGAAATTACTGCAAGTCATACTCCACAAATAAAGGCTTAACAGGTAAGAGTTGTAGGTTGCTATAAGTCCCTTTTTTGGCTCTTCTCAGTAAGTGACCCTACAATGCATAGCCTATCAGCTAGAAATTAAGACTGCTCTAAGACTAGTTTGAGTCATTAATTTTCTGATAAGAATAATCAATCAACATGAACCAGCTAGAGATGGGGAATGTGACATTAGTAATGTTCTCAGCACCTGCAATACATACATGAGTACTAAAATCTGTTTCACTGAGACTGGCAGATAAACACTGGTTAGAACAGGGTCTGTATTTACCAACTATTGGTTCAAAAGTTAGAGCTGAAGTTGAAGAAATTAATTTGTTCTAGACAACCACCTGCCTGCACTTGGAAGGCCTTGATAAGAATATGAGTGCCAATTTCTTGCATGTAGAGTAGTGAAGCTCAGTACACTGTATAATGTCATTTCACTGGCAAAAAATTACTCTCCTAGCACATCAATTAAAATTCATCAACTGCTCCCTCCGCCTAGCCCAATGACATTCTCAGCTCACAGTCATGTTTGGCATGGAGGAACAAAAGCTAGACAAATATGGTTTAGGGGACCAAACACTGAAAACCATGTTAATTTTAACTTAAAGTTTTAATTGTGTGGGGGAAAGTTGGCCCCCAATCTTATAATATAAAGAATATTTTGGGCTTAAAGGAGCTTTACTAGTTGTGCAACTCTGATTACAGTCCCCTACAAGAGCAAGAACACACTTTCCCTTTACCCCACCCTAGAGCATATTTAGATTATTTATTCTCCTATGCGCAGTTGCAGCTTCTCCTATACCAGGAAACTACCCATAGTTGTAAACGGGGCTTCTGTCAACAAAGTTTTTCTGAAAATCTCCACCAGTGCTAGCCACAATATGAGCACTAGGGTAGACAGGCCACCAGTCTGTGCTGTCCAGACTTACTCACATCAGGATTGGATAACAAGGTGGTAAAACTGTTGACAGCCAATCTATACTACCACTCCTACCATTGCTAGAAATGGTACTAGAGTAGTGATGGGAAATTTTTCAGAAAAACCTCAGTGTAGACACAGCCAAAGGTGTCTCAGACCACCCTAAACCATAACTGAAATATGGTTTGGTCCAATGGATGAAGGGATCCAGCATGCTATTTATTAACAGGTGTAAGATTCGACTGCTTCTGCACTATAACCTTTTCAACCTTGATTGGGAGGAGTGGACCGAGAGAACCTATGGCTGACACCTTAGTTAACCGGTTACTTTTTGTTTATTTGGTTAGTTTTTTTGTTAACATGGGGCCTATGAGTAAGGATAAGATTTTGTCACGGAGGTCATGGAAGTAATGGATTCCATGACTTTCAAAGACGTCCGTGACATTTTCTGCTTCAGCTGTGTCCTGGGGCAGCAGAGATGAAGATTTGAGCCACCACCAGGGGCAGCGTGGGCCCCAGAGCGGTTAATGCCCCCCTCTTCTCCCCCTCCCACTCCCCCCCCTTATTTTTAGTGGCAGTTAGACAGATCACAGGCTTCCGTGAATTTTTGTTTATTGCCTGTGAGCGGTCTGCGACTTTTACTAAAAATAACCAGGACAAAATCTTAACCTTACATATGAGGTAGCAAATCATCTCATGAAATACCAGGGTTTCCTCAAAAACAGATTGAGAGCCGCTTTTGTCTGTGTCAAAGTTTAGCTTCTGCAGCTCCCCAAATGTATGGTTTATACTTGCTTTCTAATCTGTTTTCAATCAGTTTGAAATCCTTCCAGATAATAAGTACTGTAACACAAGCCCATAGAAACAATCCATGGTTTTGTTTTCATTGAAAGCTGAACAAACCCAAGGATAATAGCAAGGAAGTATGTAAGTGTTTTAAAATAAAGATAACAGGACCAGCACAAACCATCCCAGCCACCTAAAGAATTAAGGCTGGACAAAACTCTAGGACTATTTCTCACACAATCCATTTGTTATCTTTGGCAAACAAATTATGTAACTAAAGAGTGACTGGGGACACTTATTTTTTTTTTTTTTAAGAGATTGTTTTTCTACATACCTAAACATAGAAAAATAATTAACAATAAGACCCCAACACCACATGCACACACCTCATGAAGGATATGAAAAAGCTTTGGAACTCTGCAGTATTCCCAATTTAGTATGAAATAAACTAAATCTACTCTCTAATTACATCAAGTGTACTTGACTGAAATCAATATCAGCAAAAGATTAAGGCAGATGGGACTTTTAAATCACAGACCATCTTTGGAGTACTGCAAGAGGTGCATGTGGGAGAAAGTGAACTTGAAGTCCGTCAATGAGGATAGGCAAGCCCAGGCATGGAAATTTAAAAGCTATTAATATTTTCTTGAAACAGAAATGTAGATTAAAGAGCAGAAAGATTATATTTTAAATTTGAGTAGAATAGGGAGCAGTTTTTCAGTAAAAAAGAGGTTAAAAGCAAAAAATATTAAATGATACTCTGGGGTAATTAAGAGTTTCAAGTAAAAACTAACACTTTCTTTGTAGGGATGTGGAAACAGTTTCTCATGCAAACAGTCAGAAGCCAACTTTGTTTGGTAGGATGAGGCTAAGGTACCACTACTTAAAAAAAATCAGACAGAATTAAGTGATATAAAAATTTCAATTTTTAAAGATGGCTAATAAAGAAAGTCAGTTACATTCGAACTAAGGATGTTCCACTAACTTCTTTTAAAACAGAAACAAAGCAGCATGTAGTCTTCGCAGCCAACATATTAAGTCCCAGATAGAGGCTTTCTTCTATTGGCTGGATCATCTTCTAGAGATATGCACTAAACCATATTTGATCTTGCAAAAATTGATTTGAGTATCTAGTTCCAGGCAGAGGCAGAGAAAAATCCAACTCCAAGTGTTTGTCTAGACTAGAACTTTTGCTCCTATTATAACTGGAGTCTACTGATTGCTCATTAATTTAGTTAAAACTTGTACCTAAAACTTGACACTCCATAATCAGTTAATTTTAGTCTAGACAAACCCCAAAACAAATATGTAAGAAAAAAAATGAACTATTTTATTTACCTCAGTACAGAGATAAAACGAACAAATGCAGCACAGAAGGAGAGGGTACTCACCTCGTGCAGTAACTGGACTTCAAGGTGTGTGCCTCTATGGGTGCTCCACTTCAGGTATGCGTGCTCCTTATGCACCTTTGATCAGAGATTTTTGGTAACTGTGCCTGTTAGGCCTGCACGTGCGCATCACACCTCCTTGTGCCCCATACCGAGGATATATAGAGCTTAGTAGGCAAACTACCCTCAGTTTCTTTTCCACTGAAACATCCCACAGACAAGACTTCGAAGCAGAGGGGATGGAGGGCCAGTAGTGGAGCACCCATAGGGGGACACATCTCAAAAGAACTCCAACTACTGCACTTCTTGGAGTAACATCAGGTGGCTTCTGGCCAGTACCCATAGAAAGAGAAGGGAGCTTTGAAGCTGGATCTAAGACTGAACTGTCATGACAACAGCAGTGTCCAACCTAGAGGCACATAGGAGGGTAGAGAGTTTTGAGAAAGTGTGAACAGACATCCAAAGTCCAGCTTCACAAATTTCAGTCACTAGTACATCTTTCAATAATGTCATGGAGGCAGACTGGGATCTAACAGAATGGGCTGTCACTCAAAGGTGGCTGAGCATTAGCAGCCTTGTATCAAGTGAGAATACAGCCAGAAATCCATTTTGAAAGTCCGAGTGTAAGCTGTAGGCCCTTTTGATTTCTCCGCAAATGAAATTAACAGTCTTTGAGACCTTCTAAATAGTCTGTTTCTGTCTACATAGAAAGCTAACGCCCTTCTAAAGTCCAGAGTGGATTCCTCTCTAGACTAGTGGCACTTTTTTTTTTTGGGGGGGGGGGGGGGGGGGGGGGGAGAAGAGAACAGGAAAGTGTAATAACCTGGTTGATGTGGAAATTGGAGGATATTTTTGGTAAAAATTCAGTATGTGGTCATAAGAAAACCTTTTCCTTAAAAGAAAACTGTTAAGGGATGGGTTTGACACTAATGCCCCCAGTTCCCTGACCCTGTGGACAGAAGTTATGGTTCCCAAAAATGCCCTTTTCATAGATAAGTGTACCAGAAAACAATTAGCTGGTGGCTCAAATGAAGCTTTCATGAGGCAATGAAGGACTAAGTTAAAAACCCATACAGGAGTGGATTTCTTATTTATAGGAATAGATTAATCAACCCTTTAATGAACCTTGCCATTGTCAGGTAGGCAAATACAGAGGATCCCTCCACAGATTAATGGAAGGCTGTGAGTGCTGCTAAAAGAACTTTAAGAACTCATAGAAAGACATGACTTTCTTAATTCCTAAAGATAATCTAGAACAGCAAGAAGAGGAGAATGAATTGATGAAAGGTGTATCTTTCACCTAGATTAGAATTTATGGCCTGTTTAAAGGTCAAACTCATTCTTCCATTCAGGGTGCACAGTGTAACATTACATAACAAAACAGGATCATCTCATTCACATTTGTCACATCTTGTGTTAATTTGGGATGATCACCCTGAACACCTGCTTTGGCTCAGGTCAGGTGATGCCTCCTTCCTTTATTGGAGGTTTCATATTAATAGCATTGAATCAGTTTATATTTGTTCCAATGTGTATTATATTCTATACTGAAATTACAAACACATGAAGCAGTGACTCCTTTAAGAAACAATATCTATTAGGCCTGGTCTACACTAACCCCCCCAATTCGAACTAAGGTACGCAACTTCAGCTACGTGAATAACGTAGCTGAAGTCGACGTACCTTAGTTCGAACTTCCCGCGGTCCAGACACGGCAGGCAGGCTCCCCCATCGACTCCACGTACTCCTTGCGCCGAACAGGATTACCGGAGTCGACGGCGAGCACTTCTGGGTTCGATTTATCGCGTCCAGACAAGACGCGAAGTTCTTTTCTTCGAACCCAGAAGTTCGATTGCCTGCCGCCGAACCAGCGCGTAAGTATAGACAAGCCCTTAGTAACTTCTATGTTAATTTAATGTTACAAAATTGTCAAATTATATCTTCAGCAACAGAGCACTAGGTGAGCCAGAACTCCATTCCAGTATTTCTCTGGTGGCCACATCAGTTTCTTTAGGATTTAAAGCCATTAAATTCAACAAAGTTTCTGTAAAATCTTCCAGATATGAATCACTGCAACTTCTTAAGTCTCTTAACAGAAACAATAATTCTCAGAGGACTGTGAACCAGCACCTTGTGCGAACTCTGAAGCCTGTTAACAATATTGCCCTTTACATTTCTAACCATTTCAGATCTGATTTATTTTAAAAGAAACATCTTGTTTGACTATAAATAAGTTAAGAGAAGGAAAAGACCCACGGGGCGTGATTTTCTGATAACCTGCACACCTCCTTTGTGTGCAAACTCTCTTAGATGTGCATATGTCAGTGATCTGCTCATGCACTGGGCAGATAGGCACCCATCTAGCCACATTCATGTACACATCTGATTTGTACAGATCTGCACACAAAATAGCGCACAAGTTGTCTGAAAAATCAGGCCCATTAAATTGTTAATCCATCCCACCACAATGGAGATTTCCACCACCATTCCTTGGGGAAGGGGTGAGGGGGGGAATTGATCTCACCACTAAGACTTTTTCCTGATTTTTTTTTCCAGATTGCGTTCTCCTTCACTTAGTTCCAGCTGAAATGTATGTGACACGGGAGTGAGGGAGAAGGATGGAAAGAGAGCCTCCAGTTAATGGATGTGCAAAGGGGCATGTGTAAAGTTCCATTTGCCCCCACCCTTCACCCCACTTTGCCTCCCTAATAAATGCCCATCTGTGCATCATTCCAGAAATTGTGGAAGAGCACATCTTACCCCCATGAGATTAGTTCTTTAAATGTAGTGCCTATACAGCCACTACATTCTCAGCGGGGCCTCTAGCCCATTACTGTAATACAAAAAACAAATATTGGATCTTGAAGTGATTTTGAAGATTTGCAGCTGATGCTGCTATAGAGGCCCAGATCTTCTAAACAGCCTTAGGTGCTAGACCCCAGAATGCTGATTCCCCAGCCAGCACTGCTAGAGAAACCCTTAGTTCTGCATATTTTTATTTTATTTAAATTTTATTACCTTATCAATAAAAATATTGATTAAATTACAAATTTGGGGGATTACAAACAATATTTGAAAGGACAGCTTGTTTTAATCCAAGATCTATTAAACAGCTACACTATTCAGCAAAGTTTAATGTTATGTTTCAATAATACATAAGTTATCAAAATTTAAAGGAAATGAGTTATTTCACACTCTACAAATAAAGAATTATTCAGTTATTCATTTATAGAGATAGTCAAAATTACATTCTCTCTCTTTAATTTCTTAATTATTCTGTAAGCAACACTTGGACACTGAGTTGAAAAAATGTTTTTCCTCAGTTGCAAAATCCAACTTAGTGGGAAAAAGTCCCAAAAGTAACTAAAGTTTTGAAATTTATTAGTGTTTTCATACCATGAATCTGCTGATTTAGCAATGAAGGGAATATATGGTCTTTTGCCAGTGAGAAATCAAGATATCTTTTACATTTCAATCTGCCTGAATTATTACACACATATTATGCATCTGAAAATTCTGAGACATCACACAGAAGCAAGATCATAAGTCTATTCAATCTGTACGCAGCTGAGTATTGACAAGCAGTCTTGGGGGAGGCTTTAAAAGTCATAAGGAGTACTGGGTACACTTCCTCTCCAACTCACAATCACAGTAATCACAGGGTGGTGGGTTTAGTCTTTCAGACCCTTCTGTGGATTACTCATTTTCTGTCCATATTCAGTCCCTGAGTAAGACACAGTCACTCTCTGAGGCCCAGAAGACAGGTTTTGCTGTTTTAGATATATACTGGGAAATTTCTCCACTAACTACCCTGCCTTGAGAAAAATGTGCTATTCTCAACCAGTAATTAAAAATCCTGAGTACTAAAAGAGAAGAATTGCAAAATTTCATTTATTTTTTCTGGTACCTTTCCACCACTGCTACTGCCTTCCAGGGAAGAATCTTACAACTTTGCTCAGTTTCTTTCCTGTTTTGAGATCACTTTGTAAACCACCCAAGCGGAATTAAAAATTTTATTAAGATGATGTTAAAAAAAAATTGTGAACAGAGTTTGAGCATAGAAGTTTCTGGTTATCAGGGAATAACACACAGATTATAGAGGGTGCAAAATTTGGTTTAAGATAAGGTGGCATGAGGAATACATAATCTGCAATATCCCCGATTGGGGGTAAAAGGTTGATGGGTCAAAGTACAGACATTGAGATATGAGGGTATGAAGTTCATAAAGTGGCTATGTTCGGGTGTGGATTATAATGAGTGGATATGATGATGAGGATGTATTGACCCTCATTTGGTGAGATTTAATGTTTAGGGAGTTTATGGTTCCAGTTCATATGATCCAATGGAGAAGGTCACTTGGTCCCTTTCTCATAGCAGGAGAACGATATCACTCTGGCTCACGCCTCCTGGTACGGTCGGTGGCCGGTGATGTGCTCGATGTAGATGTCCCTGGACCATCTGATGGCGTCTGAGACGATGAGGCACTGCATGAGACGTGCGTAGCATCGACTGATCCCGCAGGTCCGCAGCACACACTCATTGCAGGGGTCCCAGGCGCCCAGGGCTCCGACAATCAGGGCGTCCATCTGCACCTCATAGCCCTTCACTCTCAGGGTGTCAGCCAGGGGGGCGTACTTTTCCAGCTTACGAGCTTGGGCTTCGCAAAATGCCGGAGTCCTGTTCTCAAAGGAGACTGACATCGACGAGGATGATCTTTTCCTGGGCCTCGTCGGTGACTACCACGTCAGGTCGTAGCTGGCTGTCAGTACCGGCGATGGTGCAGTTCACGGAGATCTCCCCCAGGCGTGGCGCGATGGCTTTCACCAGGTGGTTCTGGATGGCATTGTGGCGCAGCTGCCAGGTTCTGGAGTGGGGTTTGGAGCTGCACAGGACGTGGGGCAGGGTCTCGTTGGGGTAGCCGCACTTCCTGCAACGCTTGTCTCGGTTCCCATGGCGGACGGCTCCGTTGAGCGGGACGCAGTTGAGCCGGGCACGGTGGATGAACCGCCTACTACACAGATGAATCCTTCCCAGAGCATTCAATAATCTTCACAGGTACTTTAAGCAACATCTTGTTCTGAAAATACCTTAGTCCCTTGGGAAGCCTGAGGTTATGTGCTGATGCCTTTATAGACAGTTTATATTTCCGCTAATCTGTCAAGCTCAGAAACAAACTGCTACTAAAAATTATTTCAAGGAAAGCAAACAGTGTAGTTTAACCTTCCCAGAAATAACTTAATTCCCCTCTGGAATGGATTTACATTACTGTTTCAAAATACACCCCATAAGCAACAGCATTAACATCAGAACTATGGGAATGTGAAATTGAGGAATGGGAGAACAGATAAGGCAAGGTCCCCATACACCAAAGGACACATTTATAAAAGAAAATTATGGTAAAATTCTGTATCAATGCTACCTAACTCCCATTAAAATGGAATGATTATGGTGCACGGATGGGCAAGTGCTGAAGAGAACATAATGAAAGAATTTCTCCATATATGGTGAACGTGACCAAAATATAAGACATTTTGGAAAGCCACTGGAGATTCTATAGAGGAGATAACATGTGTCAGCTGTCAAATAACCTTTTCATATTTTTGTTATTTTTTCATGAAAAGTGAAGTCCTGAGTTCTTCATGGCTTTCTTAACACTCATTTCCTAGTTCCTGCTAGAATTACCATAGCAAGGGGGTGGAAGAAGTGTGACTGCTATGAAAAAGTGGGGGAAACTCTGATACTAGAAAAATTAACTCAAAGTCAGAGTTCTGCACAAGAGAAGGAAAAAAGCTACTTAGAAATCTGGTGGAACGTTTTAGAGTTTGCTGGAAGAAGGTCACTGCCACCATCAAACTTGATAGAGAACTTATGAATACTAAGGAAGGGAGAAACCCCTTCAACAGTCAAAATTAAATTCAAAATTAAGATATTAAAATAAGGAAAACAAATAGGAAGAAAAAGGAGAAAAGCTTAATTTTGCACTGTTAACCTGTTTTATTAGCTGTCCTAAATGTAAGAAAAATCAGATGTCTGGATCAAAACATGAAAGACTATCCAACTACCACCAACTGGCAAGACAGAAGTGGAATACAAATAGCACAAAAGAATCAACCACAATTGTGAACAATACCACAAAACTGAAGAAAGTGACTGGTAGCAGGTCTCATCAATATAGCTTTAGGAACTTCATAGGCCAACTCATATGTATATTAAGTTTATCTTTATTTAAGTTGTAAGACAATTTCTACAAATTTCTGTTATACAAGAATTGGTCTGTTGATACATTAAATCGAGATGACCACAGGAATGTAAATTCACCCCCAACATTATACTTTGAGCATCTCTCAATATAAAACTGAATCGAATACATTAGCACTTCTTGCATGGAATATTTTGGGTGAATTGTTACTTGTTGAAGAGAAGCTTTTTATTGCTCTGCCTGCAGCCTGATAGGTTATAGTTTTGCTTTGGTTCCTGTAACTGAGACAACTTTGTGAGCGTATTTTGTGTCCATAATAATAAACAGATGCTATTTCACTTTGCAGCAATATTGAGGCTTGGCTAGAACACTTTTGAATATATAGATGCAGATAATTATAGATGTACAAAGTAATGAACAAAGACTTTCAGATAAACCATCCCAAGATTCAATATACAATAAATGGTGTTTGTGCATTGTATCTACTGCATGGGGAGTGAAAAATAATAAAGGAGAACATCTACTGGGAAGAAAACACTTAAATCATCTGAAAGTTTTGCATACTATTTGGACCCCACTGCTGAGGGTTTAAAGTATCTTGAAATATATTTGATTTTATACATGAGAAACTAATATTTGTTGATAGTTTAAAAGTAACAGACAGCTGGAATTTACAGAAGAGAATCAAAGCATTGTCCATGTTTAAGTCACCAGCTTTGACCTTTAATAGCTGTACATTATATGATAGAGAAACCCACCACCTTTTTCACTAATATCTGAAGTGGGTCCCATACTTCTGTATCATTGATATCATAAGTTTATAGGAAAATCCAGAAGGTGAAGATAGAAACACATGGCTTCTTCCAGGCCATGATCAAAGAGTAATTTTATTATTTGAAGTTTACAAGTACCACGTAGGTTGGGCAACAGACTGATGCCAAGTGTGTGTTAAATTATTCAGAAAGTCAACTGCGTGCCTGCCCTGCCTCCTTCTCAAGCTAGAACAAAAGGCTCTGGAAAGTCTGTCTCAGTCTTGGAAAACACACACACGCTACATAATTACTCAATCTTAGCTACAGCATTGCTGCTGCACCACTAAAATAGCAAGTACCTTGGGCTCAGGAACAGGAAGCAGCTTTCACACATTTATCTCCATTATACAATAGTTTCCCCAGATCCCCACAGTGAATATGGAAGGGTGCACCTGTCATTTCCCTGACAAGACTCCCTGCCTCTTTAGCATAGCCTTCTCCTGGCCCAGGGGAGAGTGGCCTGAGCTACCCTACTCAGGACTGGACTGAGGTGTGCCAAGGGGAAGGGTGGGCTTTCCCCTGGGACACAAAACCAGCAGAGATCACTACCCATGATCCATAGCTGGGAAGAAGTGCATGTGAAGCAGGTTTTCCTTTCCACATCTCTTCTTGTTTGTCTTACGGGCTGGGATCAAGCAGAGGCTTACAATAAGACACAGCAAAGAATTAAGCTGTTCATACACCATCTCCCCCCACCCCACCCCCCCCAAAAAAAAAAACCCCAGATGAAAGATTTAGCATAGAACCCACCAATTTAAAGTCAAACACAAATAAAAAATAATTTAGATTTCAAGTTAAGAGTTTTAGATACAAAGATATCAATCTTCAGCAGGCAGGTCCCATACTATAGTTGCAGAAGCAAAACAAAACTGACATGCTCATGAACAAAAGAGACATATATATGCGCAAGCATCAGACAGGTTTGGGTTCTGCATCAAAAGTTTCAGAAAAGACAGAACACAATCATTTGGGAAGTGCACACTGATTTGTTCATATGTTGCCCCTTAATTTCTCATGTGACATTACTTAAACAGTGCAATTCCTGAAGAACAGATTAAAGCTGTTTCATCCTAAAACTACTTCTAAAAAGATTAGGTAAAGTAAGTTTTATTGCTAGTGGGACACACTCATGGTACCTTTTCTGGTAAATGTTTATGTCATTCTTTGGCACTATGAAACATGCTTGAGAAAGTTATATTTGTGCAAATAATCCATAGTTGGTAATTACTTCTTAATGATTGAGAATTTAGCTAACACTTAGCTAAATGGACAAAAGGCTTGGCTGTTTCTTCAACTGTCACCTTAATTTAAAAACCTGTTTGAAGACATCTTCACCCTAACGGATTTAGTGGCCCACACACATGCCTTTGTGAAGTGTGATCACAGACATTCTAAAATAGGCAGCCAGTCTGATTAATCCAGACTAACTTGGATCAATAATTGATTAAAGAATTGACAACTTATTTTGCAGGTAAGAAATATGAGATATGGACTAGTTTTCCTTATTGTGTTTTTAGTTATGCAATCTTCATAATTCTTTCTTCTTTCAAAATTCTTCATTGATTATGCCTGGGAAAAGCCAGTGCAGAAATTACACCATTAATGAAGACTAAGACCCCTCCTGTTAAGGGCAAGTGTTGCCATGATTAAGAAAGAGATGGCTAAGGGCTTGCTCAAAAAAATCTTTTTAGATGTTAAAAACTATGAAGGAAAATAATTGGGCTTTTTAGGGGGTAGTAGGGAAGAGGGGTGGAGAAAAAAGCCAAAATAGGGAAAAAACAAGTGAAAGAAAATTTAGATAAATTAGATGTATTTATGCCAGTAGGGCCTGGTGAAATTCATCCCAACGTACTTAAGGAACTAGCTGAAAATCTCTGAACCATTAGAAATTATCTTTGAGAACTTGAGGTGGATGGGTGAGGTCCCAGAGGCCTGGAAAAGGGCATCATAATATAGTAAAAGCTGTGTTATCCGGCCCTGTACCAACCAGAAAGCTCTATAAACCGGCATTTCTAATCTTCATAGGAAGTCCAGTTTATAGTCCTGCTTCTAGGCCAGAGGTAGGCAACCTATGGCACGTGTGCCGAAGGCGGCACGCGAGCTGATTTTCAGTGGCACACTGCCTGGATCCTGGCCACCAGTCCAGAGGGCTCTGCATTTTAATTTAATTTTAAATGAAGCTTCTTAAACATTTTAAAAACCTTATTCACTTTACATACAATAGTTTAGTTATATATTATAGACTTATAGAAAGAGACCTTCTAAAAACGTTAAAATGTATTCCTGGCACACGAAACCTTAAATTAGAGCGAATAAATGAAGACTCGGCACACCACTTTTGTCTCTCTGCTAAAGAAGTTCCATATAATCTCACGATAGAACATAAACATTTACATGTATCATACAATGAACTCCAAAGATGTTACACCTCATTCAACAATTTTTAACTGAATTCAATAAAGTTTATCTTAATTCCATAAGGTTTATTCAAGATATCACAGCTTATTGTCAATCCATTACACATGGATTTCCTTTTCTTCATCATATCTTGTTTCAGACATGAGTCGAGAACAAAATATATAGACACCACAATGACTGCTGTCGTAGCAATGGAGAAATATGCACGTATATGATTATTTTATTGGATCAAACATCAGGTCTTGAATACAGGGAAACAAATACCTTGTATTAAGTCTGATCCAACAGGTGTAGATGGAATGGCACTTCAGTGGAGTTACTCCTTCCTCTTAAAGGTCATATGGTAATACTGGGCAACTTTTCATTCTCCAACAGCCTTAATATGCAGCATACTACAAAATACCACTCAGTTACACCTGCTCCACGTGCAGATAAAACTATTAAGAGATGGTGACACGTTCTGGGCTACAGCTTTTCATTAAACCCAAAGTTTATCAAGGAACAGGATGAAAGTGAACTGCACAACCCAACCCGGATAAAACTGGAGTGATTTGTATAGTAGCACTCAGAGAAAAAGGAAGAGGCAGAATTTGCATTGCCTATCCTTTGTCAAAATTGTTTGCAGCTGCAGGGTCCTATTCAATGCATCTGTGAACCAGTGAATTCTCAACTCTCAATTCTCTCAGGGAATCTGGCAGACAATCATTAGCATACTAATATTTATAAAAGGGGTATTTAGTTTATCATCATCTACACCTAAAATATTTAGTCCCATTTCCCCATAGTTTTCTTATCTCTCAGCAAGTCCAAAGATTTCTAGAGAGGTAAGCCGAGCCTGTGCCCAACTTTCCGCAAACTCAGTACTTTTTTCCTATCAGGTATTTGTCTCCTCTCTTACCCCTTTCTGGAGCTGTTTCTTAGGCACTCCTAGGTAATGCTTCAGCCTCCCAGGCTTCACAAGCGCTGCCTCCTCCTCTCTTTCCTTGGAATGAACTGTTCCCAAGCAGGAACTGTTCAGCAGCAAGCTGGCCTCCCCCATGGCAAGGGATTTGTCCTCCTTCTTGCAGTCCTGGCCAGGGGTCTCTGCTCCACTGGGCCAGGACCACAGCCTCCCCTGCACCCTGATATCTTGAGCCCCTCAGCCTTGCAGTGAGCCCCTGCAGTCACACTGTCAATGCTGGGAATCCCTCCAGCTCTTATATCAGTGATTCCCTAACCCTATCCCAGCCTTAATTTCCAGCCACTGTAAAAATAACTGCTAAAAAAATTCCTAGAAATAAAAATTCATAAAATCTTAATAAAAGTCAAAAATCGTCAAAATTAGAAAAAAAATTGTATTCTACCAAGACTATCTACATCCGATCATTATAGTTAAAATTGGCTAGGCAGTTCTCACTGTGTTCCTGGGGTTGAACTCTCCAGGACTGGCATCAGGGCCATTTTAGAAAAGGGCCCCTTTCATTGGAATTTTTCTCTCTGCAGCATGCCAGAGCTTGTCTAACTTAGAGCACAATCCACCATGTGTGATAATGCTTTTGGTTTGATTTTAGTTTTAGTTTGTCTTTACTCCTTTCAAAATGAAGTATTTACCTCTGTAAGGAGACAATCACAGTGGCTCTTTGCTACCACCTATAGTAGGTAGATTTTATTTACATGAAAGTTGGGGTGGGGGTGCTTTTAATTCTTACACTAAGCAATTAGTTATTTTAGCAATAGTGCACTATAAAGTCATAACATAACACATAAAAGTTTGTGTAATTCTAGAATTCAGCCATAACTCTGAATTAATAGCATCAATTATTTGCCATGATAATGGGATGATGTGCTGAAGCACCTGACTAACTCCACCGTAGGGCCAAGCCGAAGACATTGGCCCAAGACACACTCGACCATATTTAGTACTTTATTAATAGAAGAAGCAGAAAAATACAATCATCTTTGTATGATTTTATTTTCTCCACTCCCCTAACAATTTTACTCAAATAAGAAAATTACTTTAAAAACACAAGAACACTACAAACTATGACTACATCAACTATTCCAAAACTAGGCGAGTGAAATCTGACACACCCAACACACCCTCTTGATCCTGTGTTCAGATCTCGTCTATGAGTAAAGCTGTAACAATGCATTCCAGCTACTAATTACAGCTCCTTAAAGTTATGGGGTTAGCGCAACACATTCTACTCCAACACAATTGCTTCAACTTCTGTACCAACAGCAATAAAACTACTACTTTGTGCAGGAGCAGCTCCCAAAATAGCCTTTCATGCGGATTATGTAATATTGTTTTTAATCAAACCTAAACATTTCTCTAAAATCATTTTATAAAGAAATGCTTTTGTGGAAACATTTGGCTTTAAAATAAGACAGGCTAATTTCAGAAATCATTGCTTCAGAAAGCTTTTGGGTATAAATAGGCAACATTCTACAAAAGGTAGCTGGGAATTCAAGTCTCAGGTAATCTACAAGACAATATCCATAGGACTGAATAGGACAAATATCTGATCTTATTAATAGGTATAATAGAATTCCTTTGGTTTGTTAATATGAGTAAAAAATAGAACTTTCAGTTTACAACACCAGAAAAAAACATCCTGGTTTTGTACAGGAAGAATAGTCCTTATTACTCTTCCATATAGAAGTTTGAGAACTATTGTTGCATGGATGTTTCTCTTTTAAGAGCAATAAATCCATTTTAATGGTCAATATTGCATTTCTGATACTCATAGTAATAATCTGTAGAACTGCTCATATTTCCTTAAAGAGTTAACAACACCAACTATGGTAAAAAAAAGTCACAAGGCAGCAATCTTACAATTACTTTCAGTTCTAAGACAAAACTCCAGCAAATGCAATACAAAGGTGCTGCTTTAAGTAAGTAAAGTCTTGACAAAGTCTGCACTGCAAATTAAGAACATAAGAATGGCCATGCTGGGTCACATCAGTGGCAAACTAGCCCAGGATCATGTTTTCTGACAGCAGCCAGAGGGAACAAACAGAGCAGGGCAATTTATCAAGTCATCCATCCCCTGCTTCTGGCACAGTCAGAGGTTATGGGACAGGTAGAATATGGGGTTGCTGCCCTGACCATCTTGGCCAATAGCCATTGATATTACAGTAAGTTCATGGAGAATAGGTCTAATTTTTTTCTGAACCCTGTTATAATTTTGGCTTTCACAACATCTCCTGGCAATGAGTTCCACAGGTTGACTGTGCATATTGTGAAAGAGTACTTCCTTGTGCTTGATTTAAACCTGCGGCCTATTAATTTCATAGGCATAGTTCTTGTGGTACATGAAGGAGCAATAACACTTATTCACTTTCTACAAACTATTCATGATTTTATAGACCTCTATCATATCCCCCTTAGTCATCTCTTTTCTAAGCTGAACAGTCTCAGCTCTCTTATATGGAAGCTGTTTCAAAACCCTCATCATTTTATGACCGTTCTCTGTACTTTTCCCAATTCTAATATATCTTTGGGGTGACCAAAACTGCATGCAGTATTCAAGGTGTGGGTGTACCATGAACATATATAGCGCCAATATGATATTTTCTGTCTCATTATCTATCCCTTTCCTAATGGTTCCTAACATTGTTAGCTCTTTTGACTGCCACTGCACATTGAGCGGATGTTTTCAGAGAACTATAAACGCTGACATCAAGAATGTTTTCTTGAGAAGTAACAGCTAATTTAGAACCCATCATTTTGTATGCTTAGTTGGGATTATGTCTTCCAATGTGCATTACACTTCGCATTTATCAACATTGAATTTCATCTGCCATTTTGTTGCTCCACCTCCCAGTTTTGTGAGATCCTTTCGTTACTCTTTGCAGTCTGCTTGGGACTTAATTATCTTGAGTAATTTTGTATCATCTGCAAACTTTGCCACCTCACTGTTTATCCCATTTTCCACATCATTTATGAACATGTTGAATAGCACACATCCCAGTACAGATTCTTGGGGAATGCTGCTATTTACTTCTCTCCTCTGTGAAAACTGACCATTTAATTCGTACCTTTAGTTTCCTATCTTTTAACCAATGACTGATCCATGAAGAACCTTCCCTCTTATTCTATGACTGCCTACTCTGCTAAAGAGGCTTAGATGTCAAGGGCTGTCTGAAAGTCCAAGTACATTATATTCACTGGTTCACTCTTGTTCAAATGTTTGTTGACCCCCTTCCTAGAATTCTAACAGATTGGTGAGGCATGATTTCCTTTTATAAAAGCTGTTTTGACTCTTCTCCAACATATCGTCTTCATCTGTGTGCCTGATAATTCTGTTCTTTATTACAGTTTCAACTAATTTGCCTGATACTGAAGTTAGGTTTACTGGCCTGTAATCACCAGGATCACCTCTGGAGCCTTTTTAGAAAAATAGCTTTACATTAGCTATCCTCCAGTTATCAGGTACAGTGCTGATTTAGCTGATAGGTTACATACCAGTTAGTAGTTCTGCAATTTCATAGATGAGTTCCTTCAAAACTCTTGGGAAAATAACATCTGGTCCTAGTGACTTATTACTGTTTAATTTATCTATTTGCTCCAAAACCTCCTCTACTAACACCTCAATCTGGGACAGTTCCTCAGATCAGTCACCTAAAAGGAATGGCACAGGTGTGGGGATCTCCTTCACATCCTCTGCAGTTAAGAGTGATGCAAAGAATTAATTTAGGTTCTCCACAACCACCATGTCTTCTTGAGTGCTCCTTTAGCTCCTCGGTCATCCAGTAGCCCCACTGATTGTTCGGCAGGCTTCTTGCTTCTAATGTGCTTTAAAAAAAAGTTAATTTTTATGTCTTTTGCTAGTTGCTCTTCAAATTCTTTTCTGGCCTGCCTAATTATACTTTTACACTTGACTTGCCAGAGTTTATGCTCCTTTCTATTTTCCTCAGTAGGATTTGACTTCCAGTTTTTAAAGGATGTCTTTTTGTCTCTAACTGCCTTTCATTCTGCTTAGCCATTGTGGCTTTTTTTAGTCCTCTTCCCCCAAATTTCAAAAAATAAAATAAAAAATAAAAAGTATATACACAGAGTTTGAGACTCTATTATAGTGTTTTTAAGAAGTTTCCATTTAGCTTGCAGGCATTTCACTCTTGTGGCTGTTCCTTTTAACTTAGCTAGTTAAATGTATCTCATTTTTGTGTAGTTCCCCTTTTTGAAGTTAAATCCTAGGGTGATAGGTTTCTTTGGTATTTTCCTCCATACAAGGATGTTAAATTTTAATTACATTGTGGTCGCTATTAGTGAGTTGTTCAGCTATATTCACCTCTTGGACCAGATCCTGTCCGCCACTTAGGACTAAATCAAGAATTGCCTCACCCCTTATGGGTTCCAGGACTAGCTGCTCCAAGAAGCAGTCATTTATGGTCTAGAAATTTTATTCTACATCCCATCCTGAGGTGAGACACTCCTTCTCCAAATGCAAACAGATGGACATCATACCAAATGGACTGAAGGTAAAAAATCCATTGCAATCAACATACTACACTGACTATGGTGAGAGACTGTGCCACACACACTCAAAGAAACTGAGGAACCACCTGATCAGCATCCTGTACAGCAGACAGGAGAAGATCAAGAATGAGCTCTCAAAACTGGAGACTCTCATACAATACCAACCTTCCACACAAACTTCCACGTGGCTGGACTTTACAAAAATGAAACAAGCCATTTACAATGCACACTTCACTTCTCTACAGAGGAAAAAGGACAGTAAGCTATCTAAACTCCTACCTGCCACAGGGGGCTACAACAGTGGTACCCTCAACTCATCTAACAACACTGTCAATCTTTCCAACCACACACTTAGCCCAGCAGAAGAGTCTGTCCTATCTCGGGGACTCTCTTTCTGTCCCACCATCCCCACGAACAAGATACAGTTCTGGGGTGATCTGGAAGCCTACTTTCGTCGTCTCCGACTCAAGGAATATTTTCAACGCACCACTGAACAGTGCACTGACCCACAGGAACCCTCCTACCAACACTACAAGAAGAAGAACTCAGCGTGGACTCCTCCTGACGGTCAAAATGACAGACTGGACCTCTACATAGAGTGCTTCCACAAACGTGCACAGGCTGAAATTGTGGACAAACAACATCACTTGTCCCATAACCTCAGCCGTACAGAACGCAATGCCATCCACAGCCTCAGAAACAACTCTGACATTATCATCAAAGGGGCTGACAAAGGAGGTGCTGTAGTCATAATGAACAGATCAGATTATGAACAGGAGGCTGCCAGGCAACTCTCCAAGACCACATTCTACAGGCCACTATCCTCTGATCCCACTGAGGAATACCAAAAGAAACTACACCATCTGCTCAAGAAATTCCCAGCTACAGTACGGGAACAACTCTACATGGACACACCCCCAGAACCCCGACCAGGGGTATTCCATCTGCTACCCAAGATCCATAAACCCGGAAACCCTGGACGCCCCATCATCTCAGGCATTGGCACTCTTACAGCAGGATTATCTGGCTATTTGGACTCTCTCCTCAGACGCTACGCTACCAGCACTCCCAGCTATCTTCGAGACACCACCGACTTCCTGAGGAAACTACAATGCATTGGTGTTCTTCCTGAAAACACCATCCTGGCCACCATGGATGCAGAAGCACTTTACACCAATATTCCACATGAGGATGGACTACAAGCTGTCAGGAACAGTATCCCTGATGAGGCCACAGCACGCCTGGTGGCTGAGCTTTGTGACTTTGTCCTCACCCACAACCACTTCAGATTTGAGGACAACTTATACCTTCAAGTCAGTGGCACTGCTATGGGTACCCACATGGCCTCACAGTATGCCAACATTTTTATGGCTGACTTAGAACAACGCTTCCTCAGCTCTCGTCCCCTAGTGCCCCTCCTCTACTTGCGCTACATTGATGACATCATCATATGAACCCACGGAAAGGAGGCCCTTGAAGAATTCCACCTGGACTTCAACAATTTCCACCCCACCATCAACCTTAGCCTGGACCAGTCCACACAAGAGATCCACTTCCTGGACACTACAGTGCAAATAAGTGATGGTCACATAAACACCACCCTATACTGGAAATCTACTGACCGCTATTCGTACCTACATGCCTCCAGCTTCCAAGACACATCACACGATCCATTGTCTACAGCCAAGCCCTAAGATACAACCGAATTTCCTCCAACCCCTCAGACAGAGACAAACACCTACAAGATCTTTATCAAGCATTCTTAAAACTACAATACCCACCTGGGGAAGTGAGGAAACAGACTGACAGAGCAAGACGGGTACCCAGAAATCACCTACTACAGGACAGGCCCAACAAGGACAATAACAGAACACCACTGGCCATCACATACAGCCCCCAGCTAAAACCTCTCCAGCGCATTATCCACGATCTACAACCTATCCTGGAAAATGATCCCTCTCTCTCACAGACCTTGGGAGGCAGGCCAGTCCTCACTTACAGACAACCCCCCAACCTGAAGCAAATACTCACCAGCAACTACACACCACACCACGGAAACACCAACCCAGGAACCAATCCCTGTAGCAAACCTCGTTGCCTACTCTGTCCCCATATCTACTCTGGCGACACCATCAGAGGACCCAACCACATCAGCTTGAATAGGGACTGGGAGTGACTGGCTCATTACAGAAGCAGCTTTTCCTCTCCTGGAATTGACACCTCCTCATCTATTATTGGGATTGGACTACATCCACCCTGATTGAATTGGCCCTGTCAACACTGGTTCTCCACTTGCGAAGTAACTCCCTTCTCTCCATGTGTCAGTATATAATGCCTGCATCTGTAACTTTCACTCTATGCATCTGAAGAAGTGAGGTTTTTACCCACGTAAGCTTATGCCCAAATAAATCTGTTAGTCTTTAAGGTGCCACCAGACTCCTTGTTGTTTTTCCCAATCAATATGGGGATAATTAATATCCCCCATTATTATTAGGTTTTCTGTTTCTTTAGCCTTTCTGATCTCCCTGAGCATTTCACAATTGCTGTCACCATTCTGGTCAGGTGGTCACTAGTATATTCTTTCCTACAGCTATGTTCTTATTATTCAAGCATGGAATTTCTACCCATTGAGATTCTATGGTATTGTTTGAAGTCTGAACTAAATCAAGACCTGGCCTCAATAATACATACCTTGTCACTTCCAGTCTGGATTACAGCAATGCAATCTCTCTTGCCTTAAAAGCATCAACCCTATGAAAATTGAAAACCAGTGCAGAATGCAATGGCTTCCTTTCTCAGCAGAGCAGGTTACTAGGAGTAGACCACCTCTGTACTCCACTGGGTTTCTGTATATGCCATGTCGAACTTAAGGTCTACATTCTCATTTTCATAGCTCTAAATGGACCGGGCTCATGTCACTCAGACCTCAGTTGCCATCAATAAGTCTCTTCCTCGGGTATTACGAAACAGTCTATTACAACAATGAAGCCTGTTTGGTTAGGAGACGAGTTTTTCTGGGACTGACCCAAGACATTAAAACTCAATCCCACAGGAACTAGAACCACAAAGCTCATCACTTTCCAGCACAAATGCAAAGCATACTTGAATCTTGCCTTTCCAGTACCACCACCTGGTATATCAAGTTAAAGATTTTATAATCCATGTACGTGCAATCTTTCCCTACGGGGAGAGGAAGACAAGATCCCCACTCAAGAGAGGTTAGTCACTGCTTATTTTTAACTGTGGAAGGCATTCTGGTACCATGGTGATAAGCACAGTAAAACACTGCACAGAACAGACATAAGATGACTTTTGCTATTGAAAAAGCAGATGGAATTGCAATTTAAGCACAATGAATCCCCACACTGGAGAAAATCAGAGTTCTGCTAAGTGTAAACACTGGGGAGGGACTTGGAGGGCTCAGCCTCCTTGAATGAGAAATTTGGACTCCCTTTGCATTGGCCTAGCAAGCCTGCAGAATATTCTCATAGAATGCAAGTACTCAGCAACAATCCATACTATATAAGAATTTAATCTGAGGACATTTTGACTGAAATCCTCTAAAATTAGTTAAATCCCCAAATGTCACACCACTTTAAAACATACTGATGTTAAGAAGATTTAAAATATACAGAAAATTCTGAAATATTCATTAAGAATTAACTTGCTTATGGTGTAAAGCCATCCAGAGAGACTAGGATGGGAAAACTGAGCTGTCACTTGCAGGACTGTTTTCTACTTGTTAATCTGTTTCACCAAATCCCCCTACATTAGGCCAGACAAGCGCATTCATCTCCTCTCCCATCACATTGAGACAGAAATGTTAACCGTTAATGGTACTACTTCCCCCCCCGCCCCCATGATAGGGGCTGACCTCACTCAGGCCTTGAATACCAAGAGATGTTACACTGGATTAACTTTAGTTTGTTCACCTCAAAATGCCTTGCACTCAACATCTTTTCAAGTTAAATGAGGCATTTTTGAGCACAGTAATCAATCCTCCTTGCAATAGGACTAGCTCCACTTTACAGTGAGTATACTCACTTTAAGGTTCACATGGACATATTTTTAATTACTCCACTTCTGGCAGTCCTCCCGCTGCACTGCCTCACACTTGGATCAGTCTATGTACCTGTTTTCCTTCCACTGCACCATAGTCATCTTGACTTTATCACCTCTCCAATTAAATGTTGGAACTCAGCCAGATTGTGCCCCTTTGAGACCAGGTAGAGATGAGTTCACACACTCAGTCATATACCCATTATAGTAACCATACCATCCCCATGCTTCTGCATGGACCCCCATAGAGCTCCTGGATTTGATTACCCTATTTGGAGACCTGCATGTCCAATCCCATCTGGAGAAGAGTCGTCAGAATGCAGACACATACAAGACACTATCAGAGAAAATGAAGAGGGGGTACTCCAGTGCCGAGTCAATGCAAAGGAGCTCCAGCAGAAGTACCTGAAGGCAAGGTACAAGAACAGGACCTCCACTAATGCTTCCACTACCTGCCCACACTATGAGGAACTGGACGACACTTTTGTTAGCAATGTCATCACCATACCTAAGATGGGGTGGACAATTTTCCACTAAGCACCCCAGACAACACAGCAAGAAATTGCCCTTGACACCATGTTTACCATTGGATCCAACCAGGAGATTTTCCTGGGCAGCCAAGAACTGTAGAACATGGCAGATTCAGAGATTACACGAGACTCCCATGTGGCCAGCCATACTGCAATCACCCAGAAAATGCTGCAGAGTGGAGCTGTATCATTAAGTATTATCAACTGTACTACAATACAGCTGCATTGGGAGATTTAAGCTACTGTTCTCCGGGTATTGGCTCCCTACCACCACGTTCCCAAGCTGGTTCCTGCTCACTCTCCCTCCTTTCCCAATCTACCATGCCCCTGCTCAAGATATTGGCACCACAAGGATTTAAAGAACATTAAACACTACATGGTAGGCATGTTTATTGTAGAAGTAGATATAGAAAGAGAAACGGCAGTAGAAAAAGTACTTTGGCTCAGTCATTAATGCCCCCAGTTTTTAGGAAATTTGAGATTTTATACTATAAATTGCCCAAATCAGGCTACACAGACATTTAAAGCTCATATGGATCTTAAGCCATTATAAGGCATTAATGGTTACCTGAACCCCTTGGGTTCAGAACAATTACTGCAGAATTTTATTCATTTTGTAATGCACTTTATGCTGATTTGTGGGTGTCAAAGAAGAGAACTTAAGGCAAAGACTGTGCTCTATTTTGGCACGCACACTGAAAGGCAATGCAACTTTCTCAACACAGCCCATATCACTAGTGCTTCCTTCCATTCCTGTATCAGTAGAAGAGACATACCATCCTGGTAAACAGCAGCACTGCATACTTCTCTGGTTTGCCCATTGTCGAGGTAAGTTAAATCACTAATTTAAATCAGTTAATCCTGCTGAGGGCTGACCTGGTAATAGTCTTCAAATATGTTAAGGGCTCTTATAAAGAGGACAGTGACCAATTGCTTTCCATATCCACCTGAAGATAGGACAAGTAATAATCAGTTTAACCTACAGCAAGGGAGATTTTGGTTAGATACACCTCTACCTCAATATAATGCTGTCCTCAGGAGCCAAAAAATCTTACCGCATTATAGGTGAAACCGCGTTATAGCAAACTTGCTTTGATCCGCCAGAGGGCGCCCCCCCCCCAGCACTGCTTTACTGTGTTATATCAGAATTCGTGTTATATCGGATCGTGTTATATCAGGGTAGAGGTGTATTAGGAAAAACTTTCTAAACACAAGGATAGTTAACAATGGAATAGGTTACCAGGGGAGATTGTGGAATCCCATCATTGGAGGTTTTTAAGAACAAATTAGGGTGTGTCCACATAAACACAGTTTCCAACAAGCTGGAGTGTAAACTTCCATCACACTGTCTGTTTGGACCCTGCCGCTTTGCACTAAAAGTTCTCTAGTGTTTTGTCCTACCCTGTTTCAAAGCAGAGTACAACAAAGTGCAGAAGGAAGCTTCTGGTGTGTGGCAGCAGAGCCCACGCAGACACTTAGTACCTTACACTGTCTACACTGCAATTAAAATGTGCAGCTGGCCTGTGCCAGCTGACTCAGGCTCATGGGGTTCAGGTTAAGGACCATTTAATTGCAGTGTAGATGTTCGGGGACCCTTCCACTTTGCAGGGTCCCAGAGCCTGTGTTGCAACCCAAGACCAAACATCTACACCGCAATAAAAGAGCCCCTTAGCCTGAGCCTAGCTAGCCTCAGTCAGCTGGCATGGGCCAGCCGCAGGTATCTAATTTCAAGGTAGACATACTCTAAGTGTCTGTGTGGGCCATGCTTACATACACCAGAAGTTCAGTTTGATCTACTCTGCTTTCAACGGGGTAAAAAAGAACACTAGTCGAAGTGTAGACATACTCTTAGTGTGCAGCACATTAGTGCAAGGTAGATTTACAACCCAGCTTGCCATGAACTAAATATTCATATAGAAAAGCCCTTGGACATCTGTCAAGAATGATCTAGGTATACTTGGTTCTACCTCAGCATGGTGGGGGGAGATGAACTAGATGACCTCTAGAGGACCCTCCCATCACTACATGAATATGATCATATGATTTCGCACTCTGAGCACTGGTTCTGATCCTGAATGTTGTACGCTCAATAGCCCTAGTACCTTGAGAGAGATTCTCGGGGTTTACATTTTTTTCCAGCAAGACTCGTCTCAAGATTACATGGCATTCCATTAGTTAGGAGTGTGAAAACTCCAACTATCCCTCTTTTTTGCACAGAGCTCAATAGATCCCCTGAATATTATATGAAATGGGACCATTGACAAATCAAAACATACCACAACAGTGGAACTGGCAGACAGGTGAGGGAAGAAGAGACCAAAAGCAAGCTTGAAAAATAAGAACAGCATTAGCTCAATTATTTTCCTATATAGAGCATGATGATACCACCAATACAACTTAATACTTAGTACTCATAGTGCACTTTTTATCCTTGTATCTCTAAAGCACAAAGACAGACACTATTTCCATTTTATAGATAAGAGAACTGAAGCATTGAGAAATTAACTGACTTGACCAAAATCACAATGGCAGAGTTCGGAATAGAATCTAGGTCTCAACTAGCTTAGACCTGGGTTCTATTGCCATCTCTGTTGTTATAACCTTGGTCAAGCAATTTAATCTTTCAGTGCATCATCTGACAGTCTACCAACACACCTTTATGTCCTGTTCAAGAGAAGGCCTGAAAGCAATGCTCTACCCACCTCCTCTAGCTCCCAGTTCACTTCCAATACCAATTCCACATCCTCATCCTGATCTTCACTACTATCAACAGATCTGGATCCAGCTGCATCACAGACCACCTCTCCAACATCCATAACCCAGGACTGCTACAACCTTCTGGAACAATGTAGCTAACAAGGCCCAGAAATAAACAGACGAGAAATAAGATTTCTGTTCACATGGTTCTTTTATGGAAAAAATTGCTAGAGATTAGGCAGAGTCAAAGTCTGAGTTCTGAGCATGCTGCAAAACGCATCTATTTGAACTTGAGAGGGTAGACAAGCACTTGGAACATGCCCACTTACATTTAGTTTATCTGTGAAGTGCTTGGATATTTGGGCAACGAGCACTACAGAAAAGCCTAAGGGCATGGCTACACTTGCAGACGTAGAGTGCTTTGAGTTAAACCAGCCTTCGGAGACTGCAGTAGGGAAAGCACTGCAGTCTGTCCACACTGACAGCTGCAAGCGCACTGGCATGGCCACATTTGCAGCGGCACTGGGAGCGGTGCATTATGGGCAGCTATCCCACAGAGCACCTCTTCCCATTCTGGCGCTGTGGCTTGTGGGAAGGGGGTGGGATAGGGGGGCGGGGCATTCTGGGTCCTGTCCCAACACCCTGTGATACATCAGTTCGCATCCCAGCAATCCCTGTGCTTCCGTCCACATTTGGGGCCATCTTAACGTTTTTTGTGCTGCACGCTCTGTCTTCCCTTTCGGTCTGCGGGAATGGAGCCCAAACTGCTGAGGAATATGCTGACAAGTCTCACCAGCACGTCACATTTGGCAGTCAAGTTACTCCTTAAGATCCAAACTGACAGTGAGGACTCCGACGATGATATCGACTCTAGTAACGCACACAAGAAGTGGAAGATTGGACAAATGACCAGGGAGGAGTATAAAAATATTGCTCAGGAATGCAGGAGTGAAATCAGGAAGGCCAAATCACACTTGGAGTTGCAGCTAGCAAGAGATGTTAAGAGTAACAAGAAGGGTTTCTTCAGGTATGTTAGCAACAAGAAGAAAGTCAAGGAAAGTGTGGGCCCCTTACTGAATGAGGGAGGCAACCTAGTGACAGAGGATGTGGAAAACGCTAATGTACTCAATGATTTTTTTGCCTCTGTCTTCACAAACAAGGTCAGCTCCCAGACTGCTGCACTGGGCAGCACAGTATGGGGAGAAGGTGACCAGCCCTCTGTGGAGAAAGAAGTGGTTCGGGACTATTTAGAAAAACTGGATGAGCACAAGTCCACGGGGCCGGATGCGCTGCATCCGAGGGTGCTAAAGGAGTTGGCCGATGTGTTTACAGAGCCATTGGCCATTATCTTTGAAAACTGATGGCGATCGGGGGAGGTCCCGGATGACCGGAAAAAGGCTAATATAGTGCCCATCTTTAAAAAAAGGGAAGAAGGAGGATCTGGGGAACTACAGGCCAGTCAGCCTCACCTCAGTCCCTGGAAAAATCATGGAGCAAGTCCTCAAGAATCAATTCTGAAGCACTTAGAGGAGAGGAAAGTGATCAAGAACAGTCAGCATGGATTCACCAAGGGCAAGTCATGCCTGACTAACCTAATTGCCTTCTATAAGGAGATAACTGGGTCTGTGGATGAGGGGAAAGCAGTGGGTGTGTTATTCCTTGACTTTAGCAAAGCTTTTGATACGGTTTCCCACAGTATTCTTGCCAGCAAGTTAAAGAAGTATGGGCTGGATGAATGGAACATAAGGTGGATAGAAAGCTGGCTAGATCGTCGGGCTCAACAGGTAGTGATCAACGGCTCCATGTCTAGTTGGCAGCCGGTTTCAAGTGGAGTGCCCCAAGGGTCGGTCTTGGGGCCGGTTTTGTTCAATAACTTCATTAATGATCTGGAGGATGGCGTGGACTGCACTCTCAGCAAGTCTGCAGATGACACTAAACTGGGAGGAGTGGTAGATACGCTGGAAGGTAGGGATAGGATACAGAGGGACCTAGACAAATTAGAGGATTGGGCCAAAAGAAACCTGATGAGGTTCAACAAGGACAAGTGCAGAGTCCTGCACTTAGGACGGAAGAATCCCATTCACTGCTACAGACTAGGGACCGAATGGCTAGGTAGCAGTTCTGCAGAAAAGAACCTAGGGGTTACAGTGGATGAGAAGCTGGATATGAGTCAACAGTGTGCTCTTGTTGCCAAGAAGGCTAACAGCATTTTGGGCTATATAAGTAGGGGCATTGCCAGCAGATCGAGGGACGTGATCGTTCCCTTCTATTCGACATTGGTGAGGCCTCATCTGGAGTACTGTGTCCAGTTTTGGGCCCCACACTACAAGAAGGATGTGGAAAAATTGGAACGAGTCCAGCGGAGGGCAACAAAGATGATTAGGGGTCTGGAGCACATGACTCATGTGGAGAGGCTGAGGGAACTGGGATTGTTTAGCCTGAGGAAGAGAAGAATGAGGGGGGGATTTGATAGCTGCTTTCAACTACCTGAAAGGGGGTTCCAAAGAGGATGGATCTAGACTGTTCTCAGTGGTATCTGATGACAGAACAAGGAGTAATGGTCTCAAGTTGCAGTGGGGGAGGTTTAGGTTGGATATTAGGAAAAACTTTTTCAGTAGGACGGTGGTGAAGCACTGGAATGGGTTACCTAAGGAGGTGGTGGAATCTCCTTCCTTAGAGGTTTTTAAGGTCAGGCTTGACAAAGCCCTGGCTGGGATGATTTAGTTGGGAATTGGTCCTGCTTGGAGCAGGGGGTTGGACTAGATGACCTCCTGAGGTCCCTTCCAACCCTGATATTCTATGATTCTATATGACACGAGATTGCTTGTGGCATTCACAGACATGCTCACCACCTTGGAACGCCACTTTTGGGCTCGGGAAACAAGCACTGAGTGGTGGGATCACATCGTCATGCAAGTCTGGGATGACAAGCAGTGGCTGCAGAACTTTTGGATGAGAAAAGTCACTTTCATGGGACTGTGTGATGAGCTCGCCCCCACCCTGAGGTGCAAGGACACGAGATTGAGAGCTGCCCTGATGGTGGAGAAGCAGATGGCTATTGCAATCTGGAAACTGGCAACTCCAGACAGCTACCAATCAGTCGCTAACCAGTTTGGAGTGGGAAAGTCAACCATTGGAATCGTGTTGATGCAAATTTGCAGGGCCATTAATCGCATCCTGCTCAGAAGAACCGTGACTCTGGGTAACGTGCTTGACATTGTGGCTGACTTTGCATAAATGGGTTTCTCTAACTGTGGAAGGGCGATAGATGGGACGCATATTCCAATTCTGACACCAGCCCACCTAGCCTTTGAGTACATTAATCGGAAGGGGTATTTCTCTATAGTTCTCCTGGCGCTTGCAGATCACCGTGGGCGTTTTATTGACATGAACGCAGGCTGGCCTGCAAAGGTGCATGACGCACGCATCTTTCGGAACACTGGCCTTTCAGGAAGCTGCAAGCCAGGACTTTTTTCTCAGATCAGAAGATCACCGTTGGGAAAGTAACTGCCCATTGTGATCCTTGGAGACCCCGCTTACCTTTTAATGCGGTGGCTCATGAAACCCTACACAGGGAGCCTTGACAGCAGCAAGGAGCGGTTCAACAACAGGCTGAGCTGGTGCAGAATGACTGTGGAGTGTGCTTTTGGCAATTTAAAGGGCCGCTGGCGCTCTCTGTATGGGAAGCTGGACCTGGCCGATGACAGCATCCCCACGGTTATATCCGCGTGCTGTACCTTTCGTAACATTTGTGAAGGGAAGGGTGAAAGATTCACTCAGGCATGGAACTCGGAGGTTCAACACCTGGAGGCTGACTCTGAACAGCCAGATAGCAGGGCTATGAGAGGGGACCAGCGCGGGGCTGCAAGGATTAGGGATGCCTTGAGGGAACAATTTGAGGCTGAAAGTCACCAGTAATGTCTGGTGCCCTGCACAGGAGTGAAGTGCAGTTGTTCCAATGTTAGTAGGAATTTGTGTTTGACTTGCAGTGGCTGTTGCTTTCCTGGGCTAAGGTATCGTTTACGTTATGCAATAATAAAGAATGTTTTCAAAGCCAAAAAATCCATTTATTGAAAAGAAAATTCATCTATTGAAAACAAACAACTGCTTGGGAAACAGAAAGGGCAAGGGGTGGGGTAGGGAACGGTACAATCACAGATTTGTGTATGTCCTGTGATCATACTCAGCCTTCCTGTCTGGAGTGCTGTGCAATGAGTGCTGCACTTCAGGATGGGCTATAATGCATGGTGATGGGGGTTGAGTGCAGTGGGTAAGGGTCGTAGTTTGCTGGGCTGGGTGATGAAGCTACAGGTGCTGGAGGCAGCTGGTTGCGATAAAAACCCGGATGCTGGGGAAAGTGGGTTGGAGGTGACATGGGGGCACAAGGAAAAGAGTTTTGGGACAAGGACTGCAGGGGGGGGCGGGCGCAGTAGTGCTCCGCCTGCATGGCTATGAGCACCTGGATTGAGTCCGCTTGGCGCGCCGTGATCCTTATCAGCCGATCCGTGCTTTGCTGCTGGAGCTCTGCGCTTTTGTGCCGGCGCTTCTCATTCTGCAGGCGGATCCTCCTTTCACACTCCCTCCACTCCTGCGCTTTTAGATTCTCGTTAAGTGACTGCTGCATTACTTCATGCAGCATGTCTTCTTTGCTTCTACATGGCCTCTTCCTAATTCTTTGCAGCCTTTCGGCCGGTGATAACACGGACAGCTGAGATCTCAAGGTTGCATCTGTAAAGGTAAAATGCAACACTTAGAGGCAGCATTGTTCACACCAGACAGAGAATGATTCCCTCATACTTAAGGGCCAGCACAATCTACACAATAGCATAATTTGCCCATCCCAAAGCGAGCGCGCACAACCCACGGGAGCCCCAAAATGGTGAGTAAGCACAGGGTCAAGGGGGACTGATTGTTTCACGGCTGTACTGTCCTCTGGGTTTCTGTGCCTTGGGGAAAGCCAACAGCTGCAGGGGGCCCCTATACTGAACACTGTCCCCACATTTTCCACAGGAGTTCATCCTGGAAGATATCTCGCTGCTGAGAGTTAACTGGGAAGCAAGGGAGGGTCTTCTACTACAATGCGGCTTTCGCCCTGGCCCACATGCAGCTTGCCTGTGTGCGGCAATGGTCACCACGCCCCTCACGGCAGCGGCGCAGACATGTTAGCCTGACTGGGACAAGGACCACAGTGGCTCTCCCAAGAAACCTGCGCAAGTGCATTGCCCAAGTTCTGGATGAAACCTTTGAAGAGATCACGGAGGCCGATTACCGCGATGTGCGAGAGCACATCAACGCCCTATTCCGCATCTAGGCATGCATGCAGCCCTAACCCTCCTCACCCCAAGAGCCCGTGCCGAATAACTTCCTTTCCAAAATAAAAGCCACTTACCAGCACGTCCTCTGGTGTTTGTCCTTCCTCAAGTACCGGCCGCTGCAACTGGCTTGAAAACAGCTCCTGGCTGCATGCATTTGGGATTCCAGGGAGTCTTCCTCCTCCTCAGCACCCTCGCTCCCGTTTTCCTCCTCCTACCTTGTTGAACTGGGCTCTGAAGTGTCCATGGTGGTACTCGGAGTGGAGGTGGGGTCGCCCCCAAGTATCGCGTCCAGCTCTTTGTAGAAACGGCAGGTCGCGGGGGCAGCACCAGAGTGGCAGTTTGCCTCGCGGGCTTTGCGGTAGGCATTCCGCAGCTCCTTCACTTTAACCCTGCACTGCAGTGCGTCCCAGTCATGGCCCCTTTCCATCATGTCCCTTGACATCTGCCCGAAGGTGGTATAATTCCTACGGCTGGAGCGCAGCTGGGACTGGACAACTTCCTCCCCCCAAACACTGATGAGGTCCAGCACCTCACCACTGCTCCATACGGGGATCGCCTGGTGTGTGGAGGCATGGTCACCTGGAAAGATTCGCTGAGAGCACTCCATGCCTGGTTGAGCAAACAGGAAGGGGATTTTCAAAATTCCCAGAGAATGTAAAGGGTGGGCCTGACGGTTGGTCATCTGAGGGCAGAGCAGTCGAGTTCAAAATGATGACCAGAGTGGCTAGAACAGGCATTGTGGGACACTTCTGGAGGCCGATCAGGGCACATTAACAGACCAGGGCATCCACAATGGCGCCGTGGCGCTCCAGTGTGGGCGCATCAGACATTATTCCACTCGCCAAGGTGGATTACCAGGAGCGCTCTAGACACGGAGTCAGAGCACTCTACGTGCCTTGCCAGTGTGGACGCGTCATGAGTTAGAGCGCACTGGGCTGCTTTAATGCGCTCTAACTCGTAAGTGTAGCCAGGCCCTATGATACCCTCTGGTGGGTAGGAATTAGTGTCCGGACAAGTGGGGGATGGAGGGAGGAGAATGTAGGGTGTATACAATTTCCGGCAAAATTTTAGCTTTTCTTTTAAAATGTTGCGAGCCCTTATAGTTGCAAGATTTGCCTAGTGAAAATGAAGCAAATGTAAGCTGATGCAATGTTCTCCTCAGGAATCTAAAAACAGCTTCAATGCATTTTGCTGCTGTTCAGAGCTTTCACTGCTAGGCAAGTTGATAAGACTTATCAGGTTCACTATTATTCAATACCCCAGAGCGACAGAAAATCTGACAAGAATGGTGATATTCTGCTATTGCTTAGGAAAGCTAGACCAGCAGCAGCCAAGTAATGCATAAAACAAAAAAGGTGTCTGGAAGAAGGGTAAAGTTGCAGAACCATCACTCCTTCATAACACCAGGAAAGGGGTGGAAGTAATGAAGATGCTGTCATAAGTCTCTTAAGAATGCTTCTATTCTTACAACAGCTGGGAGGGGGGTTTGGTTCAAGTTAAAAAGTGCAAGGTGGATATCAAAGATGAAACCCCTCAGCAAGGCCCAGCCCGTTCCTCCTTTCCAGCAGCCAAGGGCTAGATTTCACCAATGTGTTGCTGTTATTTACACATTCACATGTTCTGTATCATCCTCAGCTAGCAGGTATTTGATACAGTTGTCAATCTTTGCTATGATGTAAAATGAACGTTTGTAATTCTTCCAAATACTTAAGAATTTGCTGATAGCATTCTCTGCCCCAGATGTGATGTCTGAAATGCTACTGTGTTAGTTAAAACGTTACAGGTCTTCTTGAAGAGCTTCTTTTGCCCTGGCTGTAGGTGGGAAATCTAGTATTTACTGGACACCCAGCTGGTCTTTTGTCACTGTGGACCTCTCCCTTCCCTGGAGGGTCCTCCTTGCCCCCTAGAAACACCCCATTGTTACTGGCTTACTCCTGGATCCTCAATATAACATCCTCCCAGAGGAAATCAAGTGGAGAGGGGTTTGTTTTGGGGAAGAACAGATTCATTTTCCTCATCTCTCTCTCACCCTGTTTCCACACAAAGAGAGATACACAGCCTTTTTTTTTTTTTTTTTTTTTAAATATCCTAGATTTGGCCTAACTTCAGCATGGTTAAATGGAGAAGATTTTGTTCTATTAGAATCTATTCTCAGCTCTGTTAAAAATCAACTTAAGCAACCCATCAGATCCTCAATTACCTTATCTGTAAGAGAGACAACCTAAAGCGTTGCTCACTAAAAACTGTAAAGCATACCTATTTATACTAGTCAGCAGAAGAGAAAAGACTACAACCCATGGTATGCTGACTCCCAACTCAGTGCACTTTGCTATAGGCTCAAAAGTACTCTGTGGAGGATTCCCTCGTTCAGAGTCATCCTATGCTGACACTGCTGAACAATGGCAGCTTAGTTTTGGCTTTTTGTTACCCAGAAGGTGTCAAATTTTAGAAAAGAACTGAAAGATTTGGGGAAAATAAAGTTAGTCATTTGAATTACAATGAGCCACCAATGTGATATGACTGAAAAAAGGCAATTGTAATCCTAGGATGTATTAGGCAAAGCATTTCTAGTAGAGATGGAGAAGTATTAATGCCATTGTACAAGGCATTGGTAAGACCTCATTTGGATCCTGTGTACAATTTCAGTCACCCATGTTCAAGACAGGTGAATTTAAACTGAAACGGGTCCAGAGAAGAGCTACTAGGATACGGGAAATGGAGAGCTTATCTTATGAAAGGATACTGGAAGAGCTTGGCTTGTTTAGTCTCGCAAAAAGAAAACAGAGGGGATATGACTGCTTTCAGTACATACATTACGTACTCCTGGGGGAATTCTGCGCCACTGTGCACATGCAGAATTCATGTCCCCTGGAGATTTCTTTGCTTCCTTGCAGAAAAATGACTTCTGACGGGGAAGCAAAGGGAAGCTGCAAGAGTGGTCATGCACGCTTCCCCAGCAGCCCAGGCACATCGTTTCGGGCATCCAGAGCAGCCAGCAGAAAGGTAAATCTCTGCAGGGGTGGGGACGCTCTGGCCAGTGGCTCCTATTCTGCACCGGGCTCAGCTGCTAATTTTGGCTGGGTCTGGGTCAGACCCACCCGCAGAAACCTCCCCGAGTGCAAGAAACTTCCCATCCTCCCCTCCCCACTTCCAGTCCTCATTGCTCCTCAGCTGTGGGAGGAGGGGTCACTGTACAGGGAGCTGCTCCCCTGCCTGCCCAACCCCCATGAATCCAAGCCTCACCCCCCCTGAGAATCAAGTCACGAAACCCCCTGCACTCGAACCCTCACCCCCCTGCACCCGGAGCCCCCCGCCAAGCCTCATTCCCCCACACCGACACCCAACCACCTTCACCCGGACCCCCCTGCAGAGTCCCATTGTCCCTGCACCTGGAATCCCCCAACAAGCCCCTGTGCATCCAGAACCCTACTGCATCTGGACGCTCCACCAAGCAACCTGCAGCCAGATTGCTCCACACAGAACCCTCTCACGCCACATCGTATCCCCCTCACACTACCCTAGGTAGTATGCTGTCACAGAACACCACAATTAATTATGAGATTACCCATTGCCCAAGTCAGTGCTGCATTTGGAATGCTGTCACACCACCTATGGAATGACAGTGGCATCAAAATAAGCACTAAGCTAAATGTCTATTGGGCAGTCACACTTACAATGCTTCTATATGATTTTGAAACGTGGACAACACGTCGCCGCCACTTGATCAGTTCTACATGCATGGTTTTGGTCTGTTAACAGGGGCAAATGGTGGGACAAGATTCCCAATATTGAAATCATGGTTGGATGTCTGGAATTCAAAGTATGCTCATAAAAGCTCAACTGCTTTGTGCTAGGTATCTCATTCGTATGGCCGTCTTGAGAATACCCAAAGCCATATTTTATGGTCAGCTAAAACAAGGCAACCATTTTCATAGTGCCCAGTATAAACAATATCATCTGGAACAAACTACTCAGTGGAGTTCTGGTTACCCCATCTCGAAAAAGATATACTCAAGTAGGAAAAGGTACAGAAAAGGGCAACAAAAATTAGTGGTATGGAATAGCTTCCATATCAGGAGAGATTAAAAACACAGGGATTCTTCAACTTAGAAAAGAGACTACTAAGGGGAGATATGATAGAGGTCTATAAAATCCATGAATGAGGTGGAGCGAATGAATATGTGAAGGGGGTAAATAACACTTCCCTAATCCAAGAACCAGGGGTCACTCAATGAAATTAATAGGCAGCAAGTTTAAAGCAAACATAAGTACTTCACACAATGCACAATCAACCTGGTGAACTCGTTGCCAAGGGATGCTGTGAAGGCCAAAAGTATAAGTGGTTCAAAAAAGAATTAGGTATGTTCACAGAGGACAGGTCCATCAATAGTTATTAGCCAACATGGTCAGGGATGCAACCCCTTGGATCACTCGATCACACTGAAGTCGAGTTTGAAAGCATTTTAGGTTTATCCTAGCAACTGGGAAGCAACAACAGAGGACAGAGCAACATGGCAGCAGATTTGTCAAGTTGTTAACCACTTTTAAGCACGGCACATTAACATCTTATGTGAAAAATATGAATAGCGCAAAGCAAGACTACAACAGCCTATAGTGGTCACGGACAATCTTGGCTGTCCCATATGTAACCATTTGCAGTTCTTGCATTGGTCTGACCTCATACAGATGAAACTCCACCATAATCATCAATCAAGTTCTCAGGCAGTCCAGCCACATGGTTAATTTCAATAATAGCACCAAAAGCAAATGAGAGATGATTAGAAGTATAGTCTCCATAAAAGGTTGCCAAGTCAAATAAACACCAGAGCAAATTTGTTTACTATCCAAGTTATGTATAGAGCACCCATAATTATACTACCTAAGCCAGGAGTGAGCAAACTATGGCCCGCGGGCCGGATCCAGCCCATCAGGGCTTTGGATCCGGCCCGTAGGATTGTCACCCCTGTGGCGCCGCGAGCCCTGCGCCACTCCTGGAAGCAGCCGGCACCATGTCCCTGCGGCCCCCCCGGGGGTTGGGGGGTGCAGAGGGCTCCGCGCACTGCCCTCGCCTGCAGGCACCACCACCCGCAGCTCCCATTGGCCGGGAATGGGGAACCAGGGCAGGCTGGGAGCCTGTCTTAGCCCCACTGCGCGCCGCTGCCACCCCAGAGCCGCTCAAGGTAAGCAGCGCCAGGCTGGAGCCTGCACCCCAAACACCTCCTGTGCCCCACACCCCAACCCCCTGCCCTGAGCCCCATGCTACACCCCGCCGCACCCCTCCTGTACCCGAGCCCCCTGCCGCACCCTGCACCCCAACCTCCTGCCCTGAGCCCCCTGCCACACCCCGCATCCCCTCCTGCACCCCAATCCCCTGCCCTGAGCCCACTGCCACACCCCGCATCCCCTCCTGCACCCCAATCCCCTGCCCTGAGCCCATTGCCACATCCCAACCCCCTGCCCTGAGCTCCCGCCGCACCCCTCCTGCACCTCAACCCCCTGCCCTGAGTCCCCAATCCCCTGCCCTGAGCCCTCTCCCACACTCTGCACCCCATCCTGCACCCCAACCCCCTGCCCTGAGCCCCCTCATATACCCTGCACCCCAACCCCTTGCCCTGAGCCCCTTCCTGCACGCCACACCCCAACCCCCTACCCCAGCCCTACATTCATGGCCCTGCATGCAATTTCCCTACCCAGATGTGGCCCTTGGGCCAAAAAGTTTGCCCACCTCTGACCTAAGCACGAAAGAAGTCATTTAGTTTCACACAGAAGATATCAGAATCTGACCTTCCCTTCTTCCAGGTTCTGGGAAGTCTACTGTTTTAAGAAGTGAGATACTTTCTCACCAGTTATTACTTTAGCTTTCCTGCAATGTATGGACTTTGAGGCATACCTGAAGACAGTTGTTTGTTTTTGCTCAATCTCATTTCCTGCAGTACTTCATTTCATAGTTCAGCACTTTTGAGAGAATGTGTTAAGTCTTTATCTCAAGCTTCATCCTAGGCTTTGTCAACTACATTGCCCAAAGGACACTGCTTTCTCATTATGAAAGGAAAGAAAGGCTGTCCACGATACTGTAGATCTTGACAATCAAGCCCAAAGCCTTACTCAATCTGAAACCAGTTCATGCATATAGTACACATCTAAACGAATTTGCTATCATACTAAGTGTCAGCAGATCCTGAAGATTCATTTTAATTGGTCTGAAGAAGTTTGAAAACAATGCAGCAGCTTCCACTTATATCCTGGATTCAGAATAAAAGTATAAAGAGGTATGACTACAGTAAATGATCAAAAGCGAAGGTTAACTTGAGTTAAGTTGAGTAACTGATCAAAAGCATAACCTGTGTTGGAGAGATGTGCACTTGGTCAGACACCATTTTGCACTTTCTAAATTTATGGGGTATTTTTCTGACCTGTGATTAACTATACTATCATTTCTCTGTAGCATTTGAATTAGACTAAATGGAAAGAAGTCAGCCAAACAGGATACAGGGATGCAGTATGGTTACTGAATTGGTTACTACAGTCTGTAAGTATATACAGGAGGAAAAAAATGTGATAATGGTCTTTTTAATCTAGCGGAGAAAAAGATAAACACAATTCAAAGGGTGGAAGTTGAAGCTAGTGAATTCAGACTGGAAATAAGATGTCAATTTTTAACGGTGAGAGTAATTAACCATTGAAACAATTTACCTAGAGTCATGGTGGATTCTCCATTACTAACTATTTTTAAATGAAGATTAGACATTTTTCTAAAAAGATATGGGCTAGGAATTCTTTTGGGGAAGTTCTATGGCCTGTGCCATACAGGAGGTCAGGCTAGATTATCACAATGGTCCCTTCCAGCCTTAGAATCTAAGAATCTATAAATCTAGGAATTCACAACTGAATGAGAGTTTAGGTCTCAAGAGAAGTCAGACACTTTAAAATATTTTGCTCTTCAATAGTTCTTTACAAACTAACTAATTTCATGCAACACACCTGTAAAGTATCTAAGGGTAAATAATAGGGCTGTCAAGAGATTTAAAAAATTAATCACGATTAATCACACTGTTAAACAATAATAGAATACCATTTATTTAAATATTTTTGGGTGATTTCTACGTTTGCAAATATATTGATTTCAATTACAACACAGAATAAAGTGTACAGTGCTCACTTTATATTTATTTTTATTACAAGTGTTTGCACTGTAAAAAGACAAAAGAAATAGTATTTTTCAATTCACCTAATACAAGTACTGTAATGCAATCTCTATCATGAAAGTTGAACTTACAAATATAGAATTATGTACAAAAATACTGCATTCAAAAATAAAACAATGTAAAATTTTAGAGCTTGCAAGTCTACTCAGTCCTACTTCTTGTTTGTCTGAGTGATTGGCTGAACAAGTTTGTTTACATTTGCAGGAGATAATGCTGTCCACTTCTTGTTTACAATGTCACCTGAAAGTGAGAACAAGCATTCTCATGGCACTGTTGTAGCTGGCATCGCAAGATATTTACATGACAGATGCGCATGCTTCAACCACCATTCCAGGGACATGCCTCCATGTTGATGACTAGTTCTGCTTGAAAACCATTTAAAGCAGTGCGGACCGACGCATGTTCATTTTCATTATCTGAGTCAGATGCCACCAGCAGAAGGTTGATTTTCTTTTTTGGTGGTTCGGGTTCTGTAGTTTTCGCATTGGAGTGTTGCTCTTCTAAGCCTTCTGAAAGCATGCTCCTTACCTTGTCCCTCTCAAATTTTGGATTCTTAAACTTTGGGTCAAGTGCTGTAGCTATCTTTACAAATCTCACATTGGTACCTTCTTTGCATTTTGTCAAATTTGCAGTGAAAGTGTTCTTAAAACGAACAACATGTTCTGGGTCATCATTTGAGACTGCTGTAACATGAAATATATGGCAGAATGCGGGTAAGACAGAGCAGGAGACATACAATTCTCCCCAAGGAGTTCAGTCACAAATTTAATTAACACATTTTTTTACCGACCATCATCAACATGGAAGCATGTCCCCTGGAATGGTGGCCAAAGCATGAAAGGGCACATGAATGTTTAGCATATCTGGCACGTTAATACCTTGCAATACTGGCTACAAAAGTGCCATGCAAATACCTGTACTCACTTTCTGGTGACATTGTAAATAAGAAGAGGGCAGCATTATCTCCTGTAAATGTAAACAAACTTATTTGTCTTAGCGATTGGCTGAACAAGAAGTAGGACTAAGTGGACTTGTAGCCTCTGAAGTTTTACATGGTTTTGTTTTTGAGTGCAGTTATGTAACACACAAAAAAATCTACATTTGTAAGTTGCACTTTCAGGACAAAGATTGCACTACAGTACTTGTATGAGGTGAATTGAAAAATATTATTTCTTCTATCATTTTTACAGTGCAAATATTTGTAATCAAAATATACACTTTGATTTCGACTACAACAGTGAATACAAAATATATATGAAAATGTAGAAAAATATCCAAAATATTTAATAAATTTAAATTAGTAGTCTCTTGTTTACCAGTACGATTAAACCTGCGATTAATCGCAGGTAATTTTTTAATCGGGATTAATTTGAGTTATCACTTGAGTTAACTGCAATTAATCAACAGCCCTAGTAAATAATCACTTCCCCACTCAGATACTCTTATCATTGAGGTGAAATAAAGGGACTGTTCAACTATGAATAGCAACAGTTGAAAGGGTTTTTTTTTGTTTGTTTGCTTTGTTTTGTTTTTCACAGTAAGTGAAGAACTTAAGAAATTGAAACTGCAAGGAAAATTTAGACAGACAAAACGTTTACTCAAGTTGGAATCTGATCATGAAACTTGCATTAATACGCCTACAATCTCCTTTAATGACTTCAGGGACCCCAATTTTTACATCTAAGCCAGCAGACAGTATCACCTCCAGTTGTCATATAATACCCCTTAACACTATTGGGGGAGATTGGCTCAATATTAATCTGCAAAGAAGACTGCCACCCACAGAATCACCAACACCATGCCTGCAGCAGTACATCTGCAGCTTTTGGAGATTTTGAATCCAAGTAGTGGTCCTACCTATCCCTATATAGTTTTGATATCAGATGGGATCACAGCAGAATGTGGCATGGCTGCAAGGCCACTATAAGCCGTCTGTCATTAATCCAAGCTAAAGTTATTACAAAATTTGCACTGTGCTCAATTTATTTAGTCCCCACTGTTTTTTACTTCATGATCAGGAAACAACCTTGAGTTATCATTTAACTACATAAATGCCAGTACTACTCCCCACCCAGCTTCAGTTGACCCCCTGCTCCTTGTCCCAAAGTCTTTTTCAGTCTAGTCCCTGCCTAGGTTAGTGCAGAGTCTAAAAAGGCAAAGCATATGGGGAAAAGGGATTTAACCAATGAGCAATCCAGTAAGGGTGGAGATAGGTACATATAACTAATGTTTGTTATTCCAAATTTACTATAGGTCAACTCCACTGATACCAGATAATACAGATTTACAATGGTTAACAGTGGAATTTGGCTGTAGATTTCAGTTCTTGACAAAGTTAAGAGTAAAAGCTAAATTCTATCTTCATATATGAGCACAACTCCCACTGAAGTCTTCAGGTGGTATGATTAATTAAGGGGAGAATTTAGCCTGTATGTTTTGTGATTCCTCTCCTAAAAAATATATTAAAAATTACCTTCTTATATTTTCATTTATTGTAATCAGCCTCACACCCCCAAAGTGTCCTCACTGCAGAGATCACTCAAGTTAGCCTAGCTGAAGTGAGAGCAGCCACACTACAAAACAACACCTGAGCTTCACAGAGTGATTTTCTTTGCAGCTGAAGATCTGTGCTAACTTAAGCTATAGCCTATATCCCATTGATGGGCCAGCCTATTTGAGTTAAAAGTATCACACCAAACTTGAGTTAAATCTTTTTTTTTTTTTTGGGGGGGGGGGGGGGGAGAGAAGAGGGGAGGGCCTGGGCCTGAGTTAGGGGCAACACTGAGTTATAACTCAAGTTAACTACGACATGAAGACAGACCCCAGAATTCTGAATCTAAATACACTGTAAACACAAAACTGATTAGAAATCATCATGGGACACAGGATGGCATTATGTGTTTGTGCTTATTTGAGAGCACCTTGCTTGCTGACTCATTTGACAGTTCACAAAACTCAATTTCCATACAAGCATACCTGACCTATTTCTTTTCATATTAACACTTGATAGACACACCTGGTCTGCTAATTGCGTAATCAGAGATTTCACTCCATTTAATAAAATCACTAAAAATGACATCACTGGTACTGTAATGATGCTGACTCTATAACATGTGAACACCCTGTTAAATAGAAAGCTTTGATGACTATACCTCTGTATAAAGTCTCCTTAAGCAAAATCTCGCTGTTGTAATAATGGCTGTTTTGTAACTGTTGTTTTGGTTACAATATTTACATGGAAAGGAATAATGAACCTGTTAATAATTCCTAAATAAATAGTAATAAATTAATTTCCATCTCTTCTGCACTGGGCTGAGAAGCCTCCTCCTAATACCACTTCTTCATACTCCAAGAGTTTGACATGTCTGTTACAGCTGTCCCTCTGTTGGATTCCTTTTTCCCCCTTCCTTTCTGTTTGTGCTGAGTGGCCCCCCCCCGGCCATGGAACTAATCAAAGTCACAGCCTGGCCCTGCTCATGGAAATGGCTTGTGCAGATTGACTGGAGCCATTGCTCTGCTCAGGGAGCTGGGGGCTTTTTCGCTCCTTTATCTAGCTTCTTTGTTCGGACCCGGCTCGGTGTAGGACTCGCTAACCCTCCCTCCCCCCACTGGGCCCTATCCCCTGAGCCCCAAACCCACCCAACCTCACTGGCCGCCGCCAATTCCGAGAGCGAGCCGGGGAGACCTCACCCACCTACAAGGGGGAAGGGACCTTACCCCCGGAGCCCCAACCCCACCCAACCTCACCGGCCACTTCCAATGCCGAGAATGAGCCAGGGAGACCTCGCCCACCCGCAAGGGGGAAGGGACCCATATCCCCCCCCCCACCCCCCGAGCCCTGAACCAGCCCAACCCCACCGGCCACCGCCGATAACGAGAGTGAGCCGAAGGGACCTCGCCCACCCGCAAGGGGAAAGGGGCCTATATACCCCCCCCCCCCCCCCCGGCCCCCCCCCCCCTTGCACCCTGAACCCACCCAACCTCACCGGCCACCGCCAATGCCAAGAGTGAGCCGGGGAGACCTCGCCCACCCGCAAGGGGGAAGGGATCTATTAACCTCCCCCCCACCGCTGGGCCTTTTTCCCTGAACCCCGAACCTACCCAACCTAACTGAACCCCACCACGTGAGGGTCGCCCCATCACCATTACCCAGCCCACCTACTTGTACCCATGACTATTTGTACCCCCTATGTGGATGATTGACCCTCACCGCTTACCAACTGTGTCTTGATCTCGCCCACCGCTTACCCCCCCATTGGAGACATCACAGTCTGTATGTATTATGTGTGCTGCCAACCCCGACATAACATCCTCCCCATACTCTGTATGTTTCCCCAATGATCGACAACTGACTCTTCAAATCTTTTGTACCGTTTATTTTTAAATATGCTCTGCCCAGGTATGCAAGACCTAAAGTGGCCACATAGCTGAGCATATGAGTCATACCTGTGGCTCAGAACATGCCCAGGCATGCCTATGCTTACCTGCAACCTTTCCCTGCCTTCTCTCCTCCCCTGTATCAAGAGGAGCCAATCAGAGTTACTGGCGGGAAACTGCCTGAGTTTGCCTTTAAAACCAGACATTTTCTGATCAGACCCCTGGAGAAGCTCCTTGCTTTGCCACCTGGTCTGATCAGCTAGGGGTCTTTGGGGGGCCCTCTCCCCGCTCTCGTTTGTTTTTGAGCGTACCCCCGTTTTTAAACTCCCCTCCCACGAACAACGAATTTGTGCCTGGAGATCTCCTGATTATTGTAAGCGAATCGAGTCCTCTCTGCGTCCTCTGATGCTGAAACTGCTGTTCCTGCTGCTGCTTTGGGAATTGGTAAGGAAAAACCTCTTGCACACTCCCCTTGTTCTGGCTGCTGGCTTCCTTTCCCCAGCAGGCAGATCCAAGCTAACTCCTTGGTCTGTATCTATAATCTGCTTCTAGCTTAGCAGCGCCTTTGCTGCTAGAAATAAGCCTGCTTGCAGCCACCACTAGTTAAATCCCTCCCCCCTTGGAGCTGTATCCTGGGCACACACCACTCTTCCCTCTGGAACTACCCCTAGTATAAGGTGCACCCATTAGGTTAGGTTTAACCTTTAGTCTAGATAAATTGTAATTTCGTTTTGCATAGCTGTGGTTAAGTTAGGTTTAGAAAATTGCTTGCATTGTACTCTGTAAGTTAGGCTTAAAGAATTGTTGCATTGTGTTTTGTTACTTGCTAATTTGTGTAGTCTTGGTTAAGTTAAATCATAGATAAGATTTTGCTGTGTTCTGTATAATTGTCTCTCTGCTGTTTAAACTTGCAGCCTGTCTGCTCTCTGTCTCCCCCTAAGTTTAAATCTCCCTCCGCAGCAACCCTGCCTTTGGTCTCTGCTCCCCCATGTGCTCCTCTTCCCCCATCCCCCAACCTCACTCCTCTACCACTTTCTTCCTCTCTCTCTCTCTCTTTTAATCCCTTCCCCCACGTGCTCACCCCACTCCCACTGCTGCCAAACCTCAATTGTATTACTGAAGTCTAGCGTAAAACCCCATTGGTTACCCCTTTTTCTCTCTAACACACCTCACATTTTACATTTACACCGACACATTTTTACCTAAAGTTGTTGGTTATTTAACACATTTTACCCATACTGTTAGTTGGTTATATGCTGCTGTGACACACTCTTTACATAGAAATTGTTAGCTACCTGTTACATTTATACTTCAGTGTTAATTGGTTACCAACTGTATTGTACCCCACTGTATTGTACCCCACCATTGAAACCCCCTATCCTATTTACTAAAAGAAACCCCTCCCCAATTGTCTACCTTAACAAACCCCATACCCCTCACTATTGAATTTTCCCTGTTTTTGCATTTTCTGAATAAAGTTTATTTTGCACCCACCAGTGCAGTAGTTGTCTCCCAAGATCCCCTACCTGCTGGCAGGGTCAGACGCCAAATACAGGGACCATTCCACTGCCTGAATCTTCATCCTGAACTTTATAAGTGATCAAATCAGAATTAAAAGGCTACTGAGTACAGGATCTGCTTTTTCACTCTGATCCTTTGTCCTCCCTGACAACACTCACATGGAAAATATTCAGACATACAATGTTCTACGTTACACTTAGCCATAGTATTGGGAGAGGATGAGACTGAAGTTAAAGGAAATATACTTCTGTTTTGTTAGGAGGAATCCTCATTCTCCTTGTCTTCTGTATAAACCAAGTTTTGGAGAACCTTTTATGGCTTCAGAAAGCAAAAAACCAAACAGACTATTTCCAGAGTGGGTAAGAAAAAGGGGGAGTTACATCAGGACTTGAACATTTAGACACCTGCTAACCAGAGACAAATAAGAGATGCATGCTACTTTCCCTTCCAAGCAGGATCCAATGGAAGCACCCCAGAGAGAACAGTGTGCTCTTTGCACCACAAGCTGATAGGAAACAAGGGGCTGGACTTTTTCCACTAAGTTACCATCCACAGATCCTCCTGTCTTCATCCCCTTCTTTTGTATTGGCGTCGACTTTTGTATGTCTGAAGTTTGAATCTTCACCACCTATTAACCTCTGCCACAGACACCCCTGCAGTTACTATGATGGACAGCCACTTCCCCCTCCCTCCCCTTGGTGCTCCTAAAGAGGGAAAACTTTCTGATTGATGAGACAGTCTCAACACAGATCCACTTCCTGGCTTGGAAGATAGGTTGGGGAGATTCCCACTCTGCCTCTACTAACCCCGTATGAAATACTTCTGCTGTCACCTTCCACCAGAGAAGGATTAAGCCCATAACTCTAATGCTCATGAGTTTCCAGAATAATTCAATGTTAATTGCATCAGTTCAGTTTCACTGTTGGTCAGAACTTTAAGCAGTAGCACTGAAACAAACTACATTCTTATGAGCTTCATTCGACTACTGCAGGCACTTGGCAGAAAAAGTTTCCCCACTCACCATTAGCAAGCATTTTCATTCAACACTTTTTAAAATAACGTTTCCTTCTGCCACTTGTTCCACACTGCGTATCAAGATTAGCCATTCCCAGGAAAACACTATTCATAGTCATGCCAGAAAATAAATTCTTCTTACTGATTTTTAGGATGATACACCCCCCCCCCTTTGAAATACTAGTTTCTAAATGGCCAGATAGATCCAATACAGCAGAGATTGAAAAGGCTCAAAGAAAAACAGTTAGTTACTGTTCTGGATAGGGTTTAAATACAAAGATTTTACAAGAAATAGCCTGGAGAAGAAAAGTCAGAGGCACTTGCTGTATTTAAAAGGCATGATAAAAAGGGATCAGTCCTCCTTTTCACAATGGCCCTTAATATAAGAAAAGTAATCACTGCGAAATAAAAATGCAGGCAAAATTAAAACAAATTAAAGAAAACACTTCATAAAATTTCAGCTTTATATCTGTAATACAAATAGAGTAAAATAGTGAAATATCAAAATTACAATGTCCTCACCACTTACAAATTAACTTTTCTATCAATTGAAGTCTTAAAACATTCTGAGAAAATCATAGTATGGTATATTATCTCATTTTAGAGAGATCATTTCAGACAATGCTTGTGTCCTGTAATCAAATTTTGTAATTATTTTAGAAAATAGGTCACATAACACATAAGCAGTCTCCAGATTTCAATGCAAGTGGAATTAGAGTTTTAAATTATCTTGATTTACAAAGTTAAGTGACTATGATTAACACTGATAGTTATGCATGGTAAGATGAGGTGATCAAATATGCTTCAGGACAGAAGATAAGCCCCATAGGTGTCAGAAAAATCCTCCCACCTTACACCTACAGCTGTCCAGTAGGGAAAGTGCTTTATGGGATTTTTTTGTCCCACTTTTCCATCAGGGGTTTGCTGCTGTTAAAGGCAGGATACCCACATGCTAGAAATGATGTTATCCTATGGGACAGAAAAGCCATTCACTCTGATAAAGCTGCCCATTAAAGCACAAAAAGAGGCTTAGATCTAGCACATGGAGGGGAAATTAACCGCCAACTGCGAAAGAGCACAGCAGCACCACTTATTCAACAGCTTTCCCAAGAAACACTAGTTTTCTACTTTACAATAAACAAACATACTTCTGGTACCATTAGAAGATTGTGTACAGAACTGCATTACCATACTTATATAAAGAAATCCAGAGATTGTTGACTGACATGATGAATAATTAAATGCTTTGAAGGCAGAAAAGAGTGCAAAAGCTATAAAATAGAAGTGTTCAATTCTGAACTAGGTCTTTGCCATTCTTCTCACCACATTCCCCACACTATGTTGATTAAAGCCCTACATATAAAGTGTAATCAACACCAGATACAATAGGTTATATTAATGGATATAGGTAAAAGCAAAATTACCGTGTCTGTTCTGAGATACATGTATTGTTCTGCTATAGCAAGGAAGAGCCATAGCTCTATTAACATATCAAGTGGTTAAAATCCCAGCTAACTCCTATCTTCGGCTTCACGTAGACTACAGAAATATTAATCTCCCTCAGAATAAAAACTGAAGTGCTTTTGGTGGTTATCTTTAGTACTGTTCTAAAAAAACATCATGTAACAATAACCACCACACCTGTTTAAAAGAGAAAGGTAATCAAAGGTAGCGATTAAGATTTTCCGAAGCATTTAGAGTGGAAAGGTTCTTCATTGGCTCAACTGAATAAATGCAATGCCCCCTCTGCAGATGGTACACCCGAAGGTAAAAAGCTCAAGTTTTTCCTCTTTTAATAATAATCTCATAAAACTTTCAAAAAACGTAAAAACTACTCTTGGCTTTAGAACAACAAAATAGCTTAAAAATATGAAAGAGTAAAGCACTACAATGTAAGTACTGCAATATTCTTCCAGGCAATTCAGCTGTTCTTTTGGCATCTTTGCACAATTAGATTATCTGAAATATTTTCCTTTTTAATCCTTGAAATCATCAAAAGCAAACCATGGAAGTAATCAAATCTTGAATCCCAGAGGGTCAGGACAGACACACAATGCCCCCTATTCTCAGTTGCTCTGTTTCACTTCTTCCCACAAGGACTGGTCTCTTCACCCTGTTCTTTTATTTCCTGTATACAATATTATCAGTACGTAGGGGGAAAAAACCTCTGCCACACAGTCTTATCTTATCTGTTCTGATCCGGATACGTATCTGGAGCTAAAGTTATGAAGAATTAATACCCACTACCTTTTAACTGCAGGAAACATGTTTCCCTTCTTACTTTGGGTCTAAGAGGAGTTTAGTGTAACACCTATGAACGTGCCCAAGTAACCTAAAAGGACCTCCAGCTGCTACAAAAGGGGCTGAGAGCGCAGCACTTGGTGTTTATAGAGAGGCCTACTTACATTTGCAGCCGTTCAAGGGAGTCTGTCCGGTGACTCCCCCAGTTATGTCTATAAACGCCCGTGCAGAATAAGCGCCCAGCTCTGCTGTTACAGGTTTACCCGACACCACGGACCTCGCGCCCAGAGCTCCCCGCTGCCCCTATGTGGGGTCTTACACACTCCCCTCCGGCAGGCACGGGGCCTTACAGCCCGGTCTCCGAGCCGCCGCTCCCTCCCCGAGGAGAGAGGCATCGCCGGCTCCTTGCCCACCCGTCTCCAAGGACAACACCTCCGCCCCGGCTCCCAGTCACAAGCCCGTCCCCGGGGCCGCCTCCTCCCATACATCCCCGCACACACCACACAGCCCTCCGCCCGGCCCATCCCCGGGTCCGTAGCATTCCCTGCCGACCCTCCGCCCGGCCCCCCTCCTCGGCGGGCCCGGAGCCTCCTCCGCCAGCCTGGCCCAGCTGCTCACCAGGAGTAGGTCTGCTCCGCCATGGCTGCTGCGGGGCGGCCGAGCTGCGCGGCGGTGGCCAAGCCCCGGCTCCTCCTCCTCCCCCTCACTTGCTCCGGGGCTCAGTGGCGGCCCCGCTGCGGCTCCCGGCCCAACATGGCGGCGACTGTAAGCAGGGAGGGGAGCGAAGGGGTCCCCACCCGGCGGGGGGGCTGCTCAGTAGCCACGCCACAGGGCCGTGCTCGGGCGCCGACGACAGGCAGGCCTCATGACCGGGAAGCGGCGGCGGCGTCCGGACTGGGCGAAAGAGAAGGGGAAACTCCGCGTACCGAGCACCAAGGCGAGGCCGCTCCGACTCTGCTCGCGCACGGGGGGCGGGGCCTCCGGTCGCGCGGGTCACGTGCCCACAACACGCTCACGTGCCGCCGCCGCCGGCCCACTCGCGCAGAAGCATTACGGAACCTGAGGCGGTTGTGTGCTGGGCCTGCCCGCACTCCGTTCCCTGTGAGCCTCCAGGGCGGAGAGGCAGAGCCTTCTACGGGGAGTGCGACCTGTTCGCTTTCTCTGGGGATGAGAGGTCGTCCTGCCCACTTATCCCCCCCTCGAGATCTGGGGACAGGAGCCTTCCCGGGGGGAGAGTCTGAGGTTCTCCCCTCAGTGCTGGGGCCATGGAGCCTTCCGGGGGGGGGGGGGGGCGGGGCTTTTCACTCCCCTCTCAGTGGGGACATGGAGCCTTCCGGGGGGGGGTGTCCTGAGCTATTCACTCCCCTCAGTGCTGGGACATGGTGCTTTCTGGGGGTGTGTGACCTATTTAGCCCAGGTGTCCTTCCCGTCCCGGCTGGGTACAGGACTCGAGCCTGCTCATTCTGAGCTATTACATTTCCCCTGCAGTGCAAGAAAGCTGCCTGGGGAGTAGAGGTAGGGTGGAGCCGGCCCCTGGCCCCCTTCCTCGCCGCTCAGCGGGACAGTATGAGCCAGAGAAGCCATGCCCACCGCGTAAGGGGCTCCGCCCAGCACGGTGCTCTGGGGGCGCGGTTCTCTCCCTCCGCAGGGAACCACCTTTCCTCCCCGGTGGACCTGCCTTTGCGAGGGGGGTTGCTACGGGCGGAGCTCCTCTTCCGCCTTTATATGTAATCGGTGTAAACAACGCATTAGGGAGGAGAGAGTCTTGTACTCGATTCGAACCCTAAATGGTGGAGACAGAACAAAACTGGGCAGAATTCTGACCCGTCACACATCTGGTTTGTTTCTCTTAGTTCATTTGAGTTCTGCTGGCAATGAAAGTCTGACTGACTGCCAGAAATCCCTCCTTCCAACTAGAAAGCTGGTTTGGGAAGTGTTAGCTGCAGGAGTTGGGAGTCTGTATGGAGGGAATGGCCCTGGTAGGATCAGGTACAGACTGGGAAGCTCAGTGGAATGGGGAAATCTCAGGGGGTCTTTTAGTAGTGAATAGGGTGAACCCTGGACCGGAACCCACACATCAGAAATTTGAAAGTGACATCCATGTTAAGGAGGGAGGGTGTGCCTGTCTAATTTATGCATATTTTATTCTGACATGTTGCAGGTTGTGAGCCCCCACAGTAATAGAGCCAGTTTAATCATTTAGGGCTGGGATACCTAGGAACATCAGAATTGGCATATGAAATTAGACCTATGGTCCATCTAGTTCAGCATCCTATCTCTGTCTGGCCAGCACCCAGATGCTTCAGAAGGTGCAAGTAACGCCACAGTAGGCAGATGTGGGATAATCTGCCCCTCTCCCATGAAAAATCTTATCCTAATCCCTAAAACTGGTTTAAACCCAGAAGCATGAGGTTTTATATTGTCAAAAAAAATTGTTAGCATTAACTACTAACCATATAAATGTCCAATCATTTTTAATCTTTCTAAAGTCTTGGTCTTAATGACATCCTGTGACAATGAGTTCCACAGTCTAATTTTTCTTGTTGTAAGTGTGAGAGGTTTTCTTTGGTTTCCCTAGCCACATTTCCATCTCCCTCATTGTGCTTGCAGAGTGCCATGTAATTGGTTGGTTGCCACCTTCCCCAGAAATTACAACATTGAGTGGGGTCATGGGTAGATATAGGACTCAATCCTGTGAGCTCATGAGCTTCCTCAGTCAAAATAAGTTGATGTTGAATGCTGGGTTTGGATATGTTTAGATATTTATTTTAAAATCTGGGGTGGTAAATGTAACTTTTGTTTCAAATCAACTTGGTTTTTGTCAATAGGTAGATGAGGTATGGGATTTGTGCATAGGGAGAGAACTGCACTCCTCACAGTTCCTGAGGTTGCTACTCTGTCGTCTCCTTCATTACCTGGAAATGCTCAATTTATAACAGAAGACATTATTGACATTTAAAACGGATGTGCCAGTCCAGCAATACATGCATCTCATTAGCTTGCTTTCATTACTCCTCCTTGCTCAAGAAATATCCAGTACACCTCTACCTCGATATAACGCTGTCCTTGGGAGCCAAAAAATCTTGCCGCGTTATAGGTGAAACTGCGTTATATTGAACTTGCTTTGATCCACCAGAGTGCGCAGCCCCGTCCCCCCGGAGCACTGCTTTACCGCGTTATATCCGAATTCGTGTTATATCAGGTTGCGTTATATCGAGGTAGTGGTGTAGTAGCTTCTTTTGTGTTTCTTCAGTCCAAAAAAAAAAAAGAGGGAAACTCCCCCAAATTTACCTGCTGAATGATCTCCTTCCAGTGCTGGGGGAGAACATGAGAGAAACACACTTACGGGGACTGTGGAGTGGAGGGGGTGCACATGCATGCACACAGCTTGTCTTTTTGTCTACAAAGGCCAGACTTCATCTGCCTGGGGTGAGGGGTGGGGGGAAACAAGCTAGGGGCCCAATCCTGCAAGTCCTAACTTCAGTGGAATTACTGGGGTGAGGAAGATCATACCCTAATTTAACACAAAACTATATTTCTATTCCCTCTTTTACACACATGGGTATACATATTGAAGCCTTGAAAACCAACTGCTTTTCCCATTGCTGTTTCAGTTCCACCAAATTCATGTCACTTCACAGGGACGTGCTACTTCTGAGGAATAAGTTTGTTTGTTTGTCGGAGGAGGGGCACTTGATAAATATCATGTCCTTGGTACAATGATTCTGAACTTTTAGAATTCTCCTTTAATTACATTCCCTGGTATGTTACAGAAAACTTACACTTACAGAGACATCTTTGACTTTTTCTTTAAAGACAACAAAGGAGATTAAAGAAACCAGAAGCTCAGGATTCTTTTAGGAAAGCCTGCAGGGGGACAAAAGAATGTTCAAAACGTCGAAACATGCTGAGACAAAATGTTAAATGGATGTCTCACTGTAACACCAAACACCATGTTAAAACCATCTGTCAGGGAGAAAACTTGTCACCTGTTGATATGACTTGTCCCTTCCCTCTTCTCTGTCTTAGTCTCTCTCTGTTTAGTGCTGCTGACAATCCTGAATCCTACGAATGATTGTGCTTCTGCTGAGTACAACTTGCGGCCCTGATCCCACCAGCTTTGTTCACTCAGGTAAACTTTACTCAATGTTATTTTGTTGAAACTACTTGCCTAAGTAAGGATTTGCAGGTTTAAGCCCTTGGACATCAGTCCAGCCTTTCAGTATTTTTCACTATTCTCTTTAACATGGCAGAGAGTAAAGAGCTAGTATTAAGTGACAGGTGACCGTAATGTAATTGCCTTAGAGATGGAAGAGCTCCACCTAGGCCTGGAATAAATAGCCCTTATAGTGTAAGTTCAAGGTACATGCAGAGACTGCACTCATTAACATTATGTTAATGACTGTATTTATAGTCTTTTTTTTTCTGCCATTGTCCTCAAAAAGATTTAATAGGGTGCTGGAGCATTCTCCTTACATGCCACATCCAAGAACACTTAATCCCTCCTGAAGTGGACAGTGCAATATTAGGAACTGGGTTACTTGGTCTTATTTGGATGGGAGAGGATTCAGGACCTATATTTTTGTCAGTCTTATTTATTGTACTGAAACAGAGCAGCTTTGTTTCAGGAGGTTGATCTGTGGTTAGAGAACAGGATTGGGAGCCATGGGTTCTTCTCCCAGTTCTGTTACTGGCTCTCTGTGTAATCTTGAGGAGAGTCACTTCACATCTTTGTGGCTCAGTTTCACCATCAATCAAATGGGGATAACAACACTTCCCTACCTCACAGGGGTGTTGGGTGGACTGATTAGTTAATTATAGTAAAGCTCTTTGAAAAAGGAAAGTATTACATAGGAGCTCAGTGTTATATAAAGTATGTCTTTCCTGTGAGGAAGAGGGAGCACCCAAAATACCTGTACAATTAAAATAGTGCTTATTAATAAGATGACATTTGGGACTTCTTTGAGGGCTTCTCCTTCTCTATCTATACCCCTAAAGTACCACATATCTATGCCATGAAAACAGTGTTAAAGATGCATCATAGCTGATGGAGTGAGGAATGTCACTTCCTTCCCCTCTTTCCCTCAGAGGTCCTGCGCTGAGACAGTCAACCCTGTAATGTTGCCACACTTCTAGACCCTCTGCAAAAACTTTTTGCAGTCCAAGGTATCCTGACCAGACAGTAGAGGAAAAGCCAAGGAACAGCTGATATAAGTAGCATGTACCCCATCCAGCTTCTAAAGCCTGCAAACAATTGTTACTATAAAATATGAAGTAGAAATACTTGAGGAAGCACTTGCTCAGCTTTCATTCCCCATTGGGGAATACTGTGGCAGGTGGAGGCCTCAGTCATCACTGGAGAGTTGAGTACAATCATTCATCAATACCCAGTAGCTGCACAGCCAGGAGCTAATTGTGTTGCCACTGCTGAAAAAGTAGTGGGTCTAGGCATGAACACAGAACAGTAAGATCCCTTCTCTGTACCCCACCAGGAAAGAGTTGTGATGCTAATACAATGATTAGTGCTCATGTGACAGTGTCACATGGCATGGAACACAGCCTGTCCCTATTAACAATTCTGGTGATGACAGTCTACCCACCGGGAGGGAAGAAGCAGGGGATCTTCCCTTTAAATCATCCCTGACTGTGCCACCTTGTAAATTCCTTCTTTCTATTTAACAGTATATTTCCATCTGCTCTTCCGTTAGGTCCCTCCTCGAACACACATATACCATTCCTGATACATTCCCTATCCCCACCCCAGCAGGTATGGGAGAACAATTTGGGATAGAGATGGGGCAGGGATGGAGGAGAAGGTCACATTCAAAATCTTATGTTAGCCTATCATAGAATATCAGGGTTGGAAGGGACCTCAGGAGGTCATCTAGTCCAACCCCCTGCTCAAAACAGGACCAATCCCCAGACAGATTTTTGTCCCAGATCCCTAAATGGCCAAGGATTGAGCTCACAACCCTGGGTTTAGCAGGCGAATGCTCAAACCACTTGGGCTGTGGAGCTTGAATAGCTTTGCAGGGAGCCCAGATAAGCCCTGCAAAACACACACAGCAGGATCCCCTCTCAAGGGAAATCATTTTCTTCTCCCTGAACACTCTCACTCTAAGTAGCAATTCACTATGACCAGAACTGAAATTGGAAAACTGTGACACAGTGAGGAATTTGGGACTTTTCATTCTACTGCACTGCAAATAGAGTTTCACTGGGAGCGATTCCCACCATACCATGCATCAGTTTGTTCAAACAATTTATTTTCACAAGTCTTTACAAACCAGTAGAGCACAATCTCCTGCTCTTTTCCACTATCAGAGGGGAGTGTAAATCAATACTTCAAGTACTTTTCAGTTCTTCAGATTAGTTTCCTGGACTCTTCTGGGAATGGGGCATAAAACAATTCTGGTATCCATAGAACAGCAGCATGCATGCTGACCACCCATGATGAAATGGTTTCTAATTCTACAGCCTGGAAAAACTCTACTTACCACATTAGTTTGAGGCACAACTGATTTTATCTGATGGGCAATTAACGTATCATTAGATTTTCAGCAGCAACATGGTAAAAGCAGGCAAGTAGACTTTGTGCCTAGGCTAGTAAACATTCATGATGATTTTGCAGGCATGCTCCAACAGCATTACACAGTAACAATGAGACCAGTTCACAGGGCAGGTTTATTCCTTTCTGCAGATCCAGCACGCACTCACTCTTAGCAGTGTGGGGTGGGGCATTGCTTGCATTCCCCAAATTATTTTCTTATCATATCTCTCTCTTTCACAGAATCTCCTCAGACCTGCAAGAGATGGAGAGCCTTACTCTGAGTTTCAGTGATATCAGAGTCTGACATTACAGTCTCTCTTCAAGTGAGCTGCACTGCACTGCACCGCACCTTGAACATACACTGCTGCAGTGCCTAGACCTGTCAGAGCCATTTCAGTGCTGGCAGCAAACAAATAAGATCCTTCTTTGTCCCGGGTTGCATAAGTAGCTCCCAGGGCACAGAAAGGTAACAGCATGGGAGAGAACGGGTGGTAGAGGGGAATCAGATGGCACCACTGACAGCAAAGAGCCCTCCCCCATCAGCCACAAAGCTTGGCTTTTATCAGATGTCAGTCTAACAGACCCAGTTCTGATTCCTCACTGATGGAAATAGAGAGATAAAAACAGAGTGGCCTAGTGTGAAATGACCACCTTGCAGACAGAGACATGACAGGAATGGTTGTCAGTTCTTCAGAGGTTTGGGGGGAGCAGAGAGGATGGAAATGAGCAGGGAAAGAAGGCAAAAATCAGTATTCCAGTCTTAGAATTTATCTCAGAGCTGCAATGGGTTCTTCTGCATTCAAGATCTTAATATGAATCTCAACATTGTAGATGGTTTAAATGTGTGCTCCTACCTCTATTTATCCAGGCAGGTCAAAGAATGAAAGGATGGCATACTTGTGTGCACATCCTCCTCCTCATCCTCTAGAGAGAGAGGAAATTAGAGATAAATAAGACTTGTAGTTCATCCCCTCCATCTCCCTAAGACCAGTGCAGGGTCATTCCCCATACCATACTTTCTAGTTCTTTGTCCAGTCTAATTTTAAATGTCCAGGGAAGGGCATCAAAACACCTGTTTTCTTGATCTTAACTACTCCCTGCACCACGTGGCGAGGGGAATTAAAGAGGCAAGACATTGCTCTGCTGAGGACAAGGCTCCAGGTTTGGTACCTACCAAAAAGTAGCTGTTTACTCTCCTGCTCTACTACAAACTAATTTCCCATCATAATCCCTTAATAATAATGTATTTTGGTACTCCTTCCATCCAGTGAGGTGTTCACAGTTTGCACAAACAGCTGACATGTAACCCTGTAAAAAAAACAAAACCAAACGTTATCCAGGATTTCTCACAATCCCACATGTTAATTAAGAGTGAGCTCCCAGGGCACAAATCATCATAATCATCATCCTTTACACTTGTAATAGCTCCTTTTCACCGTAACAGGGAGATTAGGAGGAGGAGGAGGACAGCTTCTCTATCTGGGAAGAGGAAGGATAGTGAAGTTAAATTAATTCATGCCAGTAAAGTACTTTGACACACTCTGTTAGAGGTGTAGTAAAATGTAGTAATGTCAGTGTGGCTGTTACAATAATGGAACTATATGGGCTCCCTCTGGTGGTCTCTTTATTATAGGAAGATTTGTATTCCTTCCCCAGATGCTCCTTGGAGCCATGATGTGGATAAGTCAGGGGCTGACTTTGCCATAGAAAACTGCAATGTTTATTTGTCAGCACGTATAAGAGGAATAGTTGAATACGATGGATGTAATTCAATACAATCGTTACAATTTATGTTATTGACAGAACAAATCAGATGTTATGGGCCTGAATTTGCTCTCAATTCTATTAATGCAACCTTCTGATTTAGGAGGTAGATGGCCATAAAAAGCAGAATTCGTATAGCTCTAAAATAATATAGCATATAGCTCTAAAACAAGAATAATACCTATATAACACCCCCACATTGTACTTTCATGTCGTGGCATTGACTGCTAATTCACAGTTAACTACTTTATTAAATATTCTTGACAAAAGCAACAATACTAGAATGGTTAATCAAAACTAGATCATTATTTATCAGTAGAATAGAATGCCTCGTTCAAGATACAGGAGACACACCTTGTTCCAAAAGTCTGTCAGGAAATGCCAGCAATTCAACACTTTAAGACAACTCCCATGCAGTACACTGTCCTGTCCACTGTTTGGGAGAGAGTGAAGGAGATTATTCATTATCATCTGAAAGTAACATGCACAGAATTTTAGAAAGATGTAATATTTTTATCTCACCCTTAAAAAAATACATATAGAAGCTTGAACCTAAAGTCTGCTTCCTTCTTTATTTATTTCTCCTTTATGAATTCACACTGATTTGTTAATGTAAAGTTGCTTATGAGCACTGGGTTGAGCAAGCTTCTTTATTATTGTAGGGTTGCTCATATTATTTTGTCATTGAAGGGTTAATCTTAAGCACTGGGCTGCTGTAACTACATTGATTCATAATTGGGAGGAAAAGAGTAGTGAATTAATTTTGCAAAAAAAAAAAATAGGCATGGAAAACAATAAAATGGATTTTGAAAACAGATATAAGAAAAACAGACAAGTGTCATTTTGAGCCTCTGAATCTTAAAAGCTTCCTTTCACTAGTAGAGCTGCAAACATCATATGAGGCATGGTAACTTAGTTCACATTACAGCCTAAATTAATCAAGTCATTCACAACTCAGTAAGTCAGTTATTTCAGATAAGGAAGTCCGCAAACACTGAACATTTATATTAAACAAGAACACTGATGCAGCAAAAACAAGTCCTTATCATCCAAACATTCATTATTATGGCAAAAGCTGTCAGGTGCCATGCCATTAAGTCACAAGAACCTCTGCTGTCCAAATTTGTGCCACTGTACATTTTAGTTTTTGTTCTAGTAGTAGGACTGTAACTTAGATGGGTAAAGCACTGCAGCCTCCTCCTTTAACCTATGCCACAACTGTAACGGACATGTTGCAAAGCTCATCTTTTCTCTTGGGTTGTTCAGTAAGGGAGGATTTGAGGTGGTGTATTATTTTATGGGGTTCTGAACTGTTTATCAATTTATCTGTGATTTGATGGATTATGTTGGGGAAAAGCTTTTAGGCAGTAACTTTTTTATATTAAGAATGTTTACCCTTAGATTTTTGTTTTAATTATTTGTCCAGGCATCTGGAGTTTAGAATAGGTACCTCTGAAAGATTACAAGTAGTAAGTCCTTTGGTTCCAACTGGCCTTCAGATGCAGCCATTCTGAAATTTTCCATGTCTGAAGGTTGCAAGGGGGACCAGGACTAGCTGGGAGATGGTTTCTGGGTGCATTAAGAAGCTGTATCCTGTGGTTTTAAAGAAAGATTATTAGATATTATCTTCCTCACTTGTGTCTTTCAGTAATGAGCCCAAATGTTGGCTCCTCTTTTCAAGAGCAGGCTCTTCCCAAAAAGCAACCAAGAAATCAAATGTGTCTAAGCTTAAGTGGTGTTCAGAAGAAATGGGGGCACTTCCTGGACAGGTACATTTGTCCCCAAAGTACTCAATTCAAGGAAAGCTGCTGTGTAATACAGAAGATAATTCTCTATGCTGCACAGAATAGTGAGGTCATTACACTAAACTACACAGAGGAGCAAACTCTAAAAAGATTAAGAGAAACATACTACTATACTAGGCACTTTACAAGTGTGACAGAGAAATGTTAATGTCTTAAATATAACTAAATAGAATAATTCACAATCAAATGGGAAGCCACCATCTTCACAGTATGATGATATAGAGCAGGACTTGGGAACATAAATCCCAGATGTATTCATAAAAGAGCGGAAGACTTTTTAAGTCCTTCAAAGATAAAGTATCTTTTTAAAAAATTGGTCTCAATCACTGTAAATAACCTTCCCCTCTTCACAAAAATATAGAATGCACATTGCATCATCTGTGAAAGGTTTAATAAAGTTGTGTGGGACTATTATACCCCTTCAGAGGCTCTCAGTAGTGGCAAAAATGCTGTTGGCCAGTTTACACTTTGCTCCTAGTCTGTGTCAAGTCTACATCCAAACTGATAAATGCTGCAACGTGTGAAGTCTGCTAAGAGGTGCTAATTGCTACAGTACTTCCCACCTAAACCGACCAAATGGACACAACTGTGATCATTGTATCTGTCCATGGGAAATGTGAGCTGTACCCCCGAATTGCTCTCTGGAATCCTCCCACACACAATCTCCCAGGATTGTGCTCTGTCCATGGTAGCCAGAGAGGTAACTCATCACCTTTTTTCACCAGAAAATAGGGAGTTTCCCCAAGATATTGCTTACTCTTTATTCCTTTGCTGTCTCCTGCACATTTAAAGACGGTGGGTCACAATCACCTTTGCTTTGATGAATAAGAAGTGGAGATAGCTTTCTCAAGACCCGACCAGCTCTGCTCCAAACCTCAGCCAGAGCAGGTCATTGGACAGTGTCACACAAGACTTCAAGTCCTCAACATGAGCAGCAATCTTTATATGGTCAGTGTCAGTTCATATTTTTGTTAAGCATCTGAACTCAAAGGAGTCCCAAATGGCAGGAAGGAGGATGATCTTGTGGTTAAGGCTTGGAGAGCTGGCCTCTATTCATGGCTCTGCAACAAGTTTCCTACATGACCCTGGAAAAGTCATTTAACCTTTTGGTACGTTGGTTTCCATCTGCAAAATACCCACATCATAAAGCAATTTAAGCTCTGCAAATGAAAAATGCTCTATAATTATTTTAATTCATCTACCTTCTCAGGGTATGTGATTGTGATGCTTAATTCATTAATGTTTGTAAATCAGTTTGAGGTCCACAAATGAAGGCATCTGAGACTGCTAATGTATCGTTTTTCAAAACCTTGAACTCCCTACAATTGCCAATTGCTGATGCTGACTGGAACTTTGGCTCCTGTGACTTGGCTGCACCATAACAAATCCATTCGGAAGAGAGATTCCTCATTTTATTCCCACATACCATGAATATGGAACCTGAAGGTTGTTTTTTTATTTTAGTAAGAATGACACCGAGATACAGAATAACCCATTTTAGTGTAGGAAAATGCAGTGAAGGAGAAAGATTCCTGCAATGACATGAGGCAGTCCCAGAATCTCCATCTCACGCTGGGGCCTTCCTAGCATTGTTCCTATTGTCCCAAACTCTTTTTTGAAAGGAAAAGTGTCAGGTCAAATTAAGTCTAGAATTTGGGGTTTTGTGATTTTAAAGTAAGTTTTACTAAATTAAATATCGATATAATGATCTTAAAAAGAAACAGTAGAAGGAGTTTGTTTGGATTTAACTCTTCCTCTGCAGTGACTGCAGCCCAGTCATTAACACCACTGTGCTAGTGCATAACTGTCTGAAAGTGAAACTAATAAACAAAGTTAAATTCGCTATTATATTTTAATTGCCCAGGAAATAATTTCCCATTTATATTAAAAGGGGACTGGTAGGTCAAAATAGAGCCCAAACTTGGGATTAGAAAAAGTTCATTTTTACAAAACCTAACAAAAATATTTCCATGGTTATTTTTGTTATTGCTGCAAAGGACAAAGTTTATTTTAAAGAAGAATATTCCTTTCCGGCATCTTTGTAATAGAGATGAACCAGAAAGTGAAATTATAGGAAACAATGATGAACTCGACTAGTCTAGGTTCATTATTTATTTTTTGCAAATCAGCACAAGAACAAATGGATATAAAACTGACCATGAACAAACTCTGGGTGGAAATTAGGTGGTTTCTAACCATCAGAAGGGTGAGGTTCTGGAACAGCCTCCCAATAGGAGTTGGGGGTGCAAACAACGTAATTAGTTTTAAGGGAGAGCTGGACAAATTTATGAGAACTGTATAATAGGATTGCTTGTGATGGTGGGAGTAGGTCTCACTTCTGGTTTATGGCATATGTTCCTGAAGCTCATGTGTCTGGGTTTCAGCTGGGAACTGACAGGTATCAGGAAGGGATTCTCCCCCCTTCCCAATGTATTCTGTGAGGATTTTTTTATCTCCTTCCTTTGAAGCATCAGGGATGACCATGGCTGGAAATGGGACATCAGTGGGGTGGGCCAGAGCTCTGAGGTGGCACCAACTCCAAGCATTCTCTTTCTCAAGTGTTTGGCTGACTGATTCTTGCTCATATGCTCAAGGTTTAACTGATTGCCATAAGTGGAGTTGGGAAGGAATTTTCCCACAGGTCAGACTGGCAGTCTTCTGTGGATCCTAATACTTAGGTCTCATTTGGGTTTCATAGTGTTGGTGTGATATACAGGAGGTTGGACTAGGTCCCTTCTGACCTTAAACTCTATGAAATTATTTCAGGTTTTAGCTAAAATGTAACCCAGGACAGGTAACACATAATTTTTTAACCTGAAAGAGTCCTTTTAATTCATGTTATATTTTTCTATACACAAAGAGAATGCATGCACCATTAACCTACACTCCAAATCAGGACTGTCATTTAAAAAAATAATTACATTACTTTTCTATTTTTCCCTAAATGCTGAGGAGCACCTTAGACCAGACAGAAACTTTAAATGTTTCCCTTTAAAGTTTTCCACCCACAGTTGTTTGATCAGAATATGAACTCTCTTTGTCTAGACGTTGTCCAATCTGCTCTTTATTTTGTTGTATGTTTGAGACAACAAATACAAACATTCTTAAAATAAAAATACATTTTCACTCTGAATGATTTATTTTAGTTTAAGGAAAACACCCCATGAAAGAACAGCAAGAACACTATGGCTGTTGTCTCTGCACACAGAGGTCCTAGAGACATAAAGGTGCAGTGCACAGAAAACGAGGGGATTGCAGTTTCATAGCTACATACATCACAGCTGGGTTTTGTAATGACAACAAAAGCTTTCCAAACTTACAACTGGGGCTCAGACTACAGTATGCTGTGCCTTTAACCAGGCTGAAGCTGTGTTCCAGGACCTCAGGTTAGCCATGTTAACTTTACTTGTGTATTCTGCCCTGTGCCAAGGGGAGGAGGTGCTTTCTGGAGCAGTCATCTGAAACAAAGGCAAACTATTAGTGAAAATCCCTGCTGAAGGGCTGACCCAGCAATCCACTGATGATTTGTTGTCAGAAGCAGCCCTAGGAGTTTTGCTGGCGAGGGCAGAAAATGTTTTTAGTGCCCCCTATTGTGGCCAAAGAAAACAAACAAACACCAAAGAAAAACAGATGGCCAATCAGCCGAGTGGAGAAAAAAAATACCACCAAAACCCTCGGAACTTGCTGGTAAGGGCAACCACCTTCCTTGCCCATCCCTAGAATCGGCCCAGCTTGTTGTGTTGTCATAATGGGGATCCATTTTGAAAAGGAGCTTTGTCCTTCACTGACTCAATGTGCAAGTGAACCTCTACAGAGTGAGGCTTGGGAAGCCCCCAAAGGGAAGGGAGTGCCCCAGGTCACTCTGCAGCATCACCTTTGGTCAGTCCTTGGGCTGTGGAGGGAGCTCCATCCAGCCGTCCTCATCTTGGGCCTTAGAGGGTAACATATAAAAGGGAGACAAATGTGGGGGAAAGAATCTACAAAGACCCCCTCAGTAAAACATTATGGTTAAAATCCTCCCTTCTCTGATCCCACAGGGGAAACAATCATTCATTCCCAGTCAAGATGACACAAGCTATAAAATCAGTATTGGGAGATTAGACTATTACAAGTTGATAATTTTAATTATGCCTTCTGTTAGCCAATCAGAGCAGATACATTAATTCACAGGTGTTAAGGTGAAAAGGGACCATTATTCACATCTAATCTGACTTCCCATACAACAGTGGCCAGAGAATTTGACCAAGTGATTCCTGCATCAAGCCCATACCTTTTGGGATTAACTAGTGCATATATTTTAAAAAGACATCCAACAGTTGGGAGTAGATTCCTAAAGCAGGTTAATATCGATAGGGGTAGAACTATGGTGTTGATAAATGAAGTCACTGTGGGTGGCACTCATAGGGAGGAGGAGGAGCAGTTGTTGGCAAGCCAGGAACCTTTAGAAGTGCACCAATAGCCAGAACACAGCTTGTGTGTTTATTTTGTTTGCCTGCTTAGATTGTAAATTCAGTGGGGCAGGCCCCATGTCTCCTTTATAAAGAGTACACACTGTGAGCGCTCACCAAATGAATAATAAAGGCAGTAGGTTCCAATGAAGAGAAATGGGGACAGGTAAGTGCCAATGTGGGGAACTGGCTCAGCAGTCATTTAGTGCCCCAGCCTGTCCCACTGAAGTCAATGGGAGCCCTTTGAGAGTATGGGAGATCTTGGAATATTAGAATAAATCCAGAGGTTGTACTTGATGCCTGGGGTGTGGTGCACAAAGATTGGCCAAGCTCCTGAGGCCACTAATTCCCAACCCAAAGGTTTTGGTGGGGCTTAGCCCCATGCTTCTGGTTCCTCAAGCCTATCCCTGCTCTTAAACCAATAGGGCCAAGAACCAGTCAGACTTCTCCGCGCTCACTTTCTCATTCAATTTTATTTCTATTTCTCTCTTCTATCTATCTCCCATCCTGGCTTTTTCTCTGTCCATTCCTTTTACTCTCCTTTTCTCTTCTGCCTCCCTACCTTTTCCCCTCCCCCCCCCTGCACTTTGTGAACTGCTGCTGCAGTGCTGAAGTCCAAAGTTCAGTAACTTGCTAAGCACACGGATAAATATGAACCTTGGAGAATTTACACTGCTCCAATGTAAACAGATAGCCAAGGGTCCCTTTATCAGCACTGGCTCAGGACAGTCGTGGGGGGTCTGAAGTGGCTCATTTTTGTATTTTGTTTTTGGGGGGGGTGCAAAGGCGGGAGTCTATGCCATTCCCACTCTGCTGACAGTCGGGCGTGTTACCTCAGGAACATGGTGTAGGGAAGGCTGAAGGCAGAACGTGCTGAAACTCAAATCCAAGGGACACCAGACTGAAGACCATGGTCTCTAAGCTGAGTCATCTTCAGGTGGAGCTGCTGGGAGCACTGCTGGAGTCAGGGCTAACCAAGGAGACCCTGATCAAAGCGCTCGGGGAAGTGGACCCCTATGCCCTCCAGAGTGAAAGCCAGCGTGCCATCAGTGCCATCCAGGCAGAAAAAGGGGAACCCTGTGCTGAAATTCCCAATCTGCCCAATGGGATAGAGGAATCCAGGATGTCCGAGGAGGAAACCTCTGACGATGGGGAGGAATTCACCCCTCCAATAATGAAGGAGCTGGAAAATCTGAGTCCAGAGGAGGCTGCTCACCAGAAGGCTGTGGTGGAGAGACTATTACAGTAAGGACATGGTTTTCCTTTCCCCTTCTTGCTCTCCGTTCCTTTATTTCTCTTTCCTTCACCTCTTCCCTGAAATATGTTAGGGATTACAGTTGATCTAAGCGTGCAGAGATTCTCCCCATCAATGCCAGCCCCCAAACCCACTGAACTGACAAGCTTCATGTTCCTTAATAATGTTCAGTTTCCTTCCAAAGACATTTCAAACGTACGCACACACAAAGTGCCATGGGGCCCAATTACATATTAAAAGTGCTAATATCATCTGGGAAACAAGGACTTCAGAAAAATCTGGGAGCTGTACAACTTCTGTCGCTTTAGCTGTCTGTCAGTTTTTACAGAAGCCACCACTTCAGTGGTTAGAAAAAAATAAGAAAAGAAGTCATCATATTAACTTCCATCATGTAGTGTGGGGATTCTCATCATAGGAAGGAAAAATACTCCTAAGTTCTCTTCAAATTTTTACCGAGATGTATATTTTTATTTTACTGACTTTAGCTAGAGTCAAGTATTTGTCAATAGAGATAAATTAAGAGAGCCTGATCTTCATGTCTTTGGGCAGGTAAGACTCCCACTGATTTCAGTGGGAATTTCAGATGAAGGAGTGCCGGCCAAATTGGTTGGCAATCCAGGTCAACATACCCAATGCTTCTATCCTCCATCTCCCATCATGAACACTGAATATAGACAATGTGCAGTCTACGGACTACTGTTGTATGACTTGCCTTAACATGCAATTATTTAGTCTTAATAGCCAAAAAAGTATGAGCTTCCCGAACCATTCACTCTCACTCCAGTAAACCCATAGACAGAATCAGATTTGTGCTCCTGCAATTCTAACTCAGCGACATGAATCCTAGGGATTCCAATGGCTGGTCTGCCTGAGCAAGGACTTCAGGATATCGCCCTTCAAATCCACCTAACACAATTAAATCCTTAGCCACAAAATCTCATCTGTCTGCACTGAAGCTATTCTCCAAGATTAGGAGCAGACAGGAAGCACAGGGTGACTGCGATGTTCTGGAGACTCAAACCGGTACTTACAATCTTTTATGGGAAAATTAAACTGCAGTTAGAGGATTTACCGGCTTTGTGGCCATTCCTTTTTATGGGGAAAGGATATTAATACAAAACATAACAAGAAAAAGTACACGCAAAACCCCAGCAATAGCCCCAAGATAGAGAGATAGCACAGTACTTAAGGGTTAAATATTCACTGTAATATTTAAGAGGGGATGGTTCTATTGCCTGACCTCTAGAGAGTCTGGGCAGATTTGGAGCTGATCACATTACAGTAGCTGAAGGAAGAAAATACACTGGAACAGCACTTACCTGAGAGGAAAGATGCTCCCCATAATTCAATCTTCTTTTCCATCCAATAAACCCCTTTCCCTTCTCTGCCTTTTCATTTTGTCCCCCTCCCTCTTTCTTACACCTTTGCTGTTTCCAACTCCCCTGTTCTATATCTGTTTTCCTCAGATCCTCCTTTCCTATCCCCCCCCCCCCACTTCTCTCTGTCTCTCATCACCCTATTTCTATGTCTGTCTGTCTCTCTTTCACATTGCTTTTACCCATCTCCTTCTCTCTCTCTTCTCCCTAAGCCTGTGTAGAGATCTTGGGGCAGTTTGAGCTCCAGTTGCACCGGGCGGGCCCTGGCTAGTTACTAATTATCCAATGGCTTTATTATTTCTCTTTTGTCTTATAAATTTATAAACGAAAAGACCCTGAGATAAGCTTTTTGATCATTAACTTCTGATGATTTATCAGGTGTCTCTCCATAGAGAAAGCCATGGAAGCTAGAGAAGAGCACCTGGCTTTATCCCCTCTTTAATGAATGGATGAAGCAGGAATTAAACTCCATCCACTGTGATCTGGTAAAGAGAATTTCACAACTGGAGGGAATTCCTATCCAGGAGTTGGGGATCCAGTGTGGTCCTTCACCCCCACATCTCCCTTCACCTTGGCATAAACTCTGGTTTCTGATCTTCCCCATCTTTCCAGTTGCCCTGTGGTTTCTGTCAGTTTCAGCACAAAACTAATTTCTATACCACATTTTTACAGTAACGCTTTGCACTTCATCAGCATTTTCTAACTGAGGATCTCAAAGCTCTTTACACACTGTGAATGAGACATCATCCTCATTTACAGATGAGGAAACTAAGGCACGGACAGGTTAAGTGCCTTAACCATGGTTACATGGGAAGTTGGTGGAAGGGCTGGAAATAGAACCATGATCTTCTGTCTTAACCACAAGGCATGGAGCATATTGACCCAAACCCATTAAAAATGTCTCCTAAATGGGGGCAGTGGATAGACAGATCTGATAAAAATCTCTGCCTTTCTGCAAAATTTTAAAAAGCAATTGTGTGTTTGGGGAAGTAAATTAAAAACATCTGGGTCAATATCAGAGACCGATAATGGGCAAGCAACAACTAAGAAGCCCCTTCAGGAAAGAAGCCTTCTTTTAACAGAAGAAGGCCTGATGGCCATGTCCTTAAAATAATAATTTATATTATATATAAATAATCCTAAATAATGTAGGTGTTTTTGAAAATGTCTCAATTCACTTGACAAAGGAACAGGATTGGAGATGTGGTAAGAAGTCAATATATATTATACATAGTACAAAATGGTGTATTATAGAAATCACTTCCCACCAGCTGGGACACAAGGAAGGAGAGCAGCCTTGCTCACCTAGCACAATGGCATGCAGAACAGAGCTTCTCTACTTGCAAATTGATGGTTGCTCAAAAACCTGAGTGCATGATTTTGTGGTATTCAAATACACAGGCACTATGAAAGTGCAAAAATCTCTTTATGTGTTACCAGCAGTTTTCAGACTATTGTAGACCATATCTCAATCAAAAGATTGTCTCATGGACACCTCACCTCCTGTTCATAGTCACAGTAACTTACTTGCTTACATGGGAAAGTAACATAGGAAAATTTTTAATGTATTTCTGTGCTTTTGATGTACTGCCTGCTAACAAGGAGAAAAAGCACAATGTGACCAGTCACCTTTCTGAAGGCCATTAGTATGTGCTCTGTGAAACACTAGTGATCCTGCGAAGCAGTTTGTGAACCACTGTATTACACTGAATGAATCCAGTATGGAGGTAATTGCTCCCTTACATAGCTCTAAGTTCACTTGCTGGAGTCCATTACCCTTTGCCCCTACAGAATACACTGAGTATGCAATCCATAGGGAGGTTTCCTTAGTGAGGAGCTAGTGGGGCAGCCCTTCACCCACTACCCTGTGAATCCCAGAAAAGAGTTAAGGGATAGGATTTTCAAGAGTACCTCAGTGATTCAGAAGTACAAGACTCATTGCTCTTCCATGGGACCCACAATCCTAAATAATGTAGGTGTTTTTGAAAATGCCTCAATTCACTCCACAAAGGACAGAACTGGAGGGAGAAGTCAATAGTAAATTAATTCATTTGTGGGGGGAGGCTATGGGGGAAATTATTAGCTATTTTCTATGGAGAAGATAGAATACAGATTGTCTTTGGTGGGGGACAGGGGAAGGAGCAGACTTCAATCGGTGAGGGGTATGCGGCGGATGTATAATGAGAAGTCAGGATAAGGGCTGCTGTTACCTGTGGGTAGGTATAGCAATTTTTCCCTCTAGGACAAAGGGTAGAATTCCACAAGGAAAGAGGGAGGTTGAGATGATAAGATTTTCTGGGCATATTTTCTGAAGAGGAAACAGGGAGATGTAGAGGTAAAAGGCCCAGCCCTTTCCCCCAGGGAGCTGGTTGCTGAGGGGCCCTGAGATTAAGCTATAACACCCCTTTTATGTCAGCATCTGATTGTATAGGCCAAGCTAAGGCAAACCAAGCAAAGTTCAAATGAAAACAACCATGCTGAGGTTAGTCTTACCTTCCCTGCTCTCTGCCTATCTCAGGTCCAGTCTGTGCATTGAAACCGGCGTTAGATGTCTGGCAGTCTTCAATTAAAAGGACTGGAGGGATGATTCTGAGCACTTCAAAGCTCTGGACCTCCTTTGAACTCGTTTCCAGTTCAAAGCACAAGGAATTCAGAACCTGCCTCCAAGAGATCAAATCAGATCTTTGGCACAAGGGAATCTGAAAAGGATCAGATTATGCTGCCCTGAGAGATGGTGGAGAATAAAGGAAAGATGATGGACAGAAAGAGGACAAAAAAAGGGAGAGAGAGAGAGAAAGATTGGGAAGAAAAAATCAGGAAGAGTGAAGGAGAGAGAAGGTCCCTTGAATGTTACATCCCCAGCTCTCTGGATTGGGTTTTCTTTAATGCTAACAACTTGATATTTACTTTCCATTTAAATTTGAGATGTTGCTATAAATTATCAACTAGCCTCTTGTTCCCTTTGAGTTTATAACTAACTACCTGGGTTACTTATTGTTCAAGTAACAAAAGGGAGGTGAATACGCCCTCAAAAAGCAACCTCACAACTGAGGAAAGGAGCAGCTGGAATGGAAGAGATAGGACCCCATGCCCCAGAGGTTGTATAGGGCCAGGGAGAGAGCCTATGCTCAGGAGACAAGGAGAAGCTGAAGGCAAGAGACCAGGACCTAGAAGATGGGAAGGAAAGAGTAAAAGTCTATTATCTGAGGATAAGGAAAATCTGGAGATAGACCCTGAAGAATGGTAAAGCAATGGGGGTAGAGTTTGTACTTGGGAAGAATGGGAAGCTGAAGCCAAAATGAGGCAGGAAGTGGTCAGATGTTGAACAAGGCTGGGACCTTTTTGCCGTCCTGACTCACTACATTAATTGGGCGTTTTGCCCAAGTAAGGTGAGCAAGATTGGGCCTGGGGTGAAATCCTACTCCTACTGAAGGCAAAGAGAGTTTTGCCATTGACTTCAGTGGGGCAAGGATTTCACCCCTGGTGTTTGTGTCTATGGTGAAGGTCTCTGCAGGCGGCACGATGAGGATAAGTGATAGTCTGTGAGAGTGTTCAACTGACCTAGCAACACAGCCTGCTCTACAGTATAACCTAGGGTCACGAGGTCTCTTTACACAGGAATTAAAGCTTTGGCTTTGACAGTACATGTGCACACAGTTAAGGCATCATCTATGCTACACCATGAAACCACCCTTTACCCGTGTTAGGGGACATCCGTGCTGTAAACAGCTCCCAAATGCAGATGCACCTCAGTGGTTTGAGCATTGGTCTGCTAAACCCAGGGTTGAGAGTTCAATCCTTGAGGGGACCACTTAGGGATCTGGGGCAAAAATCTGTCTGGGGATTGGTTCTGCTTTGAGCAGGGTTCTGCTTTGGACTAGATGACCTCCCGAGGTCCCTTCCAACCTTGATATTCTATGATTCTAATTGTAGACATACCTTGGGGATGTGTATCTACCTTGGCACCCCACAGTGTTCTAAACTATGAAAGAGTGTGAGTCTCATCCTCTCCCAAGTACCTCCCCACTCCTTCCTGACAGAGAGAGCTGGGGATTCTGATAAGAGAGAGAGAGAGAAGTAAGTAAGTGGCTCAGATGCCAAGTGGGAAGGAAGTCAGTATGTTATAGAAGAGTCTATGGGTGATCATGAATCCCCCTCCCTTTCTTCACTAGCTGACCCAGAAACATGATCTGAAAGACAGGGCAGAAGCCTTGCCCTTGAGCATCTTCTAATCTATCACTGTACAACAGAATCCTGGGGCTGTTGGGTATCTCTTTAAAGAAGGAAAGTGCCCAGGGCTCAGCTGCAGGCTAGATTCATAGAGGCTGAATTAAGAGAGACCACAATAAGGAGGAGATTAGTCCTCATCTCAAGAGGTAGTAGAGCAAACACCAACTGCTTAAAGCTCCGGAATGGGAAAAAATAGGCTAGATGGGTTGCCCTAATTTGGGGGTCTTTGAAGAGTACAAGGGGAGAGGGTGGAAAATGGAGCATTTTGGCACAGCTCCACTATCAGAGAGGAACCAGTGGTACCATTTTAAGAAAAGAGATTTCTCCCCGTCTCAGCCTCCTGCCACACTTTAACTGCAGTTGAGCTTGCTCCTTGGACCGTCTGGTTGCTGTGGAAGAGGCTGCAGCAGGAACAGAGATAAGGGTGTTTGCGCTGTGAGAACAGGTGCGGACTTTGTCCTTCTTATCGCCTTTCAGCCTCTGACAACCCACAGAATCAACAAAGCAGCTAGTACTCAGGCTGCTCTCGCCCTCCACCCCCAACTGTCCTGCTGTATTTTCCCCATAGTCCTGGGTATTTTTCTCTTATTCCACCCACCTGCTACTGGTATTTGGAGAGGACATCAACATTATCTATACCGTGTTGGGATCACGTCCAGTCCAGTCAGTCCCTCGGGCATTTCACATTAGAAACACAGAGGGCAGCTCCATGTTACATCTGCAAAGACATCAGACATTTCCTCAACACAGGGGTTGTTCATGTTTGGTTCTAAACTGCTTGGTTCACATCTTCCGAGTTCTACTGAGTTTCAGGTTCAGTCAAACCCAAACCACTCACCGAAATTCAACCACAATCCCCTTAGTCAGCCCCATGGTTACTCAAATGCTCAGGAACCTTATCAGACGTTCTGATAAACCTTATCAGATTTACAACTATTATGAAATTCCCAAGGTCAGTTTACGATTTTGGGGTTTTTTTCATGCACAGTTCTACACTTCTTGGCTTGTACAGTGCAGTGGTTGGGATTGTAAATAGGTGTTCGTTTTTTTCTCTAAGTACATAGATGCAAAATGGAAAATTTGAAAGAGCAGATGGTGTGCTTATCTATATGTGTATATGTAAAGTGCCATATGTGCAAGGACATGTGGGTGGTGTATATGGTCCGTGTCTGGGTACAGGAGTCTCACGTGCATGAGTATATATTGTAGAATCATTTCAAGTTATTTTGGGTTTGGAGCTCCACTCTCTCTTGGCGGCTCCGCTGTGCGTTACCCCAAGCTGGATCAGAGCCAGAGTCAGAGTGTGAGTGCAAGTGAGGATGAGTCGGTCTGATATTAAAGTGAACCCAGTTTAGGAAAGTACATTACGTTATCTGTGAGCACACATCCCCCCCAGACAGGGAAGCAGAGAAAAAGAGACCCACCTCCTGAAACTGAAAAGCAGAGCCCAGAACATACAGCATTGTGAGAAATGGAACCCTGAAATATGGGACATCACCTGCTCCACCCCTCATCCCTCTCCCGCTGCTCCAGAGGTGACAGGCTCTTGGTCAGAACTGAGCTACATAGGAAGGATGACATAGAGGAAACTGTCACCACTGCTACTCCAAGGAGTTCAGTCTCCAGGGCTATCAAAAATACTCATTAGAAGATTTAGGCAAGTAAGTCATTTAGCTTGGAGGTTAGGTCAAACCACTGCATAGAGTGTCACACTGAACAAGAGATTTCCTTGGAGAGATGAACGGTTATTATGTAGCATACTAAATCTATCCTACCTGCCTCATCAAAGGCAAAGCGTGAACAGAGGATTCACCTCTCTCATTGCTTGTGGTGCCCACACTTCATGCAAGAAGTGCTGGCTGACATTCCTTGAATCCCTTCTGTGCAACCTGGATACACGGACAAGAATTCTATATTTAATGAGGTGCATTTTCTGTTCCTTCTAGAGAGGATCCCTGGAGAGTAGCAAAAATGGTGAAATCCTACCTCCAGCAGCACAACATCCCTCAAAGGGAGGTGGTGGACACTACGGGTTTAAATCAGTCTCACCTCTCACAGCACCTCAACAAAGGCACACCCATGAAGACCCAGAAGAGAGCTGCCCTCTACACCTGGTACGTCCGCAAGCAGCGAGAGGTGGCCCAGCGTAAGTACAGCAACAGCAAATCTCTCCTAACTCTAGTGTCCTATAGCTCCCCCTACCCTCATCTGCAGTGTGGAAGGCAGGGGAGGGGGGCCCTTTCTAGCAGTAAGGTTAGACAAGTCCATGTCACCATTCAACACGGGTGGCCAAACTGCACAAAGGAACCTGCAGCCACCCACTTCTTTAAAGGTGGAGAGCAGGCTATAGCTCTCATCTATTGGTATATCCAAGTGGAGGCATCGACTTGGACCAAGATGGGGCACTCCCAACTAAGTGCATTTATGTAAGCACAGACAGCATAGCTGATCACCAGCAATGATAGAACCCAGGACCTTCAGCACCAGAAAAGAGTTTTCTGCAATTTCATCTAAAGAAGTAATTCCTTTAGCCATGAGTAAGTAGCAGGCTGTAGCTCTGGGGTCAGCCATTAGTGGGATATCATCTCTCACACATACTAAGCCAGCGTGTTACAAATACATGCTTAAAACAATAGCCTTTGCAACCTCCACACGAACGAATGTGGCTGTAATCTCTTTCATTTTATACATATTAGATGGGCCCCTAGTCAAATTAATAACTTGGCCTTTAGTTGAGCCTAGAGGGTTGGACTCTACATGAGCTGCATCCACCCCAGCTCCTGCTGCTTGTTCTGTTTCACTGCTTCACACTAGGAATGAAGATGCAACATGTCCGATGGGCCCATTGGGGATGATCTTACCCATTTTAGACAAATATAGAGCTTTATTTAAATCTCATCTAGATTTTGTACCTGCATTTGTTCAATAGTAGGAGACGCTGAGTGAGGATAAGCTGCTCTGAGCCAGCTGAATTCCAAGAAAGAGAATGTTACAAAAACATCCTATCAGCAAGCAAAGCCCTTTGCCCATTTGTGTTTCCAGAGTTCACCCATGCTGGTCAGGGACTCGTGGCAGAGGAGCCCATGGGAGATGACCTGCCCACCAAGAAAGGGAGAAGAAACCGCTTTAAGTGGGGTCCTGCCTCACAACAGATCCTATTCCAAGCTTATGAGAGACAGAAGAACCCGAGCAAGGAGGAGAGAGAAGCATTGGTGGAGGAGTGCAACAGGTGAAGGAGGGTCTCCAGTGTTGATGGAGGAGGGGAAAAGAGAGGGATGGAATGGGGCTTTGCGTGCTCTTGCTATACTGCCAGAAGCCATACTCTGCTCTGTGTAAGGGCAATGGGGTAGCAGTGGATTGAGATCGCCTATTGTTCTTTCTTTGGGATACAATTTGCAAAACGCTGTGTAGTGAAATCCCAATAGACAGACAAAGCAAGAGAATGATTGGCTAGAGCCAGCTATAGAACAAGCTTCCAGCACTGAACTCTCACTGCCTGTTATTCCAGTCCTGGGCTCCAACAACGCTCTGCCTCTCTAACCACTGTACATAACAGCCTGCTCATCCTGCCCTGAGCCTCTGCTTACAGGGTGACCAGGCACGATGGCATGCATACAGACACCAAAGTCATGAACACACCACACACCCACACAGACTTTTGGCTGTTGAGCGTGCCCCTCTCCCCCCCAACTCCATGAGTGCATCATCGAGGTGCTGGTGTTATGGAGACCCTGCCTGGTCACAGGAGCCACCATAGCACGTATTAGATGATTAGGGAGTCAACCCAGAGCTATCAATCATTCAACAGTGCTCCAGCTCACCAAACAGAAAGAAAGTGTTTCCTAACGCAGCTATGAGATCACCAAGGCCCTTCCTGTGCTCTCTCCTGACAGGGCAGAGTGCATTCAGCGTGGCGTCTCCCCATCCCAGGCCCAAGGTCTGGGCTCAAACCTGGTCACCGAGGTGAGAGTTTATAACTGGTTCGCCAACCGTAGGAAGGAGGAGGCCTTTCGGCACAAGCTAGCCATGGATACCTACAGTGGGCCGCAGCCCAGCTCTGCTCCCCCACTGACCTCTCACAACTCTTCCTCCCTTCAGCCAACGCCTGCTATCTCGCCAAGCAAAGTCCATGGTGAGTACTGACTACAAAGAGGGAGTTTTGGAACAGGAGACCGGTGAGCCTGCAAGTTCAGGCACCAAGGCCATTTTGAAGCGTGTCCCTTCAGAAGCTGATCAGTAGATGGGAGAGCCAAACTGATGTGGGGTTTACACAAGATGAGAGTGTAGGTGATAAAGGGATATCTTCGCATGCATGAGATGAGGAAAGAAGGGTGACTTTAAAAAAGGGAAGGAGGAGGATCCGGGGAACTACAGGCCAGTCAGCCTCACCTCAGTCCCTGGAAAAATCATGGAGCAAGTCCTCAAGAATCAATTCTGAAGCACTTAGAGGAGAGGAAAGTGATCAGGAACAGTCAGCATGGATTCACCAAGGGCAAGTCATGCCTGACTAACCTAATTGCCTTCTATAAGGAGATAAATGGGTCTGTGGATGAGGGGAAAGCAGTGGGTGTGTTATTCCTTGACTTTAGCAAAGCTTTTGATACGGTCTCCCACAGTATTCTTGCCAGCAAGTTAAAGAAGTATGGGCTGGATGAATGGAACATAAGGTGGATAGAAAGCTGGCTAGATCGTCAGGCTCAACGAGTAGTGATCAATGGCTCCATGTCTAGTTGGCAGCCGGTTTCAAGCGGAGTGCCCCAAGGGTCGGTCGTAGGGCCAGTTTTGTTCAATATCTTCATTAATGATCTGGAGGATGGCGTGGACTGCACTGTCAGCAAGTCTGCAGATGACACTAAACTGGGAGGAGTGGTAAATATGCTGGAGGGTAGGGATAGGATACAGAGGGACCTAGACAAATTAGAGGATTGGACCAAAAGAAACCTGATGAGGTTCAACAAGGACAAGTGCAGAGTCCTGCACTTAGGATGGAAGAATCCCATTCACTGCTACAGACTAGGTACCGAATGGCTGGGCAGCAGTTCTGCAGAAAAGGACCTAGAGGTTACAGTGGACGAGAAGCTGGATATGAGTCGACAGTGTGCCCTTGTTGCCAAGAAGGCTAACGGCATTTTGGGCTATATAAGTAGGGGCATTGCCAGCAGATCGAGGGATGTGATCGTTCCTCTCTATTCGACATTGGTGAGGCCTCATCTGGAGTACTGTGTCCAGTTTTGGGCCCCACACTACAAGGAGGATGTGGGAAAATTGGAAAGAGTCCAGCGGAGGGCAACAAAAATGATTAGGGGGCTGGAGCACATGACTTATGAGGAGAGGCTGAGGGAACGGAGATTGTTTAGTCTGCAGAAGAGAAGAATGAGGGGGGATTTGATAGTTGCTTTCAACTCCCTGAAAGGGGGTTCCAAAGAGGATGCATTTAGACTGTTCTCAGTGGTACCTGATGACAGAACAAGGAGTAATGGTCTCAAGTTGCAGTGGGGAAGGTTTAGGCTGGATATTAGGAAAATCTTTTTCACTAAGAGGGTGGTGAAGCACTGGAATGGGTTACCTAAGGAGGTGGTGGAATTTCCTTCCTTAGAGGTTTTTAAGGTCAGGCTTGACAAAGCCCTGGCTGGGATGATTTAGTTGGGAATTGGTCCTGCTTGGAGCAGGAGGTTGGACTAGATGACCTCCTGAGGTCCCTTCCAACCCTGATATTCTACGATTCTATGAAGTGGAGTGAAGAGGATATTGGAAGCTCAATGCTGAGGGAGTGCCTTACAGTCAGTTCTCATTCATTGCTCTGTCACAGCCCCCATTGATGAACAGTAGTCAGTAATCCCTCTTTCAAGGGCTCGCCTGTTAGGTTGTATCAGAGGTTAATTGTATACCCTTTCTTCTCACACACACGTCTCCCTCTTTGGGAGCCTCCAACTGCCACAAGTCAGAGACACAAACATTCTTGGCTGAATTGTTAGGAGTTAGGAAAAGTTACCCTCTGCGGCCTCAGCAACACAAAACAGACTGTCAGTTTTCATAAGCACTGAAAGCAGAAGAATGGCATCTTTGCCTCCTTTCTCTGTGGTAGCCAGATGAACAAGCGACAAGTACCTGTATTCAGGAAGCTCACTTCTCTATTATGTAATGCTCAGGTGCTTTGTCCTTTCTCATGTTTCTAGGCAAAAGTCCTTGAGATGCCAGTGTGTTAGTGAAGCAGTATCAATCATCATTGATCTCCAGGGCTGCAAGAGACACTCCAACTAGAGCACAAGTGCAAACTCCCCCTCTGTGCAGGGAAGGGAATAAAGCTGCTACATAAACTGTCCTCAGTGCTAGAGCAGGAATTTAATGGTGGAAATTCCATCATCCCTCTCAGAGTAAGAGGTTGCTAGCAATCTCCCTTGACACAATAGACTAGAGAAGGCCTTCCACTTAAAAGGCTAAAAGGAAGAATTCCCCTCTCCCTTTGACAGGTGGTGGTCTCTCCAAGGAAGGATTTGGGTCTACTGGTGAGGTCAGGGAAGCCCAGGATTGAGTGAACCTGGCAGACTTTCCCTCTCACTTTGCGGTAGATGCTATCATTCAAACTCCCTTCCGTTCTATATTTACTCCCAGGAAGAATTTCTAACCAACTTAGCTATACAGCTTTTCCCCCACGGCGATACTCGGCCCTGCACAAAGCCGGTACATTAGGAGATGACTTGTCCAAGGCCACCCAGCAAGCTACTGGGAGGATTAAAATTTTGGTGTGTTCTTGGTTTCCAAGTACCATTCTCAGTCCACACAGCCTCTCAGCTCTGAAACAGCACCAGTGAAGCAGGGCTGCCTCAGTGCACCTGACAAAGGCCTAGAAAGGGAATTGAATTTATTGCTTGTCCTAATTTACTAGATCAGCCTCATCTGTGGGAACCAAGTCTCTCCTTTTCTGACATAGGAATGAGGTACAACCAGCAGCCAGCCAATGAGGCAGTGTCTTCCAGCAGCAATCATCATGGGAACAGCTCCATGGTGACCACCCAAACCATTCTTCATCAGGTCTCTCCCCCTGGACTGGAGCCAAGCCAGAACCTGTTGAGCACAGACACTAAGCTGGTGAGTGACATATACCCTAGTCCTGGTGATTCCATGATGTCAGGGAATCAAAGAAGGATCCCTGGGTTTTCAGAGGACAATATTCAGAAATGATATTTTCCAGAATGCTGTTAACTCCCCACAGCAGTACCAAGTTCAAAAGCATCCTTAGGATTCTCACACCATGCCACCTAGTGGTGGGGGTGGATACTGGGAGCATGAAGACTGAGTAGGACTACCCTATCCCGTTACTGCCCTGGGATTAATCAAAACAGTATGGTACACCTTTCAGTAGGAAAACAGGGCCCAAGACATCTAATGACACACCTGTTGTTAACCTGCCCATCCCAAAAGGTCTGTTCCTCTCCCACTGATCAGATTCCTTCCATTACCACTCACTTTTGATTGAACTCCACACTCAGCAAGATAGCTGAAAAGAATCCAATGGGACTAACAAAACAGGGACCTCTTACCTGCCCTGACCCATTTGTAAAAGTTAGGTGCAACAGACCCAGTTTGCACAGAATTCCTACCAATAGATCTTGTACAGTAAATCTGGATTGTACCAGCCTAATCATATTCATCTTGAGGCAGATCTCCTTTGGATATCTTTCATTAACTAAGCCTCCTCCCATGTGGTTTGTATCACTACGCTAAGATTATACGATTGATCATTCTTGGCTGGTTTGCACAGTTCCCTTGGATTGTATGCTACGTATAAAACCTGTTAGCAAGACGTTTGTATTGGTCCATAGCTGTCCTGGGGCAAAGTTCAATTTATGAATCCAATTAAAATCTTTACAGTCACCCAGTCACTTCGCTGATTTTCTGGTCACTCCTGTGAAGGAAAAGTCTTTCCACAAGACTTCGAAAATCTCCTTTTACTGCTGTGTACAAAAAGGGACACTGTCAAGATGGTTAGTCCAATCATTTACCCTATTGCTCCTTAATCTTGTTACAAATTCAATGCAGTTGTTCATGTTTAAGAAGTTCCAATGCTTTATTTAACTATATATAAAGTATTCAGCTTTGGCAGCTGAACACTTGTGATACTTTTATAGGACTTCTTAACTAGGGACCTCACATGGCTTACGGACTACAACCTCAACCTCACTAGAAGGTAGATATGAATTATGAAGTTAATCTGAGAGTTTGAAAACTGAGACACAGACAGGTTAAATGACTTGACAAAGGTCACAAATTCAGTCAGTGACAGAACCAAGTCTAGAACTGAAAGTCCTGCTCTACCCACTAGCCAGACATGCTCCCTCTCTCTATAACAAGCAACCCTGCAATAATGCACACCAGAATTTACACCTCTCTGGTGCGTACTTACGTAGAGTGTAGAGAAGCCCTAAGAAAGGAAGGACTCATGAGTTCTAGCCTCCGCTTTGAACCAACTTTTAAGTCACTTAGCCTCTCTGTGCCTCACTTTTCAAACTCTAAAATGAACTTCAGATCTACCTTCTAATGGGGTTGTGAGGGTTCAAGTTTGTAAAGCCTTTTGAGGTCCCTAGTTACAAAGTGCTAAACAAGTATAAGTGTTAGGCTGCTAAAGCTGAACATTTAATATGTTAAAAAAAAAAAAAAGCATTGAAACTTTTTATACATAAAAATTTGCATGGGATTTTTAATAACATTAAGCAGCAGTAGGGTAAATGGATGGACCGCTGTACCTCATTTTCCCCTCCCTAATGTAAACTGAGGGTAATACTTCACTATATGGGAACAGAGGCTAAATTCACAATGTTTGTAAAGCACTTTGAGATTCTCAGATGGGAGGAGACTGACCAGGGCAAAGTGCTATTGTTAATACCGTGACAGCGTTCTTTAATGGTTAATCAATCAGCATGGAGGCAGCATCAAAGGAAGCATACAAACTGTACTCAGCTAAATGAAGTCCCTTCCAAACTGTCAGAAGCTGGGTGGGAAACTGATCACAGATTGGAACTTTAAAGTGCTCACCATACTCCAGCTGTTGCAGATAGCATTTTCACAGCTCTTCTTTCTTCCTCATGCCCAGATCTCTGCTCATGGGGGACCTCTCCCTCCTGTCAGCACCCTGACCGCTTTGCACAGCCTAGAGCAAAATCCACACACATTGAGCCAGCAAACCCAGAATCTAATCATGGCATCACTGCCTGGTGTTATGGCAATTGGAGCTGGTGACACCTCATCCCTGGCACCAGCATTCACCAACACAGGGGCCTCCACCCTGGTAATAGGTGAGCAGTGAACAATGTGGGGAAGTTGGAGGGCTCATTGTGGTTTCTATCCCACACTCTATTTATCAGGATTTCCAGAAAGGAAAAAAAGGATCTATGATCATTATAAATGTCTCATTTCCTGAGCCAAAAGCTTTGAGGTGGAAGGGAAAAATATATGGCTGGGGGAGTCTATCAACTATGGGGATTGTCAGGAGCTCCTCGGAAGCATTAGTACTTTGCACCATTCCACATGATATGAAAACGTCCTGCTCCTGTAGAGGCTTACCAGTTCACAAGTGGGGAATGGATGGCTAAGGAACTTGAGGAAAGGGATATAAAACCTTTCGTCTCCATGTCATTGGTTCAAATCCAGCTATTTGGTAGCCTAAACAAAATGAACCCCATGGGTCTAAATTTAGTTTGTTGTGGCTAGTTACACCTAGCACTCTTGTCAGCAGACTGAGGTGAGATTAAAATAATGACTGGGCCATTAAACTCCACTCTCACTTTTAAAGTAGGTCTCTCCAGTGAAGGATTAAGCAGATTTGAACAGAATTGCATTGCGTGAACTGTGGCTAAACAAGATGCCTCAGCTCAGGCACAAGCACTGGTGGTAAGAGCTACTTGCATGGTGCTTTTCTGCACGAGATGTGGCTCAAACTACTGTTGATAGACCTTAACTTTCATAGACACTAAGTTCATTCACAACTGGACAAGGCACAGCTGTAAAGCAGCTCCCCGTGCCCCAAGAGTCCTAGCTCATACTACTATTGGAGACTAGGCACAGCTATGGAAACCATTCCAGAATTTCTGCAGACCCCACTTTGGCAGAGGGAACAGTCATGCACTCCCAGTATGAGAGGAGATGAAACAAGGAACTGAATATGCATGTCTTTATTTCTCAGGCCTAGCCTCCACCCAAGCCCAGAGTGTTCCTGTGATAAACAGCATGGGAAGCAGCCTTACTACCCTTCAGCCTGTCCAGTTCTCCCAGCAGCTCCACCCATCTTACCAGCAACCCATCATGCAGCAGGTCCAGAGCCACATCAATCAGAGCCCCTTCATGGCCACCATGGCCCAGATACAGAGCCCCCATGGTAAGGGTTCAAATTGGATTTCACCACCTCCACAGTCCTTTTTGGTTGAGAGGTTAAGTGATGGCCCCTGGGCTTGCAGCACTCTGTTTATCATCAGAAGAACAGAAGAAGAGGGTAGGTGATTCCTCTCCTAGATCCATGTCCCACTGGTTGTGTCTGAGATTCAGGATTGACTGACAGCAGATTCATGTTGGTGTCACTTTGGCTAAAGTTGATCTCCCATTTATTTAACTGTTCCTAGTTACAACTCTCAGAGCTCCAGAATCCACACAATCTTGTTTTCTTTCATTTCTAGCTCTCTACAGCCACAAGTCTGAAGTGGCCCAATATGCACATACTGGCCTTTTACCCCAGACCATGGTGATAACAGATACAGCAAATCTCAGTGCCCTGACTAACTTGACACCAACCAAACAGGTAACAAAGCAGGGAATGGTATTTGTCATATGCCTTCATTCCCCTACTTAAAACTGCACTGCATATCACGTAGCATACTGCCTATGCCAGTAGAGCATATCTGGCACCTTGTCTGTGCCACTCCAGCAGGACAATCTTCCTCACCCCAGCGCCTTGCCAATACCAGCTGGAACATTGGGAACATTAGAGCAAGCTTCCTTGCTGCACTGCCAAGCAGCAATGAGTTTCCTTGGAAACAGGACCCGCTTGCTGTTTCCAATCCAGTTTGCCCATGTAAGTGCCTATTAGAAGGCTTATAGGAGACAGATCTGACCCAGGCACTGTTCCAAAGCTCAGGAAACATTAATTTTCTCAGGTGTTTACATCTGAATCAGAGACCCATACGGAGTCCGGGATCCACACGTCAGTGTCACAGACACCAACAATACATTTACAGAACCAAGACACAACCATTCAGCACCTTCAGCCAGGCCATCGCCTCACCCCAAGCCCAGCTGGTAAGACCAATAAACTATCATTTTATACTGTCCCTCTATCCCGCCTCCAGCTGCCAATACCCCAATGGTAGGACATGAAATAGCATCCAGGGCTTCCTATTCTGCAACAGAACTCCAACCAGGCCCTGGGGGATACAGAAAATGACCTCATGAAAGGAAGCTCTAAAGCACAGTCCATAGCAGGGATTTTTCAGTATATCCAAAGTGAGGTATGGGTGTGGCTATGGGGCCTATGTGGAATTTGTACAAGTGACTAACATTGAAGAACACAGGCAGGAATGGTGTCCCTACACAGCCAAACATGCAGAAGGCATTCAGGGATGGGATATAGGGTAAAGCCTACCAAATCTGAGAGGACATTAGCGAGTCATTTTAATTCCAAGGGGGTTGATTCCCATGATACTTTGAAAACAGCTTTGGACCTGGGCACGCAAGTCTTTGCATATGAAATGGGAATGGGATAAAGGAGTGAGGGCTTGTCTATAAAAACACTTAGTGTGCAGCAAACTGGGGTGTAAATCTAGCCCGCACTAGCCTGCCATGAACTAAGTGTCTGTGGGGACCCTGCTACCGCACACTGGAAGTTTCACAGTGTGCTTTAATTTATGCCTGTTTCAAAGAGGCATAGATCAAGGTGCGCTATGGAATTTTTAGTACACTGCAGCAGGGTCCACATGGCAAGCTAGTGTGGTGTAAATTTACACCCCAGTTTGCAGTAAGCTCAGTGTTGGTGTAGATGAGCCCTAACTCTTCAGTGATGTCAGGAAGATATCAGACCTTAGTGTCTGAGATGAAGAATCCTTAGATGCCATGTAGAAGGAGTGAGGGAGGGGGGAATTAGAGAAGGAACAGATGAAGGGAACTACCATGCTAAAACTGCATGTTTTTAACAGTCTCCTCTAGCAGCCTGGTGCTGTACCACAGCTCTGACTCCACCAACAGCCACAGCCACTTGCTGCCATCTACTCACAGCGTTATTGAGACCTTCATCCCCACACAGATGGCATCCTCCACTCAGTAACCATGGTGAACAGTTCACAGGCAACTGCCATGACTGAGCCGTCAGGAGCACCTCCATCTGTGTTTGTGATTCACTGTCACTGCTGCCTTCCACAGGGAAGAGAGTGCCTGGCCCGGAGGCCTCAAGCCCCTCTCCACTGCCTTGTGTAAAGTCCGCACCCTCATCCAAACACAACACGGGAAGAGGGTTTTCTTGAACACAAAGCTATGAGCACACATCCAGAGCGGATGACAAAGGACAGGGCTGACACCACTAGCTTCCACTGCCAAAGGGAACAATGGCCAGCACAGAGACCAGAAATTGAGGACTTCCACCAGGATAAAAGTCTGAATGGTCTATGGCAAAATTGCAAAGGGATAGCTGGAATTTTCATTCTTCTTAATCTTAGCTGGGCTGCATATATGTAAACCTGCCAATTCCACAGCAAGTCCTGCAGGAAAGAGCAGAGCTGAGCCACTAACGGCAGGTGAGCATCGCTTAAACACCCACCACTGCTGCAAACAGGCAGATGGAAACTGAATGAGAGAGAAACTTTTCTTGGGGCAGACAGTACAAGAGCCCGAATACTGGCCCTGCAGCTAAAAGACACTGAGAAACAGAGCCAGGGATGACATGAGAACTATCCTCTCATTACAGAACCACTAACTAAAAGCTTGCCATTTATTTAACTTAAAAGGGACACTGTCAATTTATTTAGGTTCAGAAATATGACTTCCACTAGCCAGGGCTGTTTTAGGGTAAGAGGCCTGAGTATTTTCAATAGTTCTACTTTGTTTTAAATTCAGAAATTAAAGGTGAGGAGAAAGGAAAGGAATGTTTAGTTCTCCACATCAGCAGGCTTGATTCTTGGTCTCTCACACCCCGCACAGGGTGGTCAGTGGAGCCAGTGTGGTCAGCATTTGGGATGCGGAGAGAGAAAGAAGTGGCTCAACATAATACATCTGAAAATAATGTTTCAGAAACAAGGCTCTTTAAGCCCTGCCCCTCATGTTACACCATTGCCCCTTCTAACAGAGATTGTGTGTGTGTGTATTGGTCTCTCTCACATGTATCAGATCTTCTCTGTAAAGATCTCCACATAGGTGGATTGTTTTTGTATAAATATAGTGTAACCACATCCTTAATTTTTAGCCCTTCACTGTGTGCCTGATGCTACAGCCGTCACTCCTGTGAATAACCCCTCAGATTTCCATGGATCTATTTGTATAAGTGAACGCTTTGAGTCCTGAGACCCTATTATAAATGCTTCTAGTAATTCCTCTTCTTCCTTGTTGCTTATACGTTCATATCACTGCTGAGCTGCAAACAAACATAGGAGAAGCCATAATAAACTTCTTTCTGGGGTTCTAATGGAGCGGAAGCTATCAATTTACACTGTAGAGGGGACAAAACCCAATGAGGGGAAAATATGATCAAGCCTCTAAAAGGATAAGAAACAATGGAGAATAAAAGAAACTATACAAATAAGTTGACAGTGTCCCTATAGCCACCATGTCGGATGATTGCAAACATATAGATGTAAATTGGTGCCAGCATGCAGAAGACTTTTTCCCTGGACTCTGATATTATGAGCTATTAGAGCCTAATTTCAGTAACTGAAAATCTCAGTGGAATTTGTCTCTAGGACTGATGCCCCTCTCCACTCTGTGTTATCCTGTAAATTTATTTAACTTTCAGTAAACTGAAAGAAAACCATTTGAGACTGTTGTATATTTATACTCTTTACAGTATAAGTGAAGTCAAATTTATGAGGAATCCAGAAAAAGTTTTAAAAGTCGCATGATTTTCAGAAGTTAAAATTACTCATAATTGTAACGATGGCCATAAGGCATGTGATTTCTGTTGGTGTACTTGGTTAATTCACAGGCCGATTTTCAAAATACTTTTGCAGTTTAGATGCCTGCAGGGCATTTCCTTATGTGAAAAATATCAGGGTTCTTGCACAAAATGTGGGTGACTCCCAGGACCCTACAAGGAGCAATATTTTCTCACTTTAGCATCTTGAGTTCCTCCACCCATCCAAATATTAAGTCTTTCCCTGAAATCTCAGAGCTGCAGGCCTCTATTAGGAAAGTAAAAACAGTACTGAAAACTACCCAAAACTGCTGCTGCATCTCAGAGAGACAACATACACCTGGCTGGTCAAATAAGAATTTAAATGCAGTTACTGCCATGCTGGGCTCAAAGGCACCTATTTCTGGCAGTTCTACAGCAGCATCAAATAGCTACAGACAATTGTGCAACGAAAGCCACTAATGATGTGCAATACCTCTGTTAGCTGTGCCAATCCTAATGGAAGAAGATGGCAGTTGTGCACAAGACATTATATTAAATGAGACTAGGAGGCATTTATTGTTATTGAATTCTACTGCACACTGGCAGATGTAATACCATGAAAATAAAGCATCGAGGGAGACAGTTTTGAAAGAAACACCTGCTTATAACAATGAAGTGACACCATTGCACAATCTTTTTATAATTCTGCACAGGACCCCTGGAGAGGTGTATATTTGGGAATTAGTAACATGGCAGGTTTCGGTAACATACTTCTGGGGATTATAGGAGAGGTAGGTGGGTCCGCAAGCTTTGCCAGGATATTTGTGGGTGAGTCGGTCTCTCTCACAGCCTGGAGCTGTTTCTCCCATGGTTCTGGCAGCAGGTGTTGGGAGAGGTGAAGTAGGAACTGATCCTCTGCCACCATCTCCACCAAAATCAGTTTATCACACACGTGCACTAGCTCCAGGGCACAGGATTTGGGCTGGATACACAGAAGGATCAGACCAGGGCAGAGGTGACTCTCAATATGTCCCTGTATCACCCAAATCCTTCAGTGCAAGGTCTGCACAACCAGCAATGCAAGTAATTGGTTTGTGATGGAATGGAAAAAGGGGAGTTCCCCAAGGGATGCCCCAACAAGGGCAGTCACTTAAACTCTTACTCCTTTGACTCCCCTAAAACAGAAGCTTTGCCAATTGTTTCCCCACATTTCCAGCAGAGGACAATGTGCAGGAACTACTTTTGTTAACTTTTCACCATCCTTCTTCCATCCTGACCATATATGTGGTTCATAGAGCGGAATCATCATTCGCTTCTTTTCTGGTAATCTTTTTCCTCTTCGTCACTACTCTGGGCAATGTTGTGTCCTCTATACATTTGCCTTCTTGCCTCTTGCACTCTCCATCAATGGACGATAGAGTCTCGTTGCTGATCTGGTCACCTCTTTCTGTCTTCTGTTCACTATTATGCTCTCCTCTAGCTTTCTTCTTCCTTTTCTTTTTCTTTTTTTGGTTGTGCTCTGTGTACTCCTGCTTGCGAACCTGGCTGGAGTCCAGAGTCATCACAGAAAAAGCACTTTGCTTCAAGATATCTGCTGCTGACACAGCAGCCTCTTGGTATCTCTGCCATTCCTGGTCACTGTCCAGCTCACTGGAAGGGTTGCAAGCAAAGTGGGAGGTAAATATGTTACACTTTCATCCTGAATTCACCCAAAGCACAGACTCTGAGATTAGCATAATCTTGATAAATGTAATGGCTTTGTGACTCAAAAACGTATTCCAGTGACCGCTTAACCAGTCTGTACTCCAAGCTGCCCTTTAAGATGTATTATGTGCATTGGAAAAATTAATGCAAGTTAAAATCCCTAGTTTCCCTGCACTAGGAAAAATATTTTTCCAAAGTCAAATGTAAAAGGAATCTCTGAAACACAGCATGGAATATTTTTAGGAACAAAGTAGCAGACTAACACCTCACCTAGAACTGGAAGGTCGTCGCCTCCTGGCTGAGAGTGGAGGTTTGGATTTCCCACAATCTCCTGGAACAGATGAAGAGAATAGGCGAAAGCCTAAGAAACACAAAAAGGAACAGGGGGAAATAAATAGGTTAGCAAATGATTTTAGCCAAGATATAAAACAGAGTCAGCAGCAGCAGCTAACAGCAATCCAAGTATGAGGCAACAGAGGTGTCAACCCTCACATGGAATTTACGTTGGCCTGAAGAACTAGAAGGTGTTAATTAAGCTTTCTGCACTATTACATGAAGATAACCCCTGCTGATATTAAAGAAAAAGTACAGTAGAAGGACTTCTTGTTAATCTAGAGCACTGTATGAGCTAATACCAGATAGAATTCACTACATTTGTGCCAGTGGAGAGCTATTAGATGAGTGCTGACAACAGTGACTGTGCTTGGAACTCACCATCATCTTCAGAGTCAGCTGTTTGCATAGAAGTCCATACAGGACCTGATGAATCCTCCAAGACAGTGATGTAGCTAGAAGGAAGACCACAGTCTGAATTTAGGAAAGGAAACAAGGATTCGATTTTATGCAGCCAGGCTAAGTTTAAGAAGTTGGAAATGTTAAACAAGATTAAAGTGAGCAGTTAAGTAACCTTTACTCAGTGGGTTCATTTCAATTTTTTTACTTTCAGAGCTATCTCCACAGAGCATGGCCATTTCATTCAGAAACATGGCACATAGAAACTACCCACATGCAACAGTCCAAGCAGCCAACCCACATTGCATTCTAGGCCCATTAGTTCCCATGGGCCATACTTCCACATTAAAGAAGGGCAGCAGCAATCTGCAATTAGGTGAAGCCTTTGAACACCTACCACGATGCCCGCACAGCTCTCAGTTAGGCTGAATTTGTTTGTTGTACGGATAAGTTGAAAAAAAGATCACACACGTGGACTGGGAAATTTCCTGAACAGATTCAAAGCCTGGCCATAAATGGAGGTGGCTCTGATGAATCTCAATCCTGTCTATTCCCTTCCCAACACAGAACACTGAGCACTGAAGCTAACAAGAAAGGCTCTGCAGAACACACCAGGTCTACATTATCAATGGGAGAATAGGGCATGGGTCAGTTCACGAGCATTAGGAGCTCAGTCACAGGCCAGCAGTATGCACAGGGATGTAGGAAACAAGAAGAGAAACAATCTTTCCTCAAAATACAAGATGTTTCCCATGGAAAAAGATGTATTTAACTCGTCAATGATTCCCACTTCTACCACTCAAGGGTATTGACACTGCTCTTGCAAGGGAAGGTTCTGACTAAGGCTTATTTAATCTCATAAGGCTGTGCTTTGGTACTGGTTACCTGTCTAACATTGCTCCCAGTTTCTTTGCAACATGTGCTCTGAACTCTGGTGTGGTCTGTAATTCGTTGCCATCTTTGTCATGGTCATTCACCTTCTGTCTGTTTGAAATAAAAACAATGTGTGATCTCCTTCAGACCCAGTAACCATCTGCTGCTTTCACCTAAAACTGAAGACTGGGGACTGGCAATGGGATAGAGAGCCTTAGACCACTAAGTGATCGATTCAAATCCAGCTCAGACTGATAGTGGCCAAAAGCAACTACCATCAGAAGGCTGTTCACTAGCATGTGTGAAGTAGCTTGGGTGGTCTCAGTATGGTCCACATTCCCTAACCATCAACAGATGTCCACATTCCCTAAGTATCAACAACATAATTGTTATTAACTGACCCTTTGCTGAGAGTCTCAGCAGCACAGGCCAAGGATTGGAGCCTGAATGCTCCTACCATTCCTTTGTCCCTGAAGAACAGAGTTGCAGGTATATCCGCAAAGCAATGTGCTGCTGCTCACTCCAAACCTGCCCCTGGAGAGAGGACTTTATTAAAAGTTGACAGGTTGATAGGCTTGGAGACTATGCTTAAAAAGAAAAATATTGAGAATGAAGGCAGGAGAAGGTGGACTCCATTGCAAGGCTTCTAAACCAAGGATTGTTTTCCCCGTTGATCGGGGAAATATTTGGTCACTTAGTATTCAATTGTAGACAAAAGACAACGTCTTATAATGGGAAGGATCAGGTAACCTTAACTACTGTATAGGCAGCACAAGTTCTGCCTATAATCAATGTTTCATTTTTCTTCATGCAAACAGCACTCTGAAATCCAGAAAAAATACCTGAGACTAGGCTGAACTGGTAATAACTTGTCCTTCCCAAAGCCACCTGCCAAAACAAAGCAAAGGCAAATTAGAAATCTCCAAGACTAAAACACCTTTAATCCTAATTCCACTGTAGATGATTTTACAGGGTAAAAGTAATTTTTGGACGATAGAATAGTGGTCGCATTCAAAGGAGGATACGGTTATGATTTGAAACATTCTTCAAGCAAACTACACATCAAGTGACTAACTCCACTTGCTAAGATAGTGCAACACGAGTTTAATATTGGACCCAACATCTACTGGAGGAAAGTATCCAGCTCTGGCAAGAATCTGATATATCTTTTCTATTTCTATTATGATCCTAAATAGAAGGCAAGCCAAGTCCGTCCTTGAAAGAACCATATTTCACATACTCTATGACACAGAGCCCCATGGAGAGGCAAACTTTGACGTTTGAACTCTGGGGCTTGACAGAAAGGCTGCCAAATTCCTAGAAGTAGGGTGAGGTACAGATGAAGGTCACTGGCAGGGTGAAGGCACAAGATAGAGTAGGTCTGAAGCTTTCTGGCTATTTAGCTACTGATTCAATTACCCAGAAATTCTGTTTGGATTGAGTAGCTGGATACTATGTCTGGTTTAAGTGGAGCCTACTGATTTAATTTATATAAAGATGATTTTTTTCTTTCAGCAATCTCTGTATTACTGGTCCTTTGATTTTTTACATTTGTACAGACTCATTTTCCATCCAAATTGTAACAAATGACTTTTAGAGAACTATTACAAGATTCACTCTGCAGCAGAGAGGGAACCAAGATGCATATTCCCAAATCATGTTACTGTCCTAAACAGTTAAAGCTTTAGTATGATCCAGGAACATGGATGGATGCAGTCTACACGGCAGGACTGAACAATGTTTTAACCATAACAAGCCAATACTGTATTAAAACCCTGTCTACAAAGCAGTAGCTATCACAGTTTAGACAGGATCTTAGAAGTTCCCCCGATTTTCTGCTCTCTCAGCATCCAAGCAAGCAGACTTTGGACAGCATGCAAGACAGTCTTTACACTTATCCAGAAAAACAGTGGTAGGACAGCATGGGGAGTAAAGAGCCAGCATAGCAAAAAGATTTTTCTTCTGTATATTAATTCCCCAGATATAATTCAAAATATGATCCATAACTCAACTGTGTGACCTACACCAAGGGTCAGGCACAGTGAAGAAAGGTAGACAAGACACCAGACATGATTCATTATGCTAGAGAATCCTCAGTCCTTCCAATTCTTTCTTTTTGTGATTCATTATTTCAGAATTATTTTAAAGGCTCTTTTTAAGAAGTGTTTTCTTACAGAGAGTGCAGGTTAGCATGAGATTTAATATGCCACTTTTTAATTTTTTTTAACATAACCTATCCCTGCTTGAGTCAGGTCTGAGTTCAGCATTAGATTAGTTCCTAAACCAACTGTACTCTAGACACAATCAGAATTAAACATAAAACTGCTCAGTTAATACTGGAGGAGCAACTGCCTTGGAGAGGCCACACTGTCGGGGGCAGGAGCTTGCACCCACCTACTGACCCCATACACCCCTCCAGCACCCAAAATCCAGGACTAGCCACCTCGCCTGCTTTGGGGCCTGGTTGCTCTTGCTGAGATGTGGGCCAGTCACAGGCTGGGCTGCTGACCAGGGAGGCAGGGACGGAATTGGGGTGTGACAGCCCAGGGCATTGCACCTGATCAGGTGAGTCCAGTCCCCGCTTCCCCGGGTGCTGCGTCCACGCAGGGGAGGGGAAGGGCCTGCTCTCGGTCGGGACTGCCGTGGCCAAACCAAAGGACCCCAGCGTCACCCCCAGCCGCCCTACCGCTGCCGGGCTCCGGCGGAACCACCGCCGACCGCTGCCCTGCCAGGTCCCAGGCGGCCTCGCGAAACCGCTCCAAGTCCTCCGCGCTGCTGCTGCTCTCCGAGTCCGAAACATTCGCGCCACAGCCACCCAGGAGCGCTGCCATCTTGGAAACCGCATAGCATCCTGGGACTTGTAGTCCAGGCCACAGTGATAGGGGACCGAGAGCCCTCTGCTGATCCCGTGCGTTTGCAAGTTCCTGCTGTGGCGGAGAGACTCCACGACCCTCGCCTCTCCCTCAAGTGGACGGGGTGAGAGTGGACAGCACTTCCCCAGTGGGGCTGGTTTGGGGGGGCCATGCTTGTATCTCCCTCTGCAGTGATCCTGTTTCATGTAATCCATTTAAAATCTGTTCTGAATGATCATTTCGCTGAAAGGGACCATATGAAGATTTATGTCAGTGTTTCTCAACCTTTCAGGTTGGCAACCCCTTATCCAAATTAAAAAAAAAAATCATTAGCTGATTACATTTACTATAAGAGTGGAAAATGTATCAATTACAAGCCTATCTATTTGTGACAAAGAGTCCTGTGGCACCTTATAGACTAACAGAGGTATTGGAACATAAGTCTATAAGGTGCCACGGGACTCTTTGTCGCTTTTTACAGATTCAGACTAACACGGCTATCCCTCTGATACTATATATTTGTGTATGTGTTTTGAGAAGTTGACAGAGAATACTTGACCTTGAAAGGCACAGGTGTGCAGGGACGGCAGGGATGAGATTTTCTTTGCTTTAGATTGTAATTGAAATGTTCAACATCTCACTACCAGCCTTGTTGCCTTTTGTGACATCCCTGGGGGTCACGAGCCACTGGGTGAAAAACATTGATTTATGGCATTCAAAACCAAGGTGTTGATGTACAGTCATCCACAGCACTCAGATATCACAGAAGGAGCAGAAAGTGTCTGCTAGGATCCATCTCATAAGATAACCTTTCCTGCATTGTTAAGTGGAAGGAAGTTACCTCTCAAAAGCAGATGGGAAGAGGGTTACAAGGTGCACAAGAATCCAGTAAAACATGGAAAAAATTTCAGGTAGGCAGTATCTACTCTGTATCAAGGGGGGTGAAACACATTGGTACTGCAGTGTAAAATAAATCTGCATTATCACTGCCTGTTGTATAACTGTTCTGTGCATACAGAGGAGACAGTCTCCAAGGATCTCAAATAGGCTGACATAATTTACTAGCAAACTCAAAACTGGGTTAAAAAAAAAACACAAAAGGAACTGCACTGCCTGACACTTTCAACTAACCTGCTTAAATAATCTCTGGACCTTTCCCCATGACATACTGTATACTTTGTAGCCATTGATTACAATTGCCAATTGTAAGGCATCATAATATTTTTAATATTGTTTTCTATCCCATTCTTTAGATAAATTAACATCTAATTTATTTTTAACTGCCATTGTGCATTAAGAAAAGTATTTTGTTGAGCTGTCACAGTGATGCCTAGGTCTCTTACCTTCTGATAAGAGTGGTAACTATACCACTCAGGAATCAAAGAGACAACCTTTTTGAGAACATTAACTTACTTCTATGCTTTTAAAACAACAGAAATAAGAATAGAAACTTTTATTTTGTAATGAAAACCTATAGGAAATTTTTGAGACAGTAGCTATATGGTGATTGTTGCTATGTGGTCCAAGTTTTCTGGGATCATCCCAGCTTTAATAGGGCTATCTCAGAATCGCACAAGTACCTTTGTGGCCCATATAACATCTTAACTGTTCGATATTACATCAGAGCATTGAAACTTAGATGCAACATTAATGTTGTGTCAAACCATTATGTTATCTCAATATGCTGCTTTAAGTGTCATAAAACTGTGATGAATGAGTTTGCCTCCTCTGACCAATTTCTAAAGACAGCAAATCTACTAGCGTAGGTGGGTGAATGACTCTCACGATGTGTTGCCCCATGCCAGAGGGCAGGATCAAAATTGGTTTCCTGTATGGCTCCCCATTTTAGATACTACATACATCTTCACCTTAACTGTGTGTTGTTAGTTGATACACTTGCATACAAGTGGAAATTCCAGCATGGCTGCTTGTTTGTAGCTTTGCTGTGGATCTTGCGGTAGACATCTGCTACTGGTGTTGACTTCTTGGCTGTTAGGGCCTCTGCTTTCCCAGGCTGAAGCCATAGGTAGTTCATGGTCTATTTAAAAACAATAAGGCCGGAGGGGATGGGGGGTTGGACGGACACTACCACTATGGCTTAGACCATCTCCTCTGTCTCTGTATGTAGACCAATGCAGAAGCTGCACTCTTCTCCCACACCCCATCCCCTTGTGTGTGGAATCCAGACACTGACGCCTGCGGCGGTGGTCTAGTTTCCTTAAGTTTAGTAGAAACAAAGCATTGTTTGGTGTTTAACCTTAAGTTAACCCCTGCTCCACTGCCCTAGGAACAGGGTGACCAGATGTCCCGATTTTATAGGGACAGTCCCGATATTTGGGGCTTTTTCGTATATAGGCTCCTATTACGCCCCCCCTCCCCCCCATCCCCTGTCCAGAGTTTTCACGCTTGCTATCTGGTCAGCCTACAGGCCAATGTGTGCGGAACCAGCCTCCGTTCCCCCCCCCCCTCCCCTGTGTGGAAGCTGGACTCCCTTCGCCCCGCTCCCCCCGGCGCGTGGGATCTACGTGTCCCATCCCTTAGGGCGGATGAGCTTTGCCCCCCGGTCTCCCTGGCAGGCGGAACCTGATGCCGCGGCCCCGTGTGCCGGCCGAGGGGCTGGTCCCGTACAATGCAGGCGGGGCTGGGTTTCCGGGGGATCAGGTGACAGCGGCGGCCCAGGGAGGAGAAGCTGGAGCGCGGATTGGAGCCAGCTGGGAGTCCGAGTCTCGGGGCTGTTGTAGTTGTCGTGGGGGTCGCGGCACCTGCTTCTCAGGTGAGCACCGGGGGGACGGGCCTGAGACTGCCGGGGGGCGGCTTCGAGGCCCTGCCTGGGGTTGCGGGCGGGCCTGAGGCCTGGGCCGGGAAGCGGGCTGAGGAGGGGGTCGGTGGGGCGGGGCTGAGCTATCGGGTGGGTGTGTGGGGCATCCTGTCAAGTTAGCAGTAGGTGGTCAGGAGCTGGAAGGAGAAGCCGAAACCTCTGGCTCCTCAGACAGGCGCCTCTCGCTCTTCTTTTGTCCGTCCGTGGGGGAGGGCGAACAGTTCGTGTGCAAGGGGGTGTCTCCTCACTGATACACTTTGAACTTACATCTGTTTACAAGGAGTTTTTATTACCTGAGACCATTAACTGGGTAACTCATAAGTCTTACAAGAAAATGCCTTGGAAATCACAGTTTGTTAATGTTTACTCTCCCAAACTAGCACATGGCACCAGGTGTCCCAGGTAGGGTGACCAGATGTCCCGATTTTATAGGGACAGTCCCGATTTTTGGGTCTTTTTCTTATATAGGCTCCTATTACCCCCCATCCCCAGTCCCGATTTTTCACACTTGCTGTCTGGTCACCCTAGTCCCAGGATCTGCCTTGACTCAGGAGGGAAACTCCCCCCTTCTCCTCCGTGTGTGGGTCCTTTGTAAAAAATTCTTTGGTAAACAGTCGCTTGTCCCAGTTGCACTTCTTTCTGTAACACTGACTGTGTTGTATTCCTCTTCCATTTCATCCTTTGATTTTCTTGTCCAAAACGTTTTAAGATTATATCAAAACAGAATGAGATCACTCTTGTCTTTTCTTTAGTGAATTATAGAATAGCAGATTTTAGGTTTACTTGTAACAGTGGGACTTTGTGATTTTTACTTTTGCAACTGAGGGAGATGGTACTGCTCAATGGTTGGAGCAGGAGTCCAATAGCAAGGAGACTTGGATTCTATTCTTCTTTTTGCTTCTGGCTTCCTGTGTGTCTGCAGGGAAACAATTATTTGTTTTCCCCATCTGTAAAAATTGGGATAATTTACACTCCTTTGTAAAGTGCTTCGGCCTCTTAACATTATTTGTTGCTCTCTACAGTTAGATTTTTTTTTTTTCTCCCCAGGGACCTAAAATGTTTCATAAGTGTCCATTAAAGATGTGGCTCTTTATAAATAGATTAATATTTGGGTTTTAGTTCTTATCTTCAAATGTAGTAACTTCTGATATATTTGAATTGCCCTCTGGGATTGCTTTATATGCTTTTTTGTATTTTGTTGATTTCAAATAAAACCTCCCCTGGCAACCTATAAAGTTATAATAATTAGTCCACATAGTACATTTATGACCGATTGAATCCTATAAAACATATTACATAATCTAATATCATCTGAATATTTTTCTGGCATTATCTAACTGATTATATCAGTTTTCTTTATCCCTTAGATTTGCCAGGGTTTAAAAAAAGAAGTGTGTTCATAGGCTTCATTCCAAGTTCTGTTTGAGTCTATCTGTTTAATGGACGGGAGAGAGCGTAAAACAGAACAAAGCTATCTTTGTCTTTTACATGCTTGGTGTTCACAATAATTTTTTATACTAACAAAGTACCTTGCATTTGTATAGCACATTTCCTATCAATGGATTCCAAATCACTTTTTAAACATAGGCCTCAATCCTGCATTCTAATCCTCTAGCACAGGTCTGTGAAGAGTCCCAGTGAATTAAATGTGTCTCTGAATTGCTGCATGGGTTCCTGGTAGTAGATTAATGTGCAAGATGGTGTTTTAAATTGATGTTCAGCCTATATATATATATGTAGGGACCACTTCATCTAACACTGAAAGGGATATACAGCACAGAAACATAAAAACCACAAAAGGAGAATAGAACATGCATGACTGATTAGCTAAAGAGTGAGTTGAAACATAACCTATCAAGAGATGGGGGAAGGGAATAAAGAGGCAACTAGGTAAATGTATGTTTAATAATTAACAGTTTTACTTCAGCAGGAATGTACATGCTGTGAATGTCAGGAAATAAACTTACTGTTTTTCATGGGGCTGTCAGCAAACGTCAGCTCTTGCAGAAAAAGTAACCTGTGACCATATGTTAGGTACACTTAAAGTTCAGAGAACTCTCACATTGTAGGTTTCAGATTTGTATTTTGTCTTATGTCTGAGGGTCTTCTTCTAAACCTAGTGTCGAGAGAGAGATTTTCTTGAAACTTTTATAATATTAATGAAAAGTGATCATTTTAAAATTTGGATTGCCATGTTTGCAACAAAAACATTGTGATATTGTGGTAGTACATCAGAAGAAAGTGAACCTGAAATGTTAATTGTCCAAGCAGAGGGAAATTTAGAACCTGAATAAAACAGAATCTGTCATGAGAAGCAAACTAGACTTGAAAAATTCTTTAAATTTTAGTAATCTCTTTAGTAATGTAACACTGTGACACATTAGTAAAAGGAGCAAAGAATCTTATTTTTCTATACAGGTTTTTTAACCTGACAGTGTTCCTTTAAATCTCATATTTAAGATATACAGCAAAGAGAAATAATAATTAAAAATGTTAATATGTAGTCAGTGACCTAGAGCCCAATTGGAAAGCAGTTATTCTTAATATTTATGAAATAACTAACATTATAAAGCAAACACTTCTAAACATTTTATATACCCTACAAATATGATTTATAACTTAGGTGACATTATCTTCTGATGCTTTCTATTCTGCACTCTGAATTATTGTCCATCTGTGCTCTTTGTCATTGAGATTTTTGGATGCTTTAATTTAAAATGTCATGATCTTTTTTTTCCCTGTGAAGTTCCTCATAGTTTTCAGAGGCAAATCGTTATATCTCCGGAAAATCTCTCATTTTTCTTAGATCCATACACTTGGTCTCTTTCACTGTCTGATGCTCCAGCCCTGCATTTCCTGGTGCATCATTCCCCCACTTCTCTACTCCACTTTGTATCTTTAGAATATATTTCGTAAATATTTTGTGGGTATCTTCTCCTCAGTTGCTTCTTGCAGGCGCACAGATGAGCACATAAACCTCACCAGTCTCCCACGCTATTATTTCCTCCTCAGTCTCTTAGACCATCTGTTGCTCTCAACTGCCATGGAACCTTCAGGCCCCAAAGTGCCATCTGCTTCTTAAAGCCTCCTTTCTCCTCACGTATTCATCTGCTCTTTCAACCAGACTGGCTCCAGAAAAGCCTGGATAACCGAAAGGGAGGCATGTTATATCCCTTCCCATATATCTTCTCCCCCGCCCCCTTTTGTTTATTTAAGGACATCTGCATGAAAACAAGTTCCTTTTTTCTTAACAGTTCATCTGTTCCTGCTGTTTGTTCCCCATGTCAAGTAATAATACATTGTGATATCAGTCATTTCTACAGCACCCAGTTGCGATATCACAGAGGATGATGACTTCAAATGGGGGAATAAACAGCAGGAACAGATGGACACTTAAGAAACAAATACTTTGTTTTCATGGAAATGTCTTGATAACAAAGAACAAGGGAAGAAAAGTGGAAAATCTTTGAAAACTTGCCATGAGGTCACAACTAACTCTTGCACCTTCTTCCTTCCTTCAATTTCTTTAATGGTCCTGGCATTTGTGAAGTGGGACTTGAAGAGCTGGTCAAAAGGGCAAAGGTTTAGCAAACCTAGATTAGTACCTTTGTACACCCAATTCTTTCTCCCCACTTTTAATAAACACTTTTGTGTTTAATTTAACCTGAAAGCAACAGTGGCTCCTGAGGTGCTTATGGTGTCTCCTTCATCTGAGCCCTAAATCAAATACAAAAAGGGTCTGGCCTGTTTTATTTGATTTTTCTTAAGTGTACTTCTCTGCCTAGCATTTCTTTTAACAAGCTCAGGTGGTTGACTGAAGGTGGTATCATCTTGGAATTTACTCTCAAACTTATGAATCTGTTCGAGTTAGAACATAAAAGATCCAGTTATTATGGATTGAGCAAATGTGCTTCTTACTCTATGGATATCAAATCCTGTCTCACTTTAATTTCAAATGTATAAATAATAATGTTTGTACAATACCATACGAGTCTGCATGGTGCTTTACAGACAAATATAAGATTGTCCCTCCCTGCTCCAAAGAGTTTATTACAAACTAGGTTAAATAAGACACGTTGTGCCTCAGTGAGAGATTACAACAGACAAGTGGGTGGGAATGAGACAGTCTTGCACAGTACATGCTTATAAGGTTACTAGTTATTGTCTTAGCTTATTATGTTTGTAATATTTTTATGTTTTTAATTTATGAATTCCTAATGGGGGATTAGATCTGAAAGAGGGTACTGAAGAGAGACTTGGAGGAGGTCTTTCTTTCCAGGAGTACGGGTCAGCATTGGAGAAAGTACAAAGGCTTTTGTGGGAGAAAAGCTGAACTGGGTCACCTGACGGCTCAAGTGGGGTGAAGGAAGATATTGGCAGAAACAGAACTAATGACACCTTTTTATTTATCTGGTTTCTCTCTTGCATTATGACCAAATCTGCTTTAAAAAGAACATTAAATCCAGGTCTGAAAATTCATGCTATGGATCCCCAAATCTGTAGGGGTAAATCCTTCCCCCATCTCTCCTCCTACTAAAATATTAAACCAATATTTAAAGCAGAATACCACATGAGCGAATCCTGGTACTTTAAACATTCTTGCTTCAGTTTTTGATTTTTTTGTTATTGGGGTTCATTTAAACATTCATTATCTGAGCAAGATAAGCTAATGCTGCTAAAGGTTCTGGCAGAAAGGATGCATGAGAACAGTGAAAATTGCTTTTTAATGTGTAGTTCCGGAATTGGTAGCATTTCCACCTGTCCTGTACTAAAGCATTTTTTTTTTTTTTTTTAACAATGGCAAACTGCCTTGCTGATGAGGGTAAATGAAGCCATGCTGTGAAATGCTAGGAGTCAGCAGTGCTGAGAGGCAGTGTGCATTAAGGCACAGTAGTTGTGAACACTGAGCTGTCCTTCTGGGACCCCAGGCAAAATGATGTAACTGAATGAAAAAGCTCTGTAGAAATAAATCTCCTCTTCTCCTTCCCCATTTGTTCTGTTGTGGTGTCATTGATGCAATACTTTAATTGGGCTCAGGCTTGACACTTTTTTAGTCCTGGAGCGGAATTGCATTGTATGAAAAGAACTCTGCGATAAAAGCTGGAGAGACTGAAGTTTTGTTTTACAGCTCCATATGTGTGCTTCAGCATTACTCAGGAAGCTGAGGTGACAGTTTTAGTACTTGTGGGGTAAGTTATGCAGTCAGTAGTATATGAAAGGTTCTAGTTGCCCTTTCCAAATAATTAATTTCTGTGGACTTGTGAAAGTTTTAGACAGTCATCTGTTTCTCTCTCATATATGGGTATCTATGATTGATAGACTTTCAGCATCTTGGTATCTGAGCTCCTTGTTTTTCTCATGTAAAGTGCAATGGACTAAGATTTAAATTGTTCTTTCTTGATTAATTGTGACTGACTCAGCAGGTATAGATTTGTTCTTGATTTCTGGATTAAAAATCAGAGTAGACTTTTGGTATTTGTATTGGACAGTAAAAGTATATCTCTGTTTCCTGGGATGTACATGTTCTGTGCCCATGCTGTCTCCATTCTGTAAAGTGCTTTCGGATTCGCATGTCAGGGAAATCCCATACTAAGGTTTATGGTAGTTATGTTTTAGCAGAAAGAAATAAAAAGAGAGAGAATCCTGTTGAGTAGACATACACGATATGTGCTGCACAGGTAACATTAACTTGAGTCAAGAGCATGTGAGCTGTACAAACAACTGGGATGTTCCGTCCTCAGTATACTGGGTGCTTCTGCAACATAATTGCTAGAAATGTTCAAGGCTCACTTCCACCCAGGGCCATGACAGCAGTGAGAGGGAAGGGTGGATAAGAAACAAGGATGTTTTAAAATAAATATATCGGAATTTTTCAATTTAAATTAAATATATATATTTAAAAAAAATACATGTAATTAGGTAAATTTGAAATTGATAATCTGTGTTAAGGCCTAAACTACTTGTTATATATTTAAATAATTATAAATTAAATAAAAAAAATATTAAGCAGTATATGTTTTCTGCTGAGTTTCAAAGAAAGTCAGACTCACTGAACAGTTGTAAGCATCTGGAACCAAAATTTGTCGAAGTGCTAAACCAGATTTTGACAGCAGATAGCCTCTTCTGCAGGTGCAAGAGAGTAACTTTTTAAATGTTAGTTTATTCAGCTAGTTCAGTTCAATAGCTAGTTCAGTCAAAGTTAAGAAGGAAAAAGCAGGAAAACTTGTCTTCCTCTCCCAATCTAGGAATAAAAATCAGGTATAAGAAGATGAGATCTATTGGTTCTAAAATCTTGAATGACATGGTGACCAGAAACACTCATTTCCGTTCACTAACTACAGATAATGCTTCCTTTGTTTAATACATCAGCTAGTTTAAAATGCAAAACATTATTGATAAACTTTTTTTTCTTATGTATCCGGTACATTTAAGATAGTTCTATTTAAAAACAAAATTTAAAATGCTGTTTTTGTTTGTGCATTTTAAGTGAATTCCAATCAACCTCCAAAAGGAGCTTGACACAAATCACAAGTTTAAAAAAAAAAAGTATCTAGTAAATAAGAAAACCCCCATTTACCATTTTCTAACATAATAAAAATGTAAAAATTAAGAATCTCCATACATGTAAATTAAGCTGTATAATTGCTTAAATAAGTGTGTATAGATATATTGTATCTCATGGTTAGCAAAAAGAAGTACCAAATGTAGTACAAAGGCTGCATTCAGTTGCAAGTCAACATGTTTTAATTTTTACCAACCAATGAGAATCAACCTGTCTTGAGAAAAATAACTAAAAAATACCAATGTGAAACACATCTAAAATTGATGATTTAAATCAATCCACCCTGGTGCGAGGATCACTTCCATCCACCTTCTTTTCCTGGGCTCCTGGTAACCTGAACTAATGGATGTAAAAAAAATCCTAGGTGCATTGAATGACCTATATGTTCAACCTGAGAGTGTGTGTGTGGGGATAAAAAAGACCTCTTTAGTTTTCTTGTAAACCTCACTGAATTCTAGAAGAAAGGTCTCCTGACATGGTCCTTTGTTAAACTCCTTTTCAGGCTGTGCTCAAACATTTGTGCCCTGTACTGAATTTTGGGAAGAGCACATATGACTAAATGTACATGTATCAACAATACACTCTGCAAAGAGTAACTGCTGTTTGGTAACATTTACAAGAAGATGGAGATGGGAAACTGGTCTTAATTTTCAGCCTTGGGGTTTAATGTGCTACTCAGTCAGTGCACCCAAAATTTTAAAATGTAGGTGATGTCAGCAGCTAGGCCATATGACCGATATTCAAGACAGCTTAACTTCTAAAAAAGACTCCTCTTGGCTACCATAAAATTGAGATGTTGGAATCTGGGATCCAAATGGTCCTTGGGCAAGTAATCTTAATATTTTTTTTCTTCTTTCAAGTATCAGAGGGGTAGCTGTGTTAGTCTGAATCTGTAAAAAGCAACAGAGGGTCCTGTGGCACCTTTGAGACTAACAGAAGTATTGGGAGCATAAGCTTTCGTGGGTAAGAACCTCACTTCTTCAGATGCAAGTCATCTGCATCTGAAGAAGTGAGGTTCTTACCCACGAAAGCTTATGCTCCCAATACTTCTGTTAGTCTCAAAGGTGCCACAGGACCCTCTGTTGCTTTCTTCTTTCAGTTTCAAATAGGACAAGAATGTAACAGTGTAATGCAAGTGGAATTTCTCTTTCTCTGTCTCATAGGATTCCAGTTGGAAGATTTTACTGTCCTTGGATCTGATTAATTCCTGAGGATGGCAAGTAAAGGGCCCACGGCGTCTACATCCACTGAAAACTCCAGTACTGGAGGGACCAGTGGCAGCAGCAGTAGTAATGGTGCTGGGGACAATACTAATCAGGACAGCACTTTTGAATGCAACATCTGTTTAGACACTGCCAAGGATGCGGTTATCAGCCTGTGTGGGCACCTCTTCTGGTCAGTATTCTATTTTCCTTAGGTAGGCCAGAATATGGGTCTGGGACAAACACACTTTTATCCTCCAGGAGCCGAGGATGTAACAAGGTTAAATGTCAGATGAAAAGTCCAGCCTTGCAATCTTAAAATGTGAATGGGATTATGGACTTGGAATTGAATGCTGTAAACAGAAATTTGCTAACTTACTGTTCTGCCCCCAGATCCATTCTTCTGTTAAATATGTAGTTACTCCAAGCTACTGTTGGTCTCCTAAAGTTTTGCTTTTGGTAGCCCTCTGGATTGTTGTGCTAAAAACTGAATTGCACAGCCTTGATTAATATAATTTGGCAAAGCAATATTATTTTCATTCATGCCTTCTGGCGTGGCACACACCCACTGTTTGGGTCTAAATCCCTCTGTAACCCACCCATACCTGGAACTGCTTTGTACCTTGTCCTGGAAGCAGGCTCGGGAATCCAAATTATGAATTTTGAGGCAAATCGCACCCTCACCCCAGGCTTCCTTTCACTGCTAGTGCTGGCAGAAATGTTGTAGAGAGCCCATTTTTGTTGTGAGGTTATTTTTCTTTCCCCATACCATCATGGCAGTGGCACTAGCTCTTCAGGTCCACCGTCTGTCCAATGTGGGCAGATGTCCCACAAACACAGAGAAAATGTTATGCCTCCCATGTGTCTTGTCCAGGTTTGAGCATTGAAGTAGATTGCCCTGCTTTTCCACAATACTTCAGTGGACTGCAAGGGTATCTTTTGCCTCAAATGTTACTGTTTTGGGGTAGTTGAAAGATGGAATTATACAGGAAATAACCATCTTTCCCCAATTTTTTTTTTAATGTAACAGCTATCAAGGGTTGATATTGCTAATTGTGTGGGGTTTTAAACACTATGGATTAAATTCAGGTCTCAGTTAAACCTGTGTGGTTGCATGGGTGTAAGCAAGTAGAATTTGGTTTCTGGTGTCAACATATCAGCTGTAGGTCCTTGTTATCTGGCTTTTCTTACAATGAAACCTTATTGTGATCACAACTTTTTGATGAAACCACCTAAGTGGGGTGACTTTACACCAGGATTGAAGGTCCAGTCTTTCGATTGACAATCTGCATATTGTTTATACCACTTGGAGAGCAGTTGATTGTAGTGTCTTTTGATAAGTAGTCTTATCTTGTGGCCTGTTTTTTGTTTGATTTTGACTTTTTTAAAGTTGCCACAAGGACTTTAATTGAAGTAAAGTGTCTTAAAGGAGAAATTAGAATAACCCTACTCTGTTCCTCATACTTCATGCCCATTTTAGAATTAACAGCGTGATGCATAATGTACATTTCTCCATATCCCTGCCAATATTTTAGCCACGTGTTCCTCCCTTAATTCTTAAGATCCTAACGTCATACGGTTGGCATCTTTCTAATTTGCATCTTTGCCTAGGACATGAGCTCATGGGATCAGTGAGCAGAATCTGTGCAAAAAGGCCCAAAAAGATTAATTTAAGCCTTTGTGTATGCTTTTTGTGCTGATATCTAAGGCTGTGGAACTTCTAGATGGTGAGAGTACAGGGACCAAGAGTTGTGATGTGGTTTCTGTCCATTTGGCAACCTAGTGTCAGATTGTATAAACTGGAAGGGCCAGAGGAGGTTTGACTTTGGCTGTACTTTCAGAAGTTCAGTTTGTTCTAATGCAAAGTTATGGTACTGATATTGCTGATTCTTTAACCTTCTGCTGTCCCCAATATACTTTCTAAGTAACTAACTACATTTTTTTTACCTTTCTCTCTTTCTGCCCTATTATCAAATCACCCTGGGAATACCAACAGTTGGCCTTGTTTACACCAGGTAAGATCGTTTTCTTTTTACTTTGTCTTTCATCAGCTCCTATTACACAATAACCCCCTCAGTCCTCTAGGGTATTCTGTCAGAAGCTGCAATATCCCCTTCTCTTTCTAAGCATACTTCCTTCTCTCCAGGGTAAGCAGAATGCACTAATGAAACTTAACATGCAATAATTTGCAATCCACTTTTCCAGAGGAAGAGAAGTATAAGCCCAAAGTCCCTTTTTTTCAGGGTCTTAACCACTCAAATATTTAGTGATTCAGGGAGGAGAGGTTACATATGACAGACGAGAGGGCTTAGTATGTAGATTAAAAACTTGAAGCACTTCTATTGCCACGCTTACTGTTACACCCCTACTCTGTGTATGTTAGAATCATAGAAACTAGAGATGAGACACGACTGGTCCTTCCTTCCCTAGGCCGGTGCAGGGTTGTTTCTACAGTGTAGTTTTCAGAGTTTTCCCAGCCCAATTACAAGTGTACAGTTCAGCAGATGTGATATAGCAGTTTACTATACTAAACTACAGCAAGTACTGCCCAAATCTGAGGCACTTTGGCATTTGGCATTGGGGGAGGGATTGCTCAGTGATTTGAGCATTGGCCTGCTAAACCCAGGGTTGTGAGTTCAATCCTTGAGGGGGCCACTTAGGGATCTGGGGCAAAAATCAGTACTTGGTCCTGCTAGTGAAGGCAGGGCCTGGACTCAATGACCTTTCAGGGTCCCTTCCAGTTCTATGAGATAGGTATATCTCCATATATTTCCAAAGGGTAGGCAGTTTGCCTCCTTGTTTTTCTGAATAGCTGTAGAATTCTATTTGGCTGTCTTTTGTGTGGCTGTGTGAGATACGTTTGCATGTTGTTATTGTTCCATTGTTCTCATGGTGCCTTATTTATTTTGTTTTATTTTTCTCTCTTAGTGGTTAGAGACCAGGCCAAACAGGCAGGTGTGTCCAGTATGTAAAGCAGGAATCAGTCGAGATAAAGTTATTCCTCTGTATGGAAGGGGTAGTACTGGGCAGCAGGACCCCAGGTAAGGAATCAAAATTTAGCCACTTCTTTGTGGAAACCACAAACCTAATTATTATACAGTTGATGTGTCAGATAAGAGATGGTCAAAACTTAGGGGAGGTGATATGTCTGCCAAATACATCCTGGCTCTCCCAGGACCTGGATTCCCACACCCCATTTCTTGCTTATCTGTGGAAATCTATTTTAACTGAATTGAACACTAATTACTAACTGAAGATGGCACATTGTGCAAAATATTACCTGACTAGGACAACTTGGACAGGACATTCATTGGGCTGATCACAGTTTTCAAGCTCCCTTGATTGTGAAATGTAACAAGGATGTTGCTGCACAGAAATGTAGAATCTCAATTTGTGGATTTGGAACTGGAGGTTCAACTAACTGGTGGGCCTGCTGGCTCCTGCTAGTAAACTAACTGCACACAAGTCTGCTGCAACAATTCAGTGGTCTCTGGACATCTGTGAAAGAGCAATTAATGTTAGTTCTGTTTTACTGGCCAGGGCAGGAAACTAATATTACATCATATATCGCTACGCTTATACTAACTCTGCTGTCTTTTCCAGAGAAAAAACTCCACCACGACCACAGGGACAGAGACCTGAACCAGAGAACAGAGGGGTAAGTAAAACACAAGTTAAAGTGGAAAGATTGGATTAGGATTTGGGGAGGAGGGAGACCAACTGTGGAGATCCTTTTATATTGCCTATTGTACGTCTCTTGGTACCTGATGTTGTGTTGTGGATGCCTCCATTCCTCAGCGTTCTATAGCATGAGTTAACTTTACTCAAACTTTACAATTAAAGCATACAGTATGGTGTTGCTGGGGATGTTATCTTTCATAATCAGAACACGCTCCCTACGCATAAGTGGTGCAGTGCTTCTGAAAATGGTTCTGGACATATCTCTCCTTTTTGTCAAATGAGAGGTGTCTTCGAAATGTACACTGTGTGCTTCTGTCACTGTATGCCAAAGATCCCCAAAGTGTGGGGCGCACCACCCTAAGGGGCCGTGGAGGAATGTCTGGGGGGCGCAACGAGATCCGGTCCAGGCCAGCCTCAGTGGAGGGTGGGGAGGGAGTGCTATCCAGCCCCTCCACACCCCCAGCTCTGCTCCGGTCCTGCCCCCAGCTGCGCCCTGTGTCTGGCCCCGGCCCCAGCCTCAGCGCAGCTCTGCTGATGGCTCCATGCCAGCTCCCAGCCTCGCCGCTAGCCGTGGCTCCGTTCCCAGCCCGGAGCCAAGGCTGGAGGCAAGGCTGGGAGTGGAGCCGTATCTCGCTGTAGGCCCAGCTATCAGCCTACACCACAGCCTGGCTGGGGCCCCAGCCTCGGCCCCTTTACCCCGTCTGCGTTCCTTCCTCCCCCTTCCCGCCCCCCGGAGCTGCAGCCATGCTCCCAGCTCAAGGGGTGTGTGGACAGGAGTAAGGGCGGGGGGGGAGGAAGGATCCTCAAAAGATTTGGGACCACTGCTGTGTGCTGATACCCACTTCACTATAGAACATTACTTTACCATGTTTATGTATACACATCCCAAATGAAGTGGGGTATGTTTATGCAAACAGCAGCCCAGGTATGTAAATACAGTGAATATAAATAGTAGGCTGTACATGGGGAACAGTTATCAGGATAGATCAGAGTTTCCTAGGACAGTAAGAAGTGAGCGTGACCTGATGAAACACTTGCATATTTCCATGTAATTCAGCTTCAAGTCCCCAGAGAGCACTCGTATATCTCATTGTTTCAAACAAACAGCCCTGCTGGATATGACTAAGGAACATTTCTACATTGAATAAATGGGAGCTCAGTAGTTCTCTCTCCACGGAGCGTTGCCTGCTTATTAAATCAGCTGCTGCATCTTGGTAGAACCTTTTAGCAAGTGCTGCCATTAATTGGAGGAATCTGGCATAAAGATATTGCAGCAGTGGTGCTGCTTCTCCAGTTTCTGAAACTGCAGGAGCTGCCATGCAAAGCAGCATTGCTGCATCTGGCCCCTTTTGTAGGGAGTTGATGACAAGACAACTGTCAACGTAGGCAGAAGAGTCAAAATCTTTACTAATCAAATCAAGGGGTTAGTCCATAAACTCTAGGGCTAAGTATTATGTCACTGGGATCAGTTCTGTGTACACTCAAAGCTGGACAGTTAGAAACTAGGGTATTCTCCAGAACTGATACCATTGGTATAATTCTGAGACAAGAAGGCAATCTTCTGTGGATTGGTGGAGTCTAGGACTAGGGTAACAGTTTGCTCTCCCACAGCCATTCCTTACAGTATCATTGTTTGTTTCATACTAGTTGTTTCCCAAACATTGCACCCATTTTAAGGATTTGAATGTTCCTTGATTCAGGAGTTTCATCTTTCTCCTTGGCTAGACTAACCCTGCAATTTTGCTTTGGACCCTTTACAGTCAGTCAGTGACGTTGGATCATAAAGCAACCCTTCCTTCCCTCCTCCTTCCTTGATGTCAAGTCTCCCTGCATCACATTATGTTGTATATAACCTATATTGTAGGCTCCTTTGGGCAAGAACTCTTCCCCCTCCTCCCCATAAAGCTTTCTATGGTGCTATAGGAACACAATTTTAAAGTGACTGTGCACAGAACTTTACACATATCCCGAGGAGCAATGTTGGGTAATTTTTCATGTTACTTTTGTTTTAGATTGATGGATAGCAAATATTGACTCATAATTAAAGCTTTTTAAAAAAACAGTAAGTGATATCCAATGATATAAATTATGATACATTGTCAGATATCTGGTGAGAGAATTACAAAAACATTTAGCATTTGCTAACCTGTAGCCCTCAAACATGAGCTGCAGTGAGGTGTGGGACCATACAGGCACAAACTGAAAACTGCCAGACATTGTGATCCTCGTTTAGCCTAAAGAAGTCCATTGACATGGAATATTTGGCTTTACTCTGTCTTGCAGTATAAATGACAGTATGTTTCACTTCCATTTTTTTCTTCTCTGCAGGGATTCCAGGGCTTTGGGTTTGGAGATGGTGGCTTCCAAATGTCATTTGGAATTGGGGCATTTCCCTTCGGTATATTTGCCACAGCATTCAACATAAATGATGGGCGGCCTCCACCAGGTATTATGCATCTCACCATCTGGGAAAATCCCACAGGAGAATAAATTTCATATAGATTAATTTGTATCTTTCAAGCAAGGAACCTGCTAAATCACTAACTTATCTGTATGCCAAAGTAAACCAGTTAAACAACATGTAGGGAAACACCCTTTTGAGCACACAGTGTTGGTGCACTGTAGAGCTAATCGTTTAAGAGTGAACAACAAAGGGAAAACCTTTGCTGTGTCTTTATTATATAAAATACATTTTAAAGGTGTTTTTCTGGTGGTTTTACATTAGAAAATACCAGCTTATGACTTCTCTCTGTTTTGCTGAAGGACTTTTTGGAGGATTGAAGAACTGGAGAGCGATAGTGACATTGCAGGTTAAACAGGTTTTAACAAAAAAATGTTTTAAATCAGTTCTACTGAAAATTCCTTCCCCTCAAGTGAGAACTGGGAAAGCCCTTTCAGTGATCTGAGTGCTTCCATTCCAGTCCTCCAAAAGATTCTCCAGGAAAGCCAGAGAAGTTGAGACCTGAATTTCTAGCATTTTTAAAAAGAAGGAAAACTCCCACATAAACAAAATATGATAACTTTTTTGGGATGAAAAAAAGTTATCGGTCTTAATGTACCATAAAGAAGAAGAAAAAGCAAGAACACTACTTTCTTTGCTTTGCAGTTCATCTTCAAGATGATCACCTATGTGCTACAACAAATAACTTCCTGGTGAATTAATTTCAATGCTGTCAATTGAGTAAAACCAGTTGGGTTACTTTAGTACAGTGGCCTCATTCTGAGGATTGCCAAACAGCCTGTAAAGCTGAAGGGTTTGGCAATCCCTCTGCACAGTAGTCAAACTGCAAGAGTCTGCCTGTTTTGGGCAGAAAACCTACAGCCCAAGATTTCCAGGGCTACCTATGATAAATCTTTTAGCCAATAGTCTGCCATACTGTGTTTAGAGTAAAGGATCCCCAGTCCATGTATTTCATTTGGAATAATGAGAGAAAACTGAACTGAATTTTTAAGCTCTTGAAAGGGCTGCTAAATTGTATACCCCTTGGCATCTTCATTTAGCCCATTAGTTGTACCTTGCTTTGTACTATCTGCTTGCGTAAGAGTGTGTCCGTTTGGAGCTAGAGACTGTGGATTTGTGCTGGTTCGGGTTAAATAAGTACATAAGAACGGCCTTACTGGGTCAGACCAATGGTCCTTCTAGTCCAGTAGCCTATCTTCTGATGGTGGCCAATATCAGGTGCTTCAGAGAGAATGAACAGAACAGCAAATCGAGTGATCCATCCCTTGTTATCCAGCTTCTGGAAATTAATGATTGCCGGTAATCCTTTTTTAAATCTGTTGTTCATCTGCAGGCTCAGTATTTTTGTTCCAGAGGGGGACACTTAGTTTTCAGCTCCTTTAAGCTTCCCACTAGTTTTATTGGTATAAGACTCCCCTTAAAATTTTCTGTCTGTTTATAACGTGCTTATTCTGAGGTAGCTTCCTCGTGTGGAGGAGAAAGGCTGATGCAAAACTTTGTAGTGTAGAAATACCTGGCTGAGGTAGACTTACTTCAGCATTGTCTTTTGTAAATCTCTGGTGAGGGCTGCAAGCTCAAGTAGGATCCCATCCCCGTCCCTAATCTTGCTTTGTGGATCTGACCTTTTGCATTTCTTCTTAATTCCCAGTGTGAGTGAGGCAGTCTGAATCATTCCTGTAACAGAGAAATTTTGCCAGTAGCAGTCTGTCAGCTGGTGGATTCCTTGCTAATCTCTCTAGACTTGTGAATATGCTATGTGCAGTATATACTACATCTTGAAGAAGAGGAAAGTACTGAACTGTTTTACTTCCTGTTTTTCAGCTGTTCCAGGGACTCCCCAGTATGTGGATGAGCAGTTCCTATCTCGTCTCTTCCTGTTTGTGGCTCTGGTGATCATGTTCTGGCTGTTGATTGCATAACTGCTCTATACCCTGTATATTCCTGGTCATCAGGGTCTCTGAACTAGTTAAAAACTGCTCCCCCATCCCACTTTAAACTTTTTGGTGTCTGGTTCCATAGCTAATCACAGGTTCCAGGAATCAGTGGTGCCACAGCATATTGAGGAATTTCGCATGTTGCACCAGAACCTTGGAATTAAATAACAGTTCAAAAGCATGTCTTACCTCAGCCATGTCTCATACCGCTGGTATCCAGATACAACCATGGACCTAGCTTTGAGCTTCACTCTCAAAAGGGAGTGTTGCTTTGAAATCCTGTGCCAATCAGCTAGGCCAGGTTTATGTGGAAGACACTGGTACTGAAGGAGTGTGGGCAGGGGAGGAAAGGAACCTACTGCTTTGTTCATCAGTATCACGTGTGTAACATCCATGATGGGAAAGAAATGCATCAGTTGAAGTTCCAGAACATTCTTTAATCTTTTTATATCAAAGTCCAGTTCTTGCCAGGAAATATCTTGCAGCACTAATAAGACTTCTTTGGGAAGGCATCTGCCTGAAAATGGAATCAGCTTTGGAGACCAGTGTTCTATACCTGCTGTTACTCACCAGAGTTGTGAAAAATCCATGGCACTTGAATGGCTGTAACAGGAGGGGTTAAGAAACTTCAGCCTAAAATTGTAAAATAATCTGACTTTTCTGGAGCTAGACTCTTGAAAATTCTCTCATCATGGGGTTGGGTAGGGTGGTTGGACAGCAGAGTACCTCTCTGGCCACATGCAGTGCCGTTCCTCGGTGACAAAGCAGTGTTTGTTTTTCTTGGGTTTGTGCAGCTGTCTTTGGCTTTACTCATGGATAGTACCTTCATAACTCTATTGCTGTAGCTGCACTCACTCCTTCTTCCGAAGTTGTGAGACTTCCAGGACTATTGTGTACTCTGAATAAAATCATTTTACAGATCTGAGATCATCTTGTTTGGGGGGAGAGGCCACAATGGGGATTTATTAAGTGAGTTGTGAGGTTAACTTTTCAAACACATTTATTTTGGCAAAAAATGAAATCTAAACTTGCCTAGCAGGTGCCACTGTAGGGAATAGTGTAAGACCATTGCCTGTATGGTAGTGCACAGCTGCTTCCAGCCTATAAGGAATAGCAGTAGTGCACGAGCTGCTGCAGGTTTACCAAAGATAATAATTTGAAGGACAGGAGATTACAAATATTTTTCTGCCTGGAGGAGGATGTTGCAGAAGGTGTGCCCACAACTCTGAAAGCTTTTATGGAATTCTGTTAGGTATAAAGCTTTAAAAAGTGTTTCTGATTGATTCTCTGGATCCACAGTACCTGAAATATGAGGGATTTTTTACCTCTGTTTGACTTTCTTCTAATTCTAACTGGACACTTTCAAAAGGATTCTCTTCTGTCTTTATTTTGAGATACTGTTTCTTTGACTCAGATCACTAATAGTCAGAGACTAACCTTCTGTAGAGAGGAATTTTGTGACTTCCTGGACAATAAATCATGATATTTGACAAAACAAATCAATATATAGAAACTCACTGACTTGCTTCAGGAGCTAGGCTTTTTCTCATGTACAAGGATGAAGTGCCTGGGCAGGACAACCATGAGCAGTAGCAATGAAACTTGCTTGCCTAAACACAAACTGTTCATCCACCTGTAGCATGATGGTGTGGGAGGAGCAGGTAGGAGTTTTGTTTGCCTGCCCCAAAAGTCTCCTAAGCAAGCAGGATTTTGCAAAGCTGGCTTCTGCAATAGTTTACCTCATCCATCATATACCAAGATGCAAGATCTGGTTGAGTATAGGTAATTCAAGTGCTGCTTGAACAGTATAGGCACTTTGGGAGCTTCATCCCTTCTAACTGGCTTCTGTAGTGCATATTTTGGAAATTAAGTGCATTTTTATCATCAACTGGCCATATTATGAAGCTTTTTCAGTGCCTTGATGTTTTATTGAGCGGCAGCTCCACCTGCTGGTGAAAAGGGAACGTTCATCTGCTAATGTAAAAGGGATTTTATTTCCTTCTACCATTATTCTGAGAAACTGCTATGCTAGGAAAGAGAGCGTGTTCTTCCGGAAGTAATCTGGTATGAAGATTATTTCTTCAAAACTTTTATCCTTTGGAGATGACAGTGAGAAATTCAGCTGTGACATGAACAAAAGAGGTATTAAACCAGACTTAAACTTTTTTTTGTTTTAAAATATAAAATTTTAAGCTTATTTTGCCAGTTGCTCTTGAGAAGCTGAAGGGGTGAAGACTGAAGTGGCTGCAATGACAGAATTTAGAGTCATTAGTTTCCTGGCAATCCAAGAATGAGATAGTTTAAGTGTTAATGCTTCTGATTTTCTTAGTGTGCATTTTGTATTGTATCATTTTCCCCTCCCTTGTATTCAGACTGCACATGGCCTGCAGTTAGAGAAAGATGGCACATACAGTGCAACCCTTTACTGTTCACTAATTTTCACTGTTGTGAAAGTGATTTAGAATAAAAAATGGTTTTACATTGACCTCAGCCTATGTGGATTCCTTTTGTTAAGGAAGTGCAGCGCCCTTGCCTTGTGCTATTTGGAATTTCACTGTAGGAGGCATTACTGTGAACACAGTGGCAGAAAAAATATTTTATATCTATATTATTGTGGAAAATGTTAGCAGTATCAGAGCTGCTGTTGGTACACCTGCTCTGTAGGATGTATGTCTATGATGTATTCTTCACTCAAAGAAGGAACCAGCTGATGCTGTCTTCTGATAAATGGCAATGAAACCATCTTTGAGGGTGCTGGAGACTAGACTTAAAGGGATATCCTCTATACCTACTGATCCTTTTACATAGAGTACATTCCTTGGAGCTGAAGGTGCTACCTGTATTAGCATATAGGCCAGCTATTTCTAGTCTAAACAGACCATCTGTGAGATTGAACTATGCCTCTTTCAACAGAGAAAGTAAAAAAGCAGGCATTCCTTTGGTTCACTACTTATGTCTTGAGAAAAAAATAATGTGACATTAACATTTTTTAAAATCAGGAAGCTATCTTGCATATGGGGGTGAATCTGCTCAAGAATGGGGACTCATGAATGGCCTTTTCGCACTTCTGCCTGGACTCAATCTCTCCCATCCTTTAATGTCATTTACATAGTTGAAAAAGTTTCACCACCACTAACAGTCTTGAGATTTCAGAGGAAGACCAAAAAATAAAATAAACCGCAGGGTAAAAACCTGAATTGGGGAGGGGTTGAGCGGAGTAAAAACTGCTATTGTACAGTGTAAAGCAGTGGTTCTCAAACTTTTTTTTTCGCGGACCACTTGAAAATTGCTGAGGGTCTCGGTGGACCAAAATGTTGTTTGTACGATTAGCTATCTGTTGTAAATTGCTTTGGATGAAAGCGGTATATAAAAAACTTAATAATTAACTTTTTTTGTTCTACAAATAAAAGCACACAACTCATATTTTAATATCAGTAGTCTTATCTTTCTAATGCAATGGTTATGCCCTCTCTCCCCCCACTGCAGTAGCCCTCAAGCTGGGGCTGGGAAGGAGGAGGGTCTGTCCCCTGCCACAGAGCTGAGGCTGGGAAGGAGGACCGTCTCTCCCCGACAGCTGCAGCCCTGGAGCTGGGGAAAGTCATCTCTTTCTCTGGCTGCTGCAGTCTTGCATGTCCCAAATCCCCCCCTTCTCACCCCACTGTCTCCTCCCACCTGCCCTTTCTTCCCCCCCCCCCCCTGAGGCCACTACATATGTGTATCTTCTCCAGGGTCCTCGCCTATACAGCTCCACTAATTAGGTGGGTCACCCTTCATTGTCTCATGTGCACCTTTCCAGGTGTGCACCTTAGAGGGAACTATCCGGGGACCCCTGAATGGAGCTCACGGACCACAGTTTGAGAACCTCTGGTGTAAAGGAACATACACCCCGGATTAGACCAAGGGGGGAGAAGGAGGACAGCAGTGGGTATCGGGGCGGCACCAAGCCTTTCCCCTGCTGTTAGAGAACTGTAAGAGAGTTAAGTATCAGAGGGGTAGCCGTGTTAGTCTGAATCTGTAAAAAGCAACAGAGGGTCCTGTGGCACCTTTAAGACTAACAGAAGTATTGGGAGCATAAGCTTTCGTGGGTAAGAACCTCACGTCTTCAGATGCATCTGAAGACGTGAGGTTCTTACCCATGAAAGCTTTGCTCCCAATACTTCTGTTAGTCTTAAAGGGGCTCCAGGACCCTCTGTTGCTTTGTAAGAGAGTTGTGGTTCCAGCAGGTGGAGTAGGGAGGGGGGCTGGCACAGCTTGGGAATGAGGTTAAAATGGGAGTAGGGCTGGAGCCGGGGGCTCGATTCCATGGGCTGCTTTAGTTTCTCCCCTTTACAGCTGCCCTGGCTCACGCAGCAAGACCGGCGGCTGTAGGATGCAGCCACGTCCCGCCCCAAATTTCCCAGCTGGTTTAGCACGTGTGGCGTTAGGGAGGAGGTGGGAGTGGGCGGAGCCGAGCTGTGATTGGCCCATACCCGAAAAGGGGGCGGGCTGTGGTGCGGAAGTGGCGGGGTTCTTATCACTGGGTAGGTCGGGGATTGGCCTGTGACCATAAAGAAGCGGAGCTTCCAGAGGTGGGCGTGGCTGTGATTGGCCCGCGGCAGGGAAGGGGCGGTGCGATATTTGCCCTGGGGCGGGCGTTGCAGGCCCCCTGGGCCAGGTGCGGTATGACCCACCCCGCACTCCGTAGAGGCTGACGTCACATGTGCGGGCGAGGTCTAGAGACCTGGTGGAGGCGTGGGGGCGCTTTGGCCGCGCGCCGCACTGAGGGGAGCGAGCCCGGCCGGGCGATGGAGGGGCCGCCAGGTGAGGGGCTGTGGGGGGTGAGCTCCGGTCTCTGCGCTGCCCAGGCCCCGCGCCCCGCCCTCGGACTGGGGGTGCCCGGCTCTGCTGGCCCCGGCCGTTGCAGGGCGCGGCTCCATCACCGGCTGGGCTGCCGCGGGGGGCGAAGCGCGCTGCGTGCCAGGCCCGCCCAGCGGGGACAGGTGCTGCCTGCGGCTGCTCGCAACAGGAGCTAGCGGGGAGCTGGGGCCGCTGCTCTGCCCCCTGAGACTCTTTTCACTCCCCCAGTGTCCCTGCTACAGCCCCCTCCCCTAGGGTCGTGGCATAGTCCTTCTCTCCTGGGACTCTGGCACAACCTCTTCCCTCACATCCCCCTATAGTCAGGGTATAGCCCCTTCCCTGGAGTCCTGGCACAGCCCCCTCCCCTCCCCCTATAGTCAGGGTATAGCCCCTTCCCTGGAGTCCTGGCGTAGCCTTTTCCCCTCACATCCCCCTATAGTCAGGGTATAGCCCCTTCCCTGGAGTCCTGGCACAGCCTTTTCCCCTCATATCCCCCTATAGTCAGGGTATAGCCCCTTCCCTGGAGTCCTGGCACAGCCTTTTCCCCTCACATCCCCCTATAGTCAGGGTATAGCTCCTCCCATACCCCTTCCCTGGAGTCCTGGCGTAGCCTTTTCCCCTCACATCCCCTATAGTCAGGGTATAGCCCCTTCCCTGGAGTCCTGGCACAGCCCCCTCCCCTCCCCCTATAGTCAGTGTATAGCCCCTTCCATACTCCTTCCCTGGAGTCCTGGTATAGCCTCTCTGCTCACATTCTCTCTGTAGTCTCCACACACCTCTAGGCCAGGGCCAGCCAAGCCATCTGTATGAGTGTAGGGCCATAAGTTTTTGCTTTTTCTCCATCACTGGCACACTGATCTGGGTGAGTGGGAGAGACTGAATTGCCAGCTGAGTGCAGAACAGCAGGGCACAGAAGTGGATGCATGGTATCAAGAAGTCACTTATAAGCTTGTGCCTAATAATGACCCAGCTAAAGGCTGGGTGTGCAGCTCCTTTAACTGCTGCACATATCATAGCTGACATGTGAGTTCAGAGTGACCCTGCCCCTCTCCACTGGTGGAGACTGAAGATATTTTTATATTCTCCAGTCTCTTGCATCCTTTTCTGGGCAGTGGAACCTGGGCATCAACTTGAGGCTTAATTTGCATAGTGTTACTTCTGCTGAAAGACTATGTAAATGTCTCACTTGGTAATGTAAAATTGCTGTTGAATCTTTATCATTTCTTTCATTGGCTATTGCAGCTCCCTCTTGGTTTTAAATATTGATCTATAACAGTTTTTTGAAGCTTTAGTGAAAATTTCAGCAGAATTTTCCAACCTGTCCTGCAGGCATAGTGACCTTCTGGGCATACAGACAGATCTGTTGTAGATATGTTGGCTCAGCAGTCATACAGAAAGCTTGAAGGAAAGGGAGTAGAATTCAGTAGTGACTCACATTGTGAATTGCCTTCCTGTCCCAGTGCTCCACAAAAGTGGCTGTTCTTTCTCTGTGTAGGCATCCAGACTAATCTGTTTTTGGCACTCAATTGTGGTCTTTTATTATGTCTGATTTCTCTTTACGCAGAGACTTGCATTCCCAGACATGCAAAATCCCAATGGGGTCCTTTGTTGTTGAGGTTCCACCCATGCTTTATACTTCCCTCACTTTGAGATATTCCATTGCAGCTACCATCTTTCTAGTTGAGGGTTAGCCTTACAGATTATCTGCAGAGGGTACACTGCTAACCAAAGAGGCACTTCCTTTGCTCCTTCACCCAGCAGCATTCTTGTTGTCCTGGGGGAATTTGAGTTGAATGACCTACTTTGTTGATTACATACTTCTGTTGTCTTTTTCATCCTCACTGTTTCTCCTGGATACCTAAGCCAACAAGGGATTGCTTCAGCTGAATACGGAATTTTTCACTTGCTTTCCTAAACTGTTGTGTAGTCTTGCCACTGCAATGCAACAGCTGTTTAACATTACCTAGCAAGTGAGGTGATTATTGAGAACTTAGGTGAATTCCTAAAGTCCTGTTTGAGCCTTTTGGATGACTGTCAGTCACTGTTAACTAACAACAGTGTTGTAACTCGTTGGAGCAAAGGCTCTGTTTTGTACAGTACATGGTATGCTTATGGCACTAAATAGAGAGAGCTAGATGTAAAGAATATGTATCTTATGCACAGAGACTATTTTATCCAACAGGAAGTCAGGAAGTCCAGAACTAGTTCACCTATTGCATTTTTTACTTACACTTTTTGGGAAGCTGAACAGTTTTGCTCCTTGTCCTCATGTGTAACTTCTCAGGCACATGGGTTCAGGGACTCACCCTTTACTCCGGAACATGCATCAGGCTTATTGGAAACTGAAACACACATTCCTATACCAAGTGAATGAAGCAGAGGCTGTGGCCTTCTGCATCTTTCTCTTGGATTTTAAATCAACATGGTGTCTGTGAATAAGGTCAACTGGAGTCCTATATTCTAAGTAGCAGAAAGGGGTAAAACAGCTTATGGTATTGAGCAACAGGTAAGTGGAGGAAGAATTGATTATTTGATACATTTGTAGTTTAGATGAGCTTGACTCAGTTTATATGGACAGTGTCACCTAAACTAGCAAACCCTTTTTTGTTAGGGTGGGTCTTGTTTGTGGCTTGAGTTACTTAGATACGTGTACATATATTGATCTCTGCACTGGGGGTGAGAGACTCGTGACTTCCTATCCCTTGCAGCTTCCTGTCTCATTATGAATGCTGAGGATGAGACCAGGAAACTGAGATAAATATCTGTTAATATTTAGAAAAGCCCTAAGCGACTTAAAGAGAGAGATGTTCTTCAATGAAAGATTATCCTAAGTACTGAGGAGAGTACCTAGAGCAAATGTTAATCATTATTGAAGTCTAATTAATGGCTTATAGAATCAGGTTTTTCTTCTAGTCTTGGCTCCTCTCCCACTGTGGTGCCCTGCCTTTTCTACTCTTCCAGGTTCTCTCTTTGACATAGGTTGTCAGGATGACTCTACTCATCTGCTACCACGTGGTGCAGTAGAAACTAACTGTTAGCTCTTGAGCTGTCATGAATGCACAGATTCTTTGTTCATGGTCCTTGATAAGCAAGTTGTTGACCTTTTCATCTGAGGTGTGCAGAATGCACTATGCCTAGAGGTCCATGGTAGGTTAGAGTGGCTTCTCATATCTGGTGAACCTTTTCTGGTGATTGAAAATTCCCTAGCTGTTAGATGTGATCCAAAGAGCAAGGCTGCAATTGAGCTGCCTCGTCCAGTATGGACTCACTAAAGAGGGCCATAGTTTTTCCTAAGAAAGCGTATCAGGCTGAGTAAATTGGAACAGTTCAGTCTCCTTCATAATCCCCACTGCCACTCTGTTTCCAGGAGTGCCGCTATTGAGGTGTTGGAGGTTTCTAGTGCTGACACTGTTAAGGGAACTGAGCCCAGTGTCATGCTCCTGCTTTTGTGCTTCTAATCATCCTTTTGAACAGTACCCTGAGGTGGGATCTCCCAGGCAGTGTGGCAGCAAGGTAATAGAGACTAGTTCTTCAAAGCATAAAGGAAAGCTGGGACACTGAAAATGCAAACTCCCAATCACTGCTATAGTGTTTGGATTGTCTTTTTAAAATTTCACTGACATGAACCATCTAATGGTGCTGAGAGGGAATAGTTACAGCAGGCCCACTCATCACAAGCATTTAATGACAAGGGAGCCCTTAGCTTAATTGCAGCTGGGCAAGAGGATCACCAAAGGCTTGACCCTGAAGCAGTTTATTCAGTGATGTAAAGCGTGCTGCTTGTTGTGGCATCTGGGCTCATTGAGTGATGCTATCATTCAAAATGTCAGTTTAGGCCCTAGTCTCATGGCATCTGGGTTAATGTAACTCTTTTAAAGTGATTTCCTTCAGCATTTTGTGTGGTGCAGCATAGTTCTGTAGACAGAATGTTAGGAAATAGCCAGGAACTGTGGGTTCTCCTCTCAGTTCTGCACTGCTTTGCTCTATGGCCTTGTGCAAGTGATTTCCTGTCTTTGTGCCTCAGTTTCTCCATCATACAGGAGTTGGCTAGCCGGTCATACAGTGCTTTCAAACTCTGAAGAGCTATTTAATGGCTAAATATAGTCGTCCCTTTTTGCATTCTTGTTCTAGACAAGTGTTTCTCAATGTGCATGGGTTGTTGTGGAGATTGAGTTTGATCTAGCAACTTCATCTCCATCCCAAATCTTGATGCTGGAGAACCAGGCAAAGAAATGACAAGATGAGGCAATAAACCTGGCTTCTTGTGATATCTGGGGTTGTTTTGAAAAGAGACTTCAGTTGTGAATCCTGAAACACACCAGTGTGTTTTCCTCTCAGCATTGGACAATGGAGTGTGTCTGCTGGAGTTGATCATACCTGAGGAGAAAAGTAACGTAGGAGCTCTGTTCTGCTTGGTCTGGTTACCTAAGCATGTGAAGGCTGGATTTCAGGCATTAAATTTCTTTCTTTCCAAACTTTCTAGTGAACAGTAGAAACCCTGTGGTGTTTGTGTTCTTATGCCCAGGATCTGTGTCTCAAATGCAGTATCCTGAAGATTTGGAAAACAAAACCTGTAAATAGATGGATGTGCATCCTAGTTTCTAGCCCTCTGAGTTCATCAGGGGTGATTAATGCAGAATCTGGGCCTGCGGGTTCCTGAGTGTAATGTTTGCTTCTGCATCTTGAGCAAACAAGGAACCTGCAGTTCATGAGAGCCTCAGAAAAATTAACACACTGAGCAGAAACTCTGGCTCCCTTGGCACTCTTTATGAATGCACAGAGGGTGGTAACTGGAAAGACATTTGGAAATGGCTTTTGCTCCCCAGGAAGCCATTGCATATGTCAGTGCTGTACCCTGCCCAGTTCTAATTTGCTGCAGACACTCAGTGCTAGCAGGTGACCCTGAACAGGAGCCAACTCTTGTTACATGTGGCTCGGGGAGGTGGTGGTGGGTTGACTGAGCTTCTGTCAGGTTTTCCTGTTCTCTGAAAACTGGCTGCTCATAAATTGGAAGTCTGGCCTTTTAGATGAATGCTTGGTTAATGAGTGTTGAGTTCCTTCTTTTATCATATCATTTCCATGCAACCTCAATTGAACAAAACTTTGAGTAGAAAAAAGGTGCATTTTGACAACTGCCCCGCTATGTGACATGTCTTTCCACACTCTTGACACCACCTAAACTTTGCTCTCACTTCCCAGTCCTCTCTTTGTGCCTCATAGATGGATAGACTTTCAGGCCAGAAGGGACCATCATGATCATATAGTCTGGCCTCAGAGCCTCCCCCACCAACTCCTCCTTAGTTTCCTTTAGTCCTAGCTTCATGACTCTGCCATGCTGCCCTCTCACTTGAAGTAGTCTGTCCTTGTACGCCAAGCACACTCTTCCCCCATCCTTAAAATCCTTTTGTTGTCCAAGCTTGTAAACTCGGGAACTTGTCATATCATCATGTCTATTCTAGTGGAGGCCTTAAAATCCTTCTGCCAGTCTCTAGCTGCTTCTGAAGGGTCAGTAAGCCTATAGGATTTGTTCATCTTTTCCAAAACCCAGCTGCCGCTTTCAGTTGGAATTGTCTTTAGGCCGCATAAATGCTTGTAGTAATGATGTACCTCTGTTGGTCCCAGGATATTAGAGACACAGGGTTGGTGAGGTAATATCTTTTATTGGACCAACTTCTGTTGGTGAAAGAGACCAATGTCTGTTCCTGAAGAAGAGCTCTGTGTAGCTCGAAAATTTGTCTTTCACCAACAGAGATTGGTCCAATAAGATATTACCTCAACCATTTTGTCTTTATGGTAACGAGTGAGCTGACTGGCAGTCAAGGTTATCCTCTTTTAAACAAACCTCTTTTTATTCTCCCTTATCGCCTTCTCTCTTTCCTAGGAAATCCAGTTAATTAAATGAGTAGCTGTAAATCTTCTGAGTCATTAGCATGGGGCAAATGCTAGCTTGGCTTCTATGCTAGCCTAGCATATAATGCTTCTGAGTAATAGCTGAAATACTGAACTAGTTTGTCCTTGTAATTTTTGTGCATGGGAGAAAGGCAACCAAGTGTGACTGCTTGATTTATACTGCAGAGCACAATGACACTGATGGCCATTGTAGTGAGGCATACAGGTCTTTGGACAAAAATGTGCACAAGTGTTTTAAGGTTCCAGTTGGAAATGCCCCCCATTTTCTAGAGTTGGGTGTCCGATAGTAGCACTGGCTTTTACTTTTCTAGCCCTGGAGGAGTTGACATTGAACATGTAACTCAAGGATTGTCCTAACAGAGGTTTTGGGAATTCTTGCCTGATAGCATGAAGAGAGCTTATGCTGTTTGGTAGCCATTCTAATAACCCTCTGCTTTTCGTGTGTAGGTGAAGAGGTCTGGAGATGTCTGGGCTGTGGGGACAGCATTCCAGCTGGTCAACGACTGTACAGGACTGTTAATGAAGCGTGGCACAGCTCTTGCTTCCGGTACGTTAAATCTAGCCTGTTTTTAGACATTACTTTTTCCCTGTGTTCATCCACCAATGTGTTAGCCTGTATGCTGAGTATTAACACTTACAGGGTTTAAACTGGCTGCAGTATTTTACTGCCACCTTTATGCTTACTCAGGAAAATCTTACAGAATGATCACGTGCTCCTGCTCACTACTATATTCTAATGCTGGCATAGCACTTTGAAACTAGATTGCAATTTTAATAGCCGTTTGAAACAATCTGGAGAAGTGCTGCTTACACAACACACAAATAAAGATTAAAATAAAAATGAAAGCTCTGATTTAGTGGTGATAGCAGATAGGTGAGATGCTGCATATTTCTCTTCAGCTACATCCCAAGATAGTGCCCACTGAACTAGGTTGAGGCAGTTTGAGTAACCGTGGTTCTCTTTGCCATATGTGTATGGCTTCAGGGAGCTATTGAGGATTGGCGGGGAGAGGTGCTGATGTTTCAGGAAGGTTTTGAGTTCCCCAAACATACTTTCTCCCTGTCAAGCTATTTAGATCTACAACTTACCATAATCTCCTCTGACCACATTGCTAGCAGCAGAGAGTGAAGAGGCCTTTGAAATCCTCTGCTCTTGGCAGCAGGATTTCATGCATGTAATCTGTTCCGTGAGCAATTTATCCAATTCTTGTTACATTAGTTGCCTTTTTTAAGGGGTCCTGATTCTGAACACATGCAGCTTCTGCTAACTCCACTATGAGTAGCAGTTGTATAACAGCTGTTGATCAGTCTCTTAAGGTTTTGGCTTTCATTTGGCTTTATCCTTTCACCCTTGCTTATTTTGTCTGTGCCCAGGGAAAGGGGAGTTTGGGAGGTGAGTGATATGTGTCAGGAGAAGTGTTTACTGTCCTGTGTTTTTAAAGTAAAGATCCTACATTCTGGTTACTGGTGTCTAAAAACCACATTGGGCTGGCAAAATGTTTCTAGGTCTGGCAGATCATAAGAGACGTTAATCTAAATAATCTCCCAGTTTGCAAATACTGGAAACTAATACTTTATACCACTGAACCCTGGCTCTCCAGTGCTAGGGTATTTGACAATGACCAGTCAAAGAGTACGGGACAATAAACGTCACAGAACTCTAGTCGTCTCTTGTCCACGCTCAAAAACAACCTGGGGGTTAAGCACTCCGGCTTCCTCTCCCCCAGCCCCTGCCAACTTGTCAAACTCAGATGTGCATGACAGACCAGAGCACCATCACAAAGCGAAGACTTCCCTAACTGATGCCTGTAGGGCTCCGTTGGAATAAACTAACTTTGAATACAGGTTTGTTTACACTTGTCTAAGTGCTTTTTGCTATGTGACCTTTCAGGCTACTACACAAGGTGTGGGGCAGCTCTCAAGTGGTGTCGTAGCAGATGGACTTGAGGATAGGATGTGAACCACATGGACTCTTCATAATGGGCTGATGGAGACAGTCAAATCCTGCCCTTAGTGACACCTGCGCAGCCTGCATGGCCTTCAGTGGGGCTGCGCAAGTCTGAATAAGGGCAGGATGTAGTGCTGTGCACTAGCTTGATTTCCTAGTGAAGAGTCTAATCAGACCATGCCAGCAAAAGATGCCAAACTCTCCCGTCCTGTGACATGCATCAAATCGCTGAGTCTAACTGATGTCGTGCTTCCCTTACTGCCTTGTGCCCTTGACTGGCTACAATACTTGATTAAGCTACTGTGCTGAACTAGGCTACACTGTGAGAAACTACAGTCAAGGAAACTGCCATTCCCTTTCTTCTTGTTCCAGGGTGGGGCTGTGCGCTAAAACAACAAATTCCAGGTTTAATTGACTGACTCGCCCTTTCTCCTCTCGCTCTGTAGCTCAGCATGTCTCTAATCTTGTGCTTAATATCCCAATGCCAAACTTTAAAAGGCCTTTACTGGTAGGAAGCCTCTGGTAGCTGAGAGTTCCGGCAGCTCTTGTGCAGAGTTGTTTACAGGCTTCCTGTGGATTAGCTGACTTTTTCGCCTGGCACATAATTTCCATCGTGCAGATTGGCACCTCTCCAGGCCTGTTAGCTTTGTTTATCCTCAGTCAGGCTAGCCTTCTGATCACACTTCAAGCTGGTAGCTGCTGACGCGTGTGCATCTCTCTGAGGATTTAAACTTTCTGTCACTTCCCTCCTTTCTTGAATAGCGTGCACAGGCTGTGTCCGTGGATTCTGTATCTTCTCTAGGTATGGCTGGAGAGGAAAGTGATAAAGTCCTATTTGATATGTACCTTGGACATCTTAAATTGTGTCTGTTGGCTAGCTAGTGCTTTGGCTTGAACCTACTGAGTTATTGGCTGATATTCTTTAGGAGAGGCATCTGTCCACTCTAAATATGCCTTTGCATGAGGCTATCTTCACCTGTTTCTGCTTCCAGATGTCCCCAGCCACCACTGAGATTCAGTCCCAGGGGCAATGGCCACATGGGGTCTTGCCCAGGTTTCCATTTGTCAGGCTTTCCTTTAGATTTCAGGAGTGTCTGAATAGGCATGGTTGTGTCCCCTTCTTGCTGATGCTTATGTCTGAATTGTTATCAATAGGATTACTGGAAGGAAAATCTGTTTGTGTCTGGGCATAATTAAACTTCCTGCTCTAGCAACATAGGGACACAAGTTCTGTTGCCTTCAGAGTGACTTTATTCCATGGTATGGCTTTAAGGTGGATGGCTTACCCTCTGATCAACAGTAGATAAAACATCAGGCTTCTGATGGCCTGTGCCGCTTACTTGATGCTAGTTTCTCTTCCTTGTTCCTGGCTGAAAATATCATACTAAAGCTAAAAATATGTCGCTGATATCGCTTTTCTGTATAAACAATTACGTTTGCCAGAGGGATATTGCGTGTGTTTGAATGAGAGTGGTGGGTGATCAGAAATGGGGGGCAGAGGTGAGGGAATGTGGTGAGCTGGCCATCTGAAATGAGTTCTGTGGTTTAAAAAAGATAACAGTTGTGATAAAGGATGCAGAGTGCTGTAGTCTCTGACTCTCTTCTTTCAAGAAAGTTCAGGGTGGGGGGGAAAGCTCCTAGTACGGCTTTGTCACAACTGTGTCCATATCTTAATGCTGTCTACTAGTGGGGACAGCAACACACCTCTGTGACCATGCTGAGGGGTAGTGTTGTATTGCAACCTCACTTTTTGAGTAGTTGTCTGGTGCATGCCTCCATTGTACTTCATAGCTATCCCGTGGAGCAGTGTAAAGTTGCAACATTCTTGATAGGATTCTGAATGGCAAAAGTGAACTGACTGGTCTTATTTCACTCTGCATTGGGGAAAGCTCTGAGCAGCAGAATAGGTTCTGAAGTTGTCTTTCTGTAGAAACTTTATTTAAGTGGGTGCTTAAATTTAGCAGAAATTGACTTAGGACTCCACACTTTCCAAGAAAATCTGCTTACCCTCCACTGACAAGTGGTCAAATAGATTTATTTATTTATTTATTTTTAATTCTGTGTGGACAGGATTAGGATTTCAGATGGTTCCAAGGCTAATGTGCTACATTTTGTGCGATAAAGATTCAAACTAAAGACTATAGCAGTGCAGTTTAAAACGTGGGACAGATATCTAACACTTTCTCTGGCTTTCTTTTTGCTGTTTGCTTGTGAATACTGCCGGGTTTGTGTGCGCTGCAGATACATTTGGGGCTGAGATTTATCATGTCCCTTGTAATGAAAGGCAGTTACAAAATGCATCATTTTTCATCTCTACCCACTTCTTATCCTTCTGCTTCTCTTCTCCCCTCCTGCCCCCCCTCCATCTGCATATTCTGGCAGTTACAGTAAGCACCTGGTAGAGTTCCAGGGTTGAAAGGTCAATGCTTTATCCACTCATCCTCATGGGAGTCTCTCTTTAGAGATGTCTCTGCAGTGGATGGGGTGTTTAGCTGTTGAATCTCACTCTGGCTATCGGATTCAGAGAGAAACCGTTCCTAAGTGCTCGTTTGCCCACAGGTCGCCCTGAATTTTCATTGGGGTTAAAAAAAACAATGAAGCACTTTGCAGGTGGTCTGTCTTCTGAATAGTTAGAATTCCTCAGGGAGGGTGTAGCTGCTGCAGGATCTCGGTGGCCACTCTATATAAGGTAGAGATGGATATTCCATTCTGAGCTTTTACTTTCAGGTTGTCTTCCAGGGCATTATTATCAAAGTCATTACTCACTGTGCCCGAAGTGTGCACAGTGGTTTACAAACAAGGGTTGCTTGCAAAATTTAATCTAAATAGACAAAAGCTATGGGTTGGGAAGCCCCTGAAGCATGAGGGCAGTGGTGTTAGTGCACATTTTGTTACTAGAGATGTGCACTGTTTACAAAAGAGATGTTGCTGTTCCCAGAAACATATCTAATAGACAATTACAGATTTTTCTCTTGCTTGCTTCTTAGCATACAGATAAATACATTCAGGAAGCTTTTAAGTCTTTTTGAGTTGGGCACGTGAGTGATGGTGGTGACGAGGGAGATCTATCTGTTGCTGCTTATTTCAGATGTTCATTCTTAGAGCATCGTGCTTATCTGTGTACCCCTATGAGGAGCTGTCACTGTCCCGGCTTGAGAATGTTATGGTTTAAAGTTAGAAGCGATAGGCAATAACATAGTAAACGTGCAGTACTTCACTCCTGTTTTTTGTACAGTTTGAAAGGTATGGCTGCTTGCAGGAGTTTCACTCAGATACATATTGAAATATTTCAATAGCTGATCACTGTGATCAGACCTTCCATTATACCATATGACCTCTGCTAGCCACATCTTGTGTTGTAAATGCCTTGGAAGTACAAGGAGGCCTTGGGTCTGCATCAAGATACTTGGAGTGCCTCCAGGACAAGGAAAAAAGGGCACACTACAGCCTCCCCATTTGCCCAGTAGATGCCAAGCCTGCTCAGAGCTCCTCCTCCTCCAGTTTCTACCAGTCCCATGAATGAACTGAAGTGCCCCTCTGTGCATGGACAGTGATCTGCGTATCTTATAGGCTGGTGGAAGTGCTGAGGAGTCTCAGTCCATGCCTTGTTCACTACCACCCCTGGCATCTAAAGTGCCACTTTAAAAACCAGAGCATTTGAGAATGTGCAGCATGTAACCCTTGCCATTCAGAGCCCCTGGGATTATCTGTATACAGCTTGCTTTAAATACACCAAGACGGTTATTTTGCAGCATTAAAATTGCAAAAAAAACCCCACCCCTGAAATATAAAAATCTGCTTGAGTTCCTAAATCTAAAATGAACCAGTGGGGAGCCTAGAAAGTGATTTTAAGATGGAATTAATTTGTAAATAGAAGTTTTCCTTTTACCTGTCAAGGCCAGAATTCAGACTTCTTTGTTTCTCTTGCAACAGTTAATGTCAAATGTCTAAAAACATTGTAAAGAAAGCAGCCCCTGTTGTGGCAAGTTTGTTAGTGCATTCTGTCCCCAAATCTTGCAGGAGAAAGACAGCATTCATGACAACCTGTCAAAACTAGATAAAAAGATACAATTTTCAATTTGCAAACACATGCTCTAAAGCAGTGGTTCCCAAACTTTAACAGCCCGCGAACCCCTTTCACTAAATTGTGAAATCTCGTGAACCCCCTCCTAAAAATGAATAAAAAGGGATTTAAGTTTAAATTTCCTCAGAGTGATGGATGCCCCAATTGCCGGGCCCTGGAATCTATGAACCTCTGAAAAATATTTTTAATTGAAACTTTTTTTAACGAACATAGAAAAACCAGAAACCAAAAATGTTTCTGTAAAATGTTTTTTTGGCTTTTGTTTAAAAAAAAATGGTTTCGAATAAAAATAAATTCATTTTTGGTTTTCAAAAATCAGAAAAATGTTTCATGAAAACAGTTTTTGAAAATGGAGCATTTTTCCTTTTCAGTTTTTTGTAAATTTTTCTTGGGGAATTTTGAAAAATGTGAAAAAAATTCAAAACTTTCTGTGAAAAATGCTTGGTATTTTTCACCCACCTCTAATTTTGGGTGAGGTTGTGGCTGGTGGTAACAAGGAGACGGGAGGGGCTCAGGCTGCCGGCTCCCTGGCTGACAGGGGAGGGGCTCAGGCTGCCTGCTCTCCACAAGGCTCAGGCTGCCGGCTCCCTGGCTGACAGGGGAAGGCTCAGGCTGCCAGCTCAAACTGCCCGGCCCTGCTCTCCCTGGGGCTCGGGCTGTCTGCCCTGCAACTGGGTCCCAGCAGAGTCCTCTGGCCGCCATTAATGAAATTTTTCTTGCGAACCCCCTGAAACGTCCTGCGAACCCCACTTTGGGAACTACTGCTCTAAGGCCACCTATGTGAATTATTTAGGATCTTAAATAGTCTTGTTTTTTTTAGACTTCAAAAATTCACAAACTGGAAACGTTGGCCCCTGCCACAAAACCCCACAATGCATGATGGCCCACCTAATTTAGCTGTGGGAATGTTAACTTTAGAATTTCTTGACTCTTGTATGTTCTCACCTTTAGTGCAACTTGTTTGTCCAGCAGAGATTAGTGGTATCTGCAAAATTACCTGGGGAAGATTAGTGGTTCTGACCAGGAGTTCAGATCTAAAACCTGAGACATGTAATAAACAGATTAGCACCTCTTTGAGAGAAACCCTTTTATCAGAGCTATAATGTTCATAATTGAGTGATAAAACAATTGAGAAGGGAAGTAACTCTGTTCACAGAATTCTGTGGGTGAAGAGTAACTGCTGCTGCCTGATGGCCAGGACTTGTTTTAAAAAGTGGAATTATCTTCTTGATAAGATGTTTCCTGTTTAAACAGAAGATTAAATATATGTCCCTTGGCTTTAAGGAAACCCCAGACAAAAATCTCTTCCCAGTTTCTTAGCTGTCTGGGTGGCTTTTATTACTTTGAAGTTGGGTTTTATCTGCTGGCTTCTTTCACAGACTAGTAGGCTCCTTATCACATCTCTGGATCAATCTTCAAAGGTTCAGTCTGAAGAGCTGAGATTTATGGGGTCACGTGGACTTGACCATGGAGGGGGTTCAGCCCATGACAGCGGCATTAAGGGGACTGCTTTTGTCACGAGGTGATATGCAATGGGAGGAGGGGCTCTCCAGTTTTCCATGGTGACGCTTATTCTGTGGTGTAGCGTTGATAGTAAGGGGGCACCGGGATGTGAGCACTGGCCCACTTTCAGCACACAATGTATGGGGAATGTGGGAGAAAGGAGTGCATTCCTAGACACAGACTCACAGCATTGCTGCTTGCAGTGAAGCTGTCGGAAATGTCAGAAGGAATTAGACCTGCATCAGAATTGATGGCTGCATCAGGCTTTACAGCCCTGGTTCTTTCTGCACTGTCTTAATCTGTTAAAAATCAAACTGAGTAGGAGAAACTGACCGTTTCAGGCTCCTTTTTCCCATAAATGTAGCTGCATCTTGTCATTACAAAAATTAGGTGCCTGACTCTCTAGTGGAGTTGAAACGCCAGCCACAGCTGTCAAACCTGCAGCCAGTGCCTCCATTGAGAGAGTGCCAGCTGTGTGAGATGGAGGATTTTCAGTCGGAGCAAATCTGGGAACTTTCATCTCTGGTGCATGGCTGGGTTTTGAGACTCTTGTGAGAATGGCAGGTTTTACTGACTGCACAAATATGGGAGGGCTAATAGCAGCAGTAGCATGTGTAACAGGCTAGCCACTCAACAGAGCACTGTACAAACACCAGTGCTTTGTGTTGGGTAGACCAGGGCTCTGAGTAGAACTCTCTGTTCACTGTTCAGTCAGTGGCATGGACAAGGCAGAACAGGCTGAAGCAGTTCTCTGTGCAGCTGTTGCAGGTTTAAGTCAAGGATCGAGTGACTTGTTTGTTCTCGGATTAACCAATCTTTGACCTGTTTTAATGTTACATCCTACACTGCCATTCAGAAGCCTGGGCTGGGTTAAACTGCCGGACCTGGTCTTCTCTTTCTGCTCTGAGGCAGCTGAGGCTGTATCTTTGGGGGCAGATTAGCCTTCCTCAGAGTGAAGGGCACTGTGCAGCAGAGAATCAACAAGCAGGTTGGAGGGACTGGAAAGGGTGGAACGTGCACACACCACTGTGATCTAGGAAACTGCGATAAGCATTTATCTGACATAAGCAGAGGCTTAACTCTCTGTATTTGACTCTGCCTTTCTTGACTTCAGTATCCGTACCATTACTGTGCCGAGAAGAGCTGTGTGTTCACAGACTTGGCTTTTATTGTAACAGAAGTTTCAAACCTTTCAGGGTGTCTGTCACGTAACCTCTCTCTGGAGTCTGAATCACAGCTCCACCCCTGGTGAAAAGGGTCTATTTCCTTGGTGCTTCTAACCACCCATGTTCCTTTTGTAAAGGATGACTCCTCCTCCCCTCCCACCCTCAGGAGGGTGGAACCAAAGAAGGAAAAACTAACTTGACAGCAGTTCGTTCTTGCAAACTCTACCAGCTCCCGCACAAGAATGTCCGAATTTTAGCAAGGTTAGTGGTTACGCTATCCCACCCAAGGGTGCAATTGCTGCTGAGTGGAGGAGGAGATGGTTACAGCCATGGGAGCCAGGAAAGATCTGAAAAGAAATGAGTGGCTGAGAGACCTGGCACTCCTTAGGCAGTTTCAGAGAGGGGAGAGGAACCTGAATCAGCGCAAGGTGAAGTGAGACCTTCCAGCTGCCATGCTGGCCAAGTGGAGTTGTTCAGAGGCAGTTGGACAGGTTTGCGACCGAGCCGGTTTATCCAGTGCTTGAAGATGGGAAGTTACTTGTCTGCCCCAGCTTATTTCACTCCCAAGGAGCCCTTTCGGTAAGTTTTTATTATTTCCCTCCGGGCCTTGTCTCCACTTGGCACCCTGTAATGTCGTCCTGGGCGCCTTGTGTTTGAGGTTCTCGGAATGAACTTTAGCTGCTTGTGTGTGGGGAGCAGCAGGCCTGAAGCTAGGAGCTCTATGACTTGTGAACTGGGGGGGACTAGGCAGAGTTATTGAAAACTAATCTGTATCCATGTTCTTATTGATAAGAGGGTGTGGCATGTGTGCATATCTGTTCTGTAATGCTGTGTTTATGTGCACAGCCCAAGTGTGTACTGGCAGGCTCCCTTTCAGATTCAAACCATAGACGTCTGCTTCCTCACTGCCTCCCAGGCAGCAGCCAGAAAGAATAGGCTTTTATGGAAAGTTCCTGGTATACAGAAAGGGAGACTGTGTTCATGGGAATGACACAGAATATGAGGTCCTTGAGTGCCATATGCTTCTCACTGGGATGAGTTTGGGAAGGTAACATAATCCATAGGCAGCAGTGTGTGATCATATCTAATGAATGAAATCAAGTGATTTGCAGGCAAGAAGTAGTTACAGTAAATGCCTGGTTATCTTGGAATGAGCTCTTATCTCAGATGTTTTGCTTATGTTAACCCCTTTTGTTTATCTGAATGTCCAAATTCTTCCTCAACCCCGAGTCATTTAAATGGATTGGAGATGGCTCCAGAGCAAGGCCTTGATTGCACTAGTTTCTCCATGTTAGCCAGCCAAGTTTGAAATTAGTCTCACAAACATAGTTGTGGTGGCCAGTAAGGCTTGGGAAACTCTGCTAAAACAGTCTTAAAATCCTCAAGATTCAAGTTCCTATCTCATGTGGAACAAGGGCAGGCCCATTGAGACAGGACAGACCTAACTTCACAGGCAGGCTTCTAAAAACCCATTTCCTACCATTGGGAGGAAGTGCAGTCAATACTAGTAAAAGACATGTATGGGAATTATTCACAAATACATGCTCCACTTGCTGGTGCCTAAAGGAAGTGCCATGGGAGAGGTGCATGTGGAAGCAGAGCTTCCATGCCCTGCCTTCTGTCTGTAGCACCTTGGATATGCTTTCTGTTGTCTCTTTGCCCTGGAGGTTTCTGGGGCATTAGCCAGTGTGCGCACTTCAGCTAGGTCCTGGGTGAGGAGGTGGTTAGGTTCAGTTTTAGGGAAGCGCTATGTTCTGGAAGTGTCCTCCTCTCTGCATGCCAGTTCTTTCCCTTCCCCACCTTTGGAGATGTAGACCTGGAGTAAGGGTGACCACATGTCCCAATTTTTATAGGGACAGTCCCGATATTCGGGGCTTTGTCTTATATAGGCACCTATTACACCTCACCCCATCTCGATTTTTCACACTTGCTATTTGGGCACCCTATCTGGTGTAGGGTTAACATGCCTCACCTGATGATCCACGAGGGGTTTCCATTAGTGACCTTTACTGAGAGGGTGCAGCCATTTCAGTGCTAGTGTGAGGTTTCTCTTCATTAAGATACTGGCTTCCTTTTGGATGTAAAGGAGACTTTGCCTTTGAGCTGAATTTTCCCCCTCACCGTTGGTCAAGTTGGTTTCTTGTTGTCTGATCCATTTAGCATCCCCCCCAAAACCAAATGGGCTGCAAGTGAGAGTTTCTGACATCTCTGTGCCTGCTCAGTTACAGAACTCAGCAGCATGGACACAGTAACACCCAGATCCACACCAAGATGTGACCTGTTTTCCAAGTACCATGGAGGCCTAAAGCAGACCTCTGGAGTTGTGTGTGACTGTTCCACTTTGACCCATAAAACCCCCATCACAGTTGAAATTGCATCTATCCTGTGGGGCTGGCTGGGCTTGGCTCCTTGCTCCGGGCACTCTGACCTGGCCACTGCCTGTGGAGTCAGTGCTGCTCTGAATTGGCCTGGCCTGGCTCCCCTAATAGGGGGTCGTTGGGCAGCTGGGCTTTGAATGGCACGGCAGGGTGAGTGGTGGGGCAGGCTTGCTCAGCAGTTCCTACTCCCTGGAGGCAGAACTCATCCCGTGTTGACTACTTTAAATGTTGGGAGGTATGCCTAAAGCGTAGGGACTGGTGGGGATTGGGCATGCAGGTCAGTTACACATGAAGCTGACACTCACGGATGTAACTGACCTGCCCTCCTTCTGGGGCCACTGATTCTCTTGCTGCCTCTTTCCCCTCACTCCCATGTGAGGTAAACAAAGGTGCAGCCTCCCAGAGGCAGCTGTTAAAGGACTATATATTTTATAAAATAATTCAATAAATGGTCATTTTTAATATGGCTTTAGCAAAGTTCTCTAGAGTCTTAGGAATGATGGATGGGGAAGGGAAGGAGTTGAGTATGGAGTGGCACACACTTCTCTGGCTGTCACTGCCTGCCAGTTCAGCTGTAGTTTAGTGTTCTTGATTATATGATTGCCATGGAAGCAGCTCCAACGCCTTGAAGTGCAGGGCTGTGGCATCATTCAATGAGTAGGTCGGAGCTACCAGTTTAAAGCCTCTGTTCACATGTCATGGTTGTAAGTGATGGCAAAGGCAGCATCAAAGCCTCTTGAATTTCTTTAGAAAAAATATAGGAGGCATTGGGATCCCTAAGAACCCCAGCTCTTCCCCCTCCATAAGGCCCATGTTATGGCACCCTCCCTTTGAGTAGAGGTGGTTGCAGCTCCCTGGGATACCTGCCAACGTTGCTCCATCAGTCACTAGAACACTTGGAGGGTCATCTGTTCTCCTGGGGTTTGAACATGCTGCTCCCACGGTGTTCCTAACCTGTGGGAACTCAGTGTCCAAACTGACTTCACCTAATCCCTTGGCAGCCTGTTGTGTTGCCCCAAGCCAACCTTATTCATCTAAACCCCAGTAGTGTTGGATTTTCACACTTAGTGGAGAAGTGGCTGTGCTTTTCAAGAACACGTTTGGTCTGCTGATGTGGGGATGGGGGATTTTCACATGTGCAGTGAAGACCTTCCCTTGTTAGGCCTAGAGGATTGTTGCAGCCCTCATCTCCTACTTTGCCACTGCAGGAGTAGATAAGTATCCTCACCATTAACCATGTCCAAAAATCAAGAATCTTGTTAGGGATGCTGGAACAATTTGTATAGAGGGGGTGCTGAAAGCCATTGAACCAAACTGTAAACCCTCTATATCAGAGGTGGCCAACCTGAGCCTGAAGGAGCCAGAATTTATCAATGTACACTGCCAAAGAGCCACAGTACTATATCAGCAGCCCCCCATGAGCTTCTCCCCTTGCTCCCAGTGCCTCCTGCCCACCAACAGCCCCGCCGATCAGCGCCTCCCCCTCCCTCCCCGCACCTCCTGATCAGCTGTTTTGTGGCATGCAGGAGGCTCGGTGGGGGAGGGGGAGGAGTGAGAGCATAGCAGTCTCAGGGGAGGAGACAGGAAGGGGTGGAGTGGGGCAGGGCCTGTGGCTGAGCAATGAGCACCCCCCAAGCACATTGGAAAGTTGGCACCTGTAGCTGCAGCCCTGGAGTCGGTGCCTATACAAGGAGCCGCATATTAACTTCTGAAAAGCCACAGATTGGCCACCCCTGCTCTATACGATGGAAATCGCTTCAAGCAGCACCTCCAGCACCCCTAGTTCCAGACTCTATGAATCTTGTCAAATATGATCCCATGTTTGGAGAAGTGCTCTGCAGCTCCAGAAAAATGGACTGATTAAGAACTGTTCATGGAGATTTACTTCCCTTACCTGGGGCTCAAGCGTTGTACCCGATGGAGTGAGAAGAGAACCCGCCTGAACTTGGTGGGGTTATTAGCAGCAGCCAGCCAGCAAGGGGACATGATCAGGTGTAAGCTGTGGTGGTTTCCAGTCCCTGAGGAATCAGTCATGTTTTGGGTACTCTCTCAATACAGTGGAGAAAAGTAAATCTGGGATTAGACCTTTCCATTGTCCATATCCTGAACAGAAGAGTGAAATCTGCCTTGCTTCTGGATGTGGTGGCCTAGAAAGATAACCCATAAACCAACAGTGCTAAAGTTAATGCACATCAAGTGAGATGGAGGGGAGTTTGTCCCACTATCTTGCATGAGTAAAGCTCCCCTCTTAATCTTTCCAACTGGGGACTTGAGGGTCACATGGTGCCTCTGTAGCCTGGCCAAGGACATGATTTTAGTCAAAGGGTTGGTTCTGGTGACCAGCTCTATGCTGTGCACAAATTTTCAAAATTTTAAAGCATCTTCCTTATTAGAACATATAAAGTGTAATGGTGGCAGAAGGGGCTGCGTTGCAGTGTGTTGTTCAGTGAGGTGTTCTTCTTACCAATAATGACTCATGACTGAGGCAGCCAGTTAGCACCGTTGAACAAAGTCTTGTCTCTGGGACCTGACACACTTATTGTTGCCTCATTGTTCTGGGTGGGGTGTTGAGCCTTTAGCTGCAAACTTATCTTGCCCAGATTTGTTTAATCACATAGCAAAGAGCTGACTGCTTACAGACTCCACCCCCTTTCACCTTCCCTTTACTATGAATATGTTGCAACAGCAGTATCCAGAGTTCCTATTTCCTGGTAAAAAGAGCAGGAGTACTTGTGGCACCTTAGAGACTAACAAATTTATTTGAGCATAAGCTTTCGTGGGTTACAGCCCACTTCATCAGATGCATGTAGTGGAAAATACAGTAGAAAGATATATAGATATTCTCTCACACACACACACGCGCGCGCACACACACACCCACCATGAAACAATGGGTGTTACTATACACACTATAAGGTGAGCTTATAGTGTTGCTCTTAGTCACCACTTGCTCTTCTCCCTCCCACCCCCTTGATCATTCAGTCAGGGGTGCTTACAGCAAATGAAAGCCAAAGGCTAGCAATTGAAGGAAAGACATTGTTCTGATGCCCTGCAGGTGGAGTGTATGCATACCATTATGAGGGTGTAACTCTTAGGCCTTGGCTACACTGGCGCTTTACAGTGCTGCAACTTGCTCGCTCAGGGTTGTGAAAAAACACCCCCCTGAGCGCAGCAAGTTACAGCGCTGTAAAGCACCAGTGTAAGACGTGCCCCAGCGCTGGGAGCCGTGCCCTTCAAAGCGCTGCCGCGGGAGTGCTTTGGAGTTTCAAGTGTAGCCAAGCCCTTACAGTGCCCCAGATCTGGAGGTTGTAATAACAAATGCACTGTGCATCTTAAGGCACAAAGACTCTCCTCCTGCTAATGAAATTGGCAGGGCCTATTGCACATATCAAAGCTCTGTCCCCTCATGAGGGAAAAGGATTTGCAGCTCCCCAAGCTGGGAGAATCTCTACTTTCACAACATTCATGAACTACACCTCTACCCCGATATAACGCTGTCCTCGGGAGCCAAAAAATCTTACCGCGTTATAGGTGAAACTGCGTTATATCGAATTTGCTTTGATCCACTGGAATGCACAGTCCTGCCCCCCCAGAGCACTGCTTTACTGTGTTAAATCCGAATTTGTGTTATATTGGGTCGCGTTATATCGGGGTAGAGGTGTATTAATCTAGTTTGGGAGGAGGAGTTTATTCATCCATAGTGGGGGAAATGGTTCCAAATACCTTTTACAATGAAGTCACTTCCTTCAAACCACTGGCTATCTGTAAGCAATTTCACCTTTCAGAGTAGCAGCCGTGTTAGTCTGTATCCGCAAAAAGAACAGGAGTACTTGTGGCACCTTAGAGACTAACAAATTTATTAGAGCATAACCTTTCGTGGGCTACAACCCACTTCTTCGGATGCATATAGAGTGAAACATATATAGTGGAGATATATATATATACACACACATACAGAGAGCATGAACAGGTGGGAGTTGTCTTACCAACTCTAAGAGGCCAATTAAGTAAGAGAAAAAAAACTTTTGAAGTGATAATCAAGATAGCCAAGTACAGACAGTTTGATAAGAAGCAAGTGTGAGAATACTTACAAGGGGAGATAGATTCAATGTTTGTAATGGCTCAGCCATTCCCAATCCCTGTTTAACCCTGAGTTGATTGTGTCTAGTTTGCATATCAATTCCAGCTCAGCAGTCTCTCGTTGGAGTCTGTTTTTGAAGTTTTTCTGTTTTAAGATAGCCACCCGCAGGTCTGTCATAGAATGGCCAGACAGGTTAAAGTGTTCTCCCACTGGTTTTTGAGTATTATGATTCCTGATGTCAGATTTGTGTCCATTAATTCTTTTGCGTAGAGACTGTCCGGTCTGGCCAATGTACATGGCAGAGGGGCATTGCTGGCACATGATGGCATATATCACATTGGTAGATGTGCAGGTGAACGAGCCCCTGATGGTATGGCTGATGTGATTAGGCCCTGTGATGGTGTCACTTGAATAGATATGTGGACAGAGTTGGCATCGGGCTTTGTTACAAGGATAGGTTCCTGGGTCAGTGTTTTTGTTCAGTGATGTGTGGTTGCTGGTGAGTATTTGCTTTAGGTTGGGGGGTTGTCTGTAAGCGAGGACAGGTCTGTCTCCCAAGATCTGTGAGAGTAAAGGATCATCTTTCAGGATAGGTTGTAGATCTCTGATGATGCGCTGGAGAGGTTTTAGTTGGGGGCTGAAGGTGACAGCTAGTGGTGTTCTGTTATTTTCTTTGTTGGCCCTGTCTTGTAGGAGGTGACTTCTGGGTACTCGTCTGGCTCTGTCAATCTGTTTTTTCA
>NW_020665141.1:1881083-2160827 GCF_002925995.2 Terrapene triunguis | reverse complement strand
TGAAAAAACAGATTGACAGAGCCAGACGAGTACCCAGAAGTCACCTCCTACAAGACAGGCCCAACAAAGAAAATAACAGAACACCACTAGCTGTCACCTTCAGCCCCCAACTAAAACCTCTCCAGCGCATCATCAGAGATCTACAACCTATCCTGAAAGATGATCCTTTACTCTCACAGATCTTGGGAGACAGACCTGTCCTCGCTTACAGACAACCCCCCAACCTAAAGCAAATACTCACCAGCAACCACACATCACTGAACAAAAACACTGACCCAGGAACCTATCCTTGTAACAAAGCCCGATGCCAACTCTGTCCACATATCTATTCAAGTGACACCATCATAGGGCCTAATCACATCAGCCATACCATCAGGGGCTCGTTCACCTGCACATCTACCAATGTGATATATGCCATCATGTGCCAGCAATGCCCCTCTGCCATGCACATTGGCCAAACCGGACAGTCTCTACGCAAAAGAATTAATGGACACAAATCTGACATCAGGAATCATAATACTCAAAAACCAGTGGGAGAACACTTTAACCTGTCTGGCCATTCTATGACAGACCTGCGGGTGGCTATCTTAAAACAGAAAAACTTCAAAAACAGACTCCAACGAGAGACTGCTGAGCTGGAATTGATATGCAAACTAGACACAATCAACTCAGGGTTAAATAGGGATTGGGAATGGCTGAGCCATTACAAACATTGAATCTATCTCCCCTTGTAAGTATTCTCACACTTGCTTCTTATCAAACTGTCTGTACTTGGCTATCTTGATTATCACTTCAAAAGTTTTTTTTCTCTTACTTAATTGGCCTCTTAGAGTTGGTAAGACAACTCCCACCTATTCATGCTCTCTGTATGTGTGTATATATATCTCCTCTATATATGTTTCACTCTATATGCATCCGAAGAAGTGGGTTGTAGCCCACGAAAGCTTATGCTCTAATAAATTTGTTAGTCTCTAAGGTGCCACAAGTACTCAATTTCACCTTGTTCCTTCTGCATCCATGTGAATTGGAATGAAAGCAGTTTTCCATGTTGAGGCAAAATCTGGTTCTCCCCTTGGTGTATGCACATTCCAATCTTATCTCTACTAGCTGGAATTCCCCAGTGGAAGCTTAGCACAAATTAACTTAAACTTCCAGGAAGTGTGTTAAGGTAGTGCTTGTGTGAGGGATAACACTGATGGCTCTGAGTCTATCTGCAAGGTGACTGTAGTAGCTTCCTTCCCAACGACTTGGGAAGATTATCTTTAGGAGGTGAGAGTATTTGTCTCCATAGTCTCAGGGCTGGTTTACACTGAAAAGTTAGGTCGACTGATTACACTGCTCAGGAGTGTGTAAAAAGCCATACCTCTGAGCGACACAGTTAACATGACTTAACTCTTGATGTACACAGCACTAGACTGACAGTTACTCTGTCAACCTAGCTGTCGCCTCTCCACTAGGTGGATTAATTATGGTGATGGGAGAACCCTTCCTGTTGCCATAATGAGTGGGTACACTGAAGCGCTATAGCGGTGCCGCTGCAGTTGTGCCCCTGTAGTGTGTTAAGTGTAGATTAGCCTTCTGTCTTTGGCCCCTCTGTTGCCAAGGGAGTCAGTCAATGCCAATAGTGCTAGAGACATACCTGCTGTGAATTGGACTAAAATTGCAAGTACATAAGAACAGCCAGACTGAGTCAGACCAAAGGTCCATCTAGCCCAGTATCCTGTCTGCCGATAGTGGCCAATGCCAGTGTTTCAGAGGGAAAGAACAATGTGGTAATGATTAAGTGATCCATCCCCTGTTGCCCATTCCCAGCTTCTGGCAAACAGAGGCTAGGGAAACCAAGTAGATCAGGGGTTGGCAACCTTTCAGAAGTGGAGTGCCGAGTCTTCATTTATTCACTCTAATTTAAGGTTTCGCGTGCCAGTAATACATTTTAACATTTTTAGAAGGTCTTTCTATAAGTCTATAATATATAACTAAACTATTGTATGTAAATTACATAAGATTTTTAAAATGTTTAAGAAGCTTCATTTAAAATTAAATTAAAATGCAGAGCCCCCGGACCAGTGGCCAGGACCCTGGCAGTGTGAGTGCCACTGAAAATCAGCTCGCGTGCCGCCTTTGGCACGTGTGCCATAGGTTGCCTACCCCTGAAATAGATGATAGTTTTGGTCACTACCAGCCTGGATAAGATTTTATCCCATTACTAATGCTGAGGTCGCCCAATGCCTGCCTCACGGATCTTAATGAAAATATCATGTTAGCAAAGCTGTTGCTACTCTAAATGATTCCAGGTATTCTCTTAATCTGTCTAGTGCTGTGCATGATCATGTGGATGGCTAGTCTTGCTTCTCAGGTTGAGGGCTGAATGTGTACTGCCCTGGGCACCAGGGAGTGTTCAGCATGCATTTTTCAGGAACACCACCACCTGCACAGGCCTCCTAGCTCAATGAAAGTCACATGATGCAAACTGAGGAAAGGGGGAAGGAACATTTAAAAGAAAAAATTTTCTACTCCAGTGCATCTGCTGAGAATATAACAGTAATGTGCTTAAGGAGCAGCACAAGGAGCCTGCAGATTTGGATTTGATTTAGTATTTTTGCTGCAGATTTTCCTTTTCAGCAAATTGTTCAGTCTCTGTGCCTATTTCTTCATCTGTAAAATGAGGCTGATTATATTTGTCTGCTTGCTTGCTTCACGTGGATTTTAAGGCTAAATTTATGTCTGAAGTGCATTGAAACCCTTGGCTGGAAGATGCTCTAGAAGTACCAAATCTTTCCTTGGGGTCAGTTATCAGCATGAGGAAGGAGAGAGAATACCTGCAGCATCCACCACTTTATGTGAATAAACATTGAGCTTAAAAGGGTAAATGTCTTGCGAAGCTCATTCTTCAAAGGATAATGTATTACGCAAAAAAATCAGGAGCAGAATTCCTGCTCAGTACAGAGTTCCTTCTGCATGTGGTGAATTTTAAAGACTGTGGCTGGAGGAAACTAACTCTTACTGGGGCCGTCCATGATGAACTGTTGTTAGCCATGTCCCTTTGTCATCTTCTAGGTGCTCTGAATGTCAGGACCCGCTCACTAACTGGTACTATGAAAAGGATGGGAAGCTCTATTGTCACAAAGACTACTGGGGGAAATTTGGGGAATCTTGCCATGGCTGCTCTTTGCTGATGACTGGACCTGTGATGGTAAGGACTCTGCTATGCCTCTTTCTGCCCAGGTACCTGGTAATTGCAGCAGACTGGGGGTTTTAGTCTTAGAATTCAACTGTTGATATGAAGTGTTAAAAGTATGCACAATCTGCATCTTTTGGGATGTAGATGACCTTAAATAGGCCAACTTGTGAAGGAGGGGTGTGAGGACCAGGAGCATTTTGGGGAAGATGGCAAGGAGCTGAAATGCATAGAACTGAACAAGATGAGGCAACACACTTCCCATCCTGCCCCCAAGCTGTGCATCAATGAAAGTGATGTTCAGGGAACTGAGACTCTGTCGCCTGATACTCAAGTTCCTCTAGAGCAGTTAGCCTCATATCCAGTGAGGGGCTGCACTTTTCCTTGCCTTACAAAAGGCTGCAATTGTCAATTTGCAGTCTTATGCTATGTCTACACTACAAATTACTTCAGTATAACTTATGTCGCTCAGGGGTGTGAATAATCCATTCCCCGAGCGACGTAAGTTATAACGACCTAACACCAGTGTGGACAGCGCTGTCGGCAGGAGAGCTTCTCCTGTCGACATAGACACTGCCGCTCATGGAGGCAGGAGTTATTAAGCCAATGGAAGAACTCTCTCCCATCAGCTGAGAGCAGCAGTCTCACCTAAGGGCCCGGGGCCCTCTGGGGAGCTGTGAGCTGATTTCAGGGAAGCCAAGCAGGGTCAGTGTTAAACTCTCTGGGGCCCAGAGCAGAAAGCTGAAGCCCCATCGTGCGGGGCTGAAGCCCAGGACCCTGAATCCCACCACCCACGGCTCAAGCCGAAGCCTGAGCAATTTAGCTTGGTGGGGCCCTGGGCAATTGCCCTGCTTGCTACCCCCTAATGCTGGCCCTGTTTTTATATGCAGAAAAACAGTTGTTGTGGCAGTGGTGGGCCATGGAGTTTTTATGGCATGTTGCGGGGGGGGGGCTCGGCAAGAAAAAAGGTTGAGAACCCCTGCCTTATAGCATCTTCACCAGAAGTGCCACAGTGCTGTAGTGTAGATGTAGGCTTAGACTGAAGCATTTCTGAAGCTACATGATAAAATAGGACCATGTCTAAAAATGGCTTTCCAAGCCCTCTAGTGGCTGGCTGCAGAGCCACAGGCCCTCAAGCATTTCTAAATGATTGAGCACCTCTCGCATGCTCGAGTGTAACAAAATATTGTCCTGCCCCAAATATCCCACCAAAAAGGAAATCCTAACCCTCTTAAATCAATCTTTGCCAAGAATGAAAAGTATCCAATATTTAGGTAGGCTAAATAAAAGCAGTATATTGTGTACCAGCTAGCTAACGCTACTCTGGAGGCAGTACCGACATCTGCTAGTGAAAATAGTGCAGATGAATTCTCACTATTAATGGAATGTTTTCCAAAATTCCATCAGTAGGGAAGGGTCTCATGTAAGAACTATTGCAAACTATGGAATATGAACAAGCCAATTTTTTTTACTCATCTCTGCTTTCTGGTAGCTGGTGGAAGTAGCTGAATCTTGTGCATTAATACTAGTCTTGCAAAATCATCTCTCAGATTTATCAATTAAGGCTTAACATCTACTCTCACCTGTATCATAACTAGTGGGAAGTCTAATATTCGCTCAAATACTACTTTGCTCCAGGCTAATAAAAATTTAGCAAGACTACCAAATATATGGGGAGGAGGGGTACCTGGGCCACATTCAGTGTCTTATGTTGATGCCCTTGTTTCAGAACAGTGTATTGTAACCAAGGCACTGAGGGAGGGGGTTTAGGAAAGGCAGGATGGATTTGCATTGCTCTATCCGGTATTTAACGTTGCTTAGTCTTGGAGTCCATGTAGACTTACTGTTAGTAGGTGCAGTTATTGCTTCCCCAAGCCCCTTTTTAACAGTGTTCCCTCCGTGATCAGAACTTCCTCTGCCTGTCTGTGTAGGTGGCTGGAGAATACAAGTACCATCCTGAATGCTTTGCTTGTATGAGTTGCAAAGTAATCATTGAAGATGGAGACACGTATGCGCTAGTACAACACTCCACACTCTACTGGTAAGATGGGGCACAACACTCCATTGCTGTCCTGCTAAAATGATCCTGTGGTACTGTGCGCTCCATTGCCTGCTGTACGTGCAAATCACTTCCCCATTCTGTCTAGTGGGTCTGTGTGGTTTAAACACAAATGGATGTTGAAAAATTGGAGAGGGTTCAGAGAAGAGCCATGAGAATGATTAAAGGATCATAAAACATGCCTTATAGTGATGGACTCAAGGATCTAAATCTCTTTATCTTAATAGAGAAAAGGTTAAGGAGTGACTTGATTAGTCTATAAGTATCTGCATGAGGATCACATTGAATAATGGACTGTTCAATCTAACAGAGAAAGGTACAATGTGATCCAATGGCTGGAAGCTGAAGCTAGACAAATTCAGACTGGAAATAAGGTGTAAATAGTGAGAGTAATTAACCATTGGAACAATTTACCAACAATCGTGGTGGATTCTTCATTCCTGACTATTTTTAAATCGAGATAAAGTTTAGAAAAACATCCTATGTGTTCTAGGAATTATTTTGGGGAAGTTCTATCATCTTGGTTTTACAGGGGATCAGATTAGATGAACACAGTGGTCACTTCTGGCCATGGAATCTATGAATCTGTAAACACCAGAATGGAATGATCAAGTGCATTTCTAGGGGTCAGGGAGCACTGCTTGAAGCCTTGATAGCTGATGATGATAGCATTGTTCCAACCTTTTAGGACAACAGGATCCGGCTACATAGGTTTGCAAGAAGGGATGGGAAATGGCCAGTGACTCTCTTCTGTTCTTTCTGTAGTGGAAAATGCCATAACCAGATTGTGCTGACGCCAATGATAGAAACTCTCTCCACGGAATCTCTGCGTGAACAGCTACCATACACACTGACCCTCATCTCTATGCCTGCAGCCACTGATGGCAAGAGAGGGATCTCTGTGGCTGTCGAAGGTGGCTGCTCCAGCTACGCCACCAGTGTCCAGGTGAAAGAGTGAGTATGAAGAGGCCGTAATAGCTGCATTAGCTGTTCACAATTCAGTAATTGTGCAGAGGTATCTGGGCAAAGGAAAGTGGGAGCTTCTGACTAACTTTTATTTCTATGAGATTCTCTCCAGTTGCTGAAATGGAATTTCTCATTCAGTGACCACATGTGGTAGGAATGAGATGCAAATGAAACCACGAGTGTTTCTTGGCTGGGCAGTCTTTTGTTCTCCTACATTGTTATGGCTAACTTAAACTGAGATTCAGGGCAGGGATTCTCCACTGCCCAGAAATCACTTATGGGATTATAGCAGTAACAAATAAAGAAACTAGTTACCTTTCCCTATGGCTTGGCTACTGTTTGTGTCCTTTTCCTGTGGGTATATGAGAAGGTCCTTTATTCGCCAAGCTTTCTGAGGTCTTGGCACCTCAGAGAATGCTTGCCATCACAGCTTAGTGTTATCTCACATTAGCAGACTGAGAACACTTCACTTATTTCTGGATCCTAAAAGTGAAGAACACTTGCTGGGAAGTAGCGATCCATTGAACTTCTGATAATCTGTGTTTAGGCGGATTCTCCAGCATGACTCTTTCCTTTCATTTAGAGTCAACAGAAGACATATTAGCCCAGATGTCCAAAATGCCATCCACTCTGGAGACCGGATCCTGGAAATCAATGGAGTCCCTATTCGCACATTACAAGTGGAGGAAGTAGGTATAGTTTTATCTTGAGTAATCCTGCAGTCTATACTCCAGACTGATTTCCCCCCTTTCTCCCCCCCCCATGTCCCTTCTACCTTGGGACTTTTTTACAATCTTCTCCCATAGCAGTGCCTATTGCGTGGGGCTGTAATGCTGTCATTGATTTGTACTACAGAACAATCCACTGGCTGTGAATGCAAGAATAAGCTTTTGCTGCCTCTTAGTTTGGAGTCAGCATCTAAGTTCCATTGGGGAGGGGAAGGTGGCAGCCGGGAGAGGGCAAATTAGGAAGCAGTTTAGAATAGGGGAGGTGTACATCAACAATTGGTAGGTGGTTAAGGAAGCCTGGAGTGCAGGTTGTCTCAAAGGGAAGGAGTTGGACCAAGTGACTGAGTTGAAGGCAGAGTACATGTATCATCAGGCAGACCTGTTTTGAGAGAGGACAGCTGCCAGGCATGGTCAAGTGAGACTGTATCTAGAAGCTGTGTACGGTGTAGCAAGCGACAGATTTGTCTGCATTTACTATATTAAATGCTTTATACAGTTAATCACATTCAAGGTAACTCGGTGCACAATATTAGGCTACCCTTTCGGTCGCTAGACAAACACTTTTTGTCTGCTGTTGGTGTTAGCTAATATCTTGAGCCTTCTCTTCTAAAGCAGAATAATTAGATCTGGGTTTAGACAACTGGGTAGCTTTACATTTCCCTTATGAAAGTGTATTGATCAGCGTTAGGCATGATCTACATACACTGAAGAAAGCAAGTCCAAGAATAATGTGGCCTCATTCCAGAAAAATAGTGATCTGGGTCTCTTGTTGCTGATCAGAGCAGAAGAGTATCTAGCTAGAATGAAGAGCTACATGTTACTAGATTGTGAGTGGTGTGGTGGATAGTTAGATTGTGTGCAGCTAAACCACAGCCACAGTGACCCGATTGAGGCACTGTAGATTCTAGCCTGAAGGACATTCAGGTGGCTTCATGTTTTTACAATGGTCCCCTTCAAAGGCTCTTACCCTGCCCTTGGATTTGTGTTCAGGTGGAGGACCTGATTCGCAGGACAAGCCAGACACTTCAGCTGCTCATAGAACATGACCCTGTCTCTCAGCGACTGGACAGACTGCGTCTGGACTCCAGGCTCCCCACCCATGTAAACACCACCACCACCTCACGCTCCATTTCCTCATTGGACATTAAGGGGAATCTGGAAGGAACACTGAACCGGCGCTCCCTCAGGTACCAAACCCTAGGAAAACTGCACTGCGGCTAGTGCTTCTACAGCAGCAGCTGCAAATCTTCTGAGAAACTACTGTTTTTTCCTAGACTATGAGAATACCACCACGGCCTGTCACCTCTCATCCAGCTGTGCGTGTTTTAGCGTGCCCTAGAGCCTCGGCTGTACAATGCACAGTCTTGCAATTGCAAATGACTGAGTCATGGCCAAGCCAAGCCTGGAATGAAGCATTGCCCAGGAGATGAAGTTGCAGATCCCTTCAGTCATTCTCTATGGACTCCCCTTCGGGCTGGCTTGTTTAATAGTGTTTAGACTGATAAATAAAGACTGAATTGTGGGCTCTAAATCTGCTAACCACTTGAAATAAATTGAAAAGTCAAAGATTTCTGCCAGACTCAGATGGCTGTAGTGAGAGCTTACCCCTCAGGGACTGACCCCTGCTAAGTGAGGCTTGGGTCTTCAGTGTTAGAAAACCTGCCCTCCCCATACTGGGGTCCTCTGTGCCCCACCAACTTCCTTCATCTTACAAAAATTGCAGATCATCCAGTATCACTTCCCTGACACCTGAATCCGTTGCTCAGAATGATCAGGAGTTCCTTGTAAGGTGGAAGTCGGAATCCAAATGGATAGAGATGTGCTGCTGTGGAGGCTGGCCAGCATTGACATTGCTGTTGGCTCACTCAGGAATTTAACACCGGAAGTGACTCTGCAGCATTGGGTACATGCTGCAGCACCTTCCACATCTGCAGAATTGTGGGAAGCTAGTGAGCTAGATGGTTACTAGCATGCACTCATTTAGGGTAATAGACCTTCCTTGCAGCTGACCTAATCTTCCAGTCACTTTCACTCTCCAGGCGAAGTAACAGTATTTCCAAGTCTCCTGGACCCAGCTCCCCAAAGGAACCGCTCATTCTGAGCCGTGACATCAGTCGCTCTGAATCTCTGCGCTCCTCCTCCAGCTATTCCCAGCAGATCTTCCGGCCCTGTGATCTGACACATGGTGAAGTACTCGGGAAAGGATTCTTTGGACAAGCTATCAAGGTGAGTGGGCAAAACCATGACCCATGAACTTACTGCCAAATTCCCAAGTTACAGGATATACCTTCTACAGAAACTTCCAAACATCACAACAAATCAAGTGACTTTTATTTCCTTCCCAGTAGCGTGCTGGGCCTGGGAGCTTGACTGTCTGTTTTATCATATTCACAGTTCTCTCTTCTCTTGTACTCACTCAGCTTGAGTGTAGCTGGTATCCTGGAGAGATGGCTTACATTCTGCTGAAGAGTTTCTTTCCTGTTTAAATTGCAGCCTGTCTAACAAGCATCTTGTGTGCTGAGGTGTTTGTATATAACCAGAGCTGCAGAGTGAATGGGTCACACCTCTGTCAAGGGGACAGGGGGAGGACTCACTGTTACATGAAATGTCTTCCTGAAGGTGCCCACTCAATCTCCCAATTCAGTATTGTGAAGTTCCCTCAGTGCAAGAGTCTGTGCTAGACAGACTGGGACTTATAAGGGATCCAGTGACAGTTACTGTGGTAAACTGTTTAACAGTCAAACTCTACTCCCCCGAGTATTGACCACATCTGTGCAGAGGTCCCTTTGAGAACAAAAAGCTCCTGCAATAGTAACTCTACTTTTCCCTGTATTAACTGTCTGATCTTAACCATAGAGTGTGGACCCTTCAGGTGCTCCCTCCCTGGCATTCTGCATCAACAGATTTCCTCCCGACCCCCATAATTGGAGTTTCTGCAGTCTGCTCAGATGTCTGGTATTACTATAGCTGACCCTTGAGTCAGTTTCCTGAACACTATCTACCTTCCAAGGACCAGTGTGAGCTCTTCAGTACCCTGATCTCCATCCCACTATGCTGTGGGAATCAGTTTCTCCTTAACCACTGTTGTATCAATCCTCCTCCTGTGCTTCCTTGGGAATATGACAGTGTGCTCTGGGATTCATAGCGCTAAGTGTTCAATCTTTGATATGGTACTATACTAATTGGCATATTTCTTTTCTCTGCTCATAGACAAATAGCATGTCCAGGTAAGAAGAACCTTTTCCTCTGCCGCATGTCTTGCCATCTGCATCCCCGTGGGGTTAACAGCACAGAGGCATTTCCTCTCGTGTTGGTGCATGCACTGGGAGATAAAATCTCCTCAGTGAGTTCCATAACGGCATTGTTCTTAAGTTTGTTTGATCTACCAGCCTAAAGAGTCCATTTATTTGTCTTCATTACTTCCCTTCACTTCCCTTGCCTTTGTCACTGTGCTTTAGACACTTACACCTCTTTGCGAGAGGTGATGGCATACTGCTCCTCAGCACTCGGCTAATGTTTGGATAGGAGCAAGAGAAGGGATGCTGTATTGCTGCCTGGTCCTGTTATCCATGCCAGGTTTTCACACTCCACCTAGATCAGAGTAGCGCTGAATTCTACTGCTCACCTTTAGTGTGCACTGGTGTCAAGGCTGAATCCGGTCTTTCCAGTAGAGCGGTTTCCCAGATTCTCCGAGCTTGTGGTCCCTTTCCAGCCTAATTTTCTTTACAACACTTGTCCCCCAAGACCTTGAACTCTAAACATGAGCAGGTGACACTTTGTAGCCACAACATACCAGAAATTATTTAGTAAGCTTCACAAACAGAGGTGCAAAAAGGACCCCATCATTGTGAGACTGAGCCTGTTTTACTGATAGTTACTTTTGATCAGCAGTCAGTTGTTATGCTTTCTTTATAATTGTAATTTAAGTGAAGCTGGACTCTACATTTCATCCTCTTATCTATGAGAACTTCCATGGCTTCTGCAACTACAGCAGAATTACTCCTTCACAAACCCCCCAAATCTGAGCTCCTGGCTAATGTAAGTTTCAGGGTCTCCCAAAAAAGGCTTGTCTTTTAATAGCCAAGTCCGCACTGCTGAGTCTGTTTTTTGCATGATGGGACTTGGTTGATCCACTGCTTTTCTCTTTGGGTCACCAGGAGAATAGTCCTGCAGATGGATCTCCTGTTCCTCAATGCTGAGTTGAGGGCCTGAGGGTTTCTGCTGGGCTCTTCAGTTCCCACAAAGTGTGAAACAGGAAAGCTCTTCCAGTTTCTTCTCTGAGATTAAGACCAGTTTCCAAATGTTCTGTTGAAAGCTTCTACCCTGTTCTCTATGGACTGAACCTTTATCTTCTCTCTTTTGAGAGAAGAGGAGATCAGCTTGTTTAGGTGCCCAGAAATTTAAGCAAGGTAGACTCTCCCACCCAAGCTGAATTACTGAAGGAGTCAGGAGGAGAAGTTCTTCCAGAAAACCTGCAGTCATGCTCTAAATCCAGAGTCAGGCTGATTTCAGTGTGAAAGGAGTTGCTGATTAAAAGGCACCCAGATCCTCGCAGAGCAATGCAAAAAAAGTCAAGAATCATTGGATAAGACTTCAACAGCTTTCATGAACGACCTGGCACCGTTTTCAGGCATTTCAGAGCATGGTGGTGTGTGTGACACAGTGAAGCCATGAGGCTTTAGGTACTGTCTCGCATGTCGTCACCTTGGTGCCACCCTTGGAGATTGCAGTACACTTTTCACACCGAATGTGGAACCTTGACTGCTAGCTGTCACAACTAAACAGTCCCCAGTTGTTCATCTCCACCCAGCATTGCAAAGGAACAAGTTTTCAATAAGCCCATCAGAAACCTAGCTCTTGCTGAAAGCTACATGACAGCAGGGATATCTGTTGACTTGGTGTGAATTGCTTAGTTGTTCTTCTTAACCCATGAAAAAGGGAACCATCCTCAGTAATTTCACTAATACAGGCTGAAGTGGTTGGTTAAGGTCTGTGTGCATGGGGACCTGCTTTTCATGTTTAATTGTGCTTGTATGGTTTAAGGTAATTCCAGGCACACACAGGTGCAGGGTTAATACAGTTAGCAGAGGCTCTAGTAGCCTGCAGCACACACTCAGATCCTGCACTGCTTAAAATTGAACCACTAATGGGGGTTCTTGGGATACAATAATATTGTGGACTCAAAGGCCCACACCACAATGGGCCTTTTGTGAGTTTATTTCAACTTAAGAATCTTATGGGAATTTTTTTTTTGTGGCAGTTTCCTGCAACTCCCTGAACCTGGTCTGTCTGAATTTTCTCTCCTCTCCCTGGTCAGCGGTGGAGGGAGATGTGACCCACAGTTTGGGAAACCCTGCTCTAAAGCATCTATAGGTTTTATAGGGCTTTCTTTCCTACTGTGACAGTGTCTGTGTCCAACAGGTAACGCACAAAGCAACAGGGAAGGTGATGGTGATGAAGGAGCTGATTCGCTGTGATGAGGAAACACAGAAGACTTTCTTGACAGAGGTAGGAGCAAGATCTCAAGTAAGGCCAGGGAGCTAGTTGTGTGGGGGTTAGAGCTCCTCTCTGCCCCTTGGTAGTAATGCATACCAGTGATCTTAGCAGGGAAGCAGCATGTTGGGGGAAGAACGGACCTGGTTGAAAATGTATGTCACAATTAAACATGACTGACTTATTCAGAAAACGAAGATGACTTATTGAAAATTAATGAATAGGAAGTCTAAGAGGCACTCTGAGCCTAAGAGGCTATTTGGTTGAACTGTGCTTAGTGAATATAAGTGTAAAACGTAGGATGCATCCTGTACAGCGAGCTTTCAGTATAAAACATTAATAGGAAACAGCTGACTCCGAGACCAACATCTGGAAGATGTTCCACTTAGTTACAACAGAGAAGGGAATTTTTAAATCAACCTATTGAATGGCTGCCTTCCTCGTTCCCCAAAGTCAGGCTTCTCTGAAAAGCAGCTTCCTAAATACCCGAATGCGTCTCTTCTGGCCCTAAGTATGTCATACAGCACACTAGCTGCAGTGTGGAAGTCTTGTCAACTAAACCATAACCAGCCTAGGGGCTCTCCAGCCTGATCACTATCTTTCAAGAATCAAATAATAATGTAAACAAAGGAGGCAACAATGATCATTGAATTGTCTTAAAGTTGGGCTTTGAATGGACTTTCTTCTGATACCTCTGGGAGGTGCAGTGGGGCTCCACGGATGGTATGTGCCCCTTCTCTCCCAGTGCGGGGACCAGTAAGTAAAGCTCCTGAGAATCTCAGGAAGGCCTATACCAATCTTTCATGGGGGTGGGGGGGTGTTTCTGCCTCCACAGGTGAAAGTGATGCGCAGTTTGGATCACCCCAATGTGCTGAAGTTCATTGGTGTACTGTACAAGGACAAGAAGCTGAACCTTCTCACGGAGTACATTGAAGGGGGGACTCTAAAGGACTTCCTCCGCAATGCGGTGAGTAAATGCCTCCTGGAGCATGTATGGGCATCCTGATGGCTCTCTGGCCAGTGTGAAACAGATGCTCTGGCTACACAACACTGTCTTTCTGCTGCTGAGTGTCCACAAGGAGCCCAAAGAGCTGGATTATCATCTCTCCTTTGAAGCTGGTTCCTCCAGGTGAAGGGAAGCGTCCCCTGCTTTTGCCCATGCTGTAGCTGGCCTGTGGATAGAGCATTGTGCTCTCCAGGACTATATCATCTTTCTCCAATTCTAGCAGGAGGTGGCTGGCTAGTGAGATGAGACCTGATCACTCAGGAGTTGTCATTGTTTTGCAGGACCCTTTTCCTTGGCAGCAGAAGGTCAGCTTTGCCAAAGGAGTTGCTTCAGGAATGGTGAGTCAATCTTCTGTTGAGACTGCTCCTCCGGGATTCTGGGTTGAAGCATGGCGGGCTGATGTAATAGTATGTTCTATAATGGCCTGCAGAAGCTACGTGGTAGTTAGGGAAATACTGAGTGCTTATCCCAATGTTTTGAGGGGGTTAACTCCAAAGGATGTATTCACGAGACTTGCTCTAACGCTGCTTTCTGTCCCTCTGTTTCAGGCCTATTTGCACTCCATGTGTATCATCCACAGAGACCTGAATTCGCATAACTGTCTGATCAAATTGGTGAGCTCTGGAATATGGTCCTTCCTTTCTTTTCTCCTCTCCTCCCTTTACTTTACTTTTCTCCATGTAATGTTAGCTTCCATGGACACACTAGGCCTTCTGGTTACTCTCCCTGGCAGCGTGGAGACGACCCCTTCTTGTAAGCCTTCTAGCATGTATCCAGTTTTCATTTCAATGTCCCCATAAATGAAAGTTCCACAGCCTAATTTTTTACTTTCACCCCATTAATCCTGGTCACATCCTTGAGTCCTCTCCCATTTTTAAACCCTTTATACTCTGTTGTAGCCTCTTCCCCACTAGTTGTTGCCGAATTGAGCTATATACTTGGCTCTCCTAACCTTTGTCCATAAATTGCACCCACTGTCCCTTTTTGTTTCTTCTCTGATCATTCATTTTGTGTCTCTCCCTCTCTCTCTCTTTTAATATGCTATGAGATCTCAGCTGTGGGCTTCATTCCCTCAGCCCTGACTCTCAATGTCCCCTTAGTCTGAATAACGCGTCTACCTCTGGGCTGCAAACCCCAAGGTCAAATCTGAGCAGAGAGTTTGCTAGGAAAGACTTCTGGGTAGAATTAGATAAGCTGGATAGAGCCAAATGCATTATAGCAACTGTAAGAAAGTAAATGGAGTTAAAACTCCTCCTTCACTGCATGAGGACTCATAGGGTGAGTAAGGAGAGAAGACAGCCCATCTGGTCTTGTCTCCCTCTACCTCTTCCCCCTACTCCCTGGGAGACTGCTGGGCTCCCATGTTCGCTGCATTCTTCTAGCTAGCTGTAGGAGGCTTCCTTATTGCCTGCCTGCACAGCTGCTGCTATTGTTACATTGAATGTGCAGTTTATAAGTGACAGGAAATATAGCCACTCTGTGCTAATGAGTTACCTCTGGGAGGAGCTGAGGGGGAATCAGTTGTTTGTGATTAAATCCCTTGGCTAGGATAACACTGTGGTGGTTGCCGATTTTGGACTGTCTCGGCTGATTGTGGAAGAGAGAAAGAAACCCACCCTGGAAAAGCCATCTGTCAAGAAGCGAACTCTACGCAAGAGCGATAGGAAGAAGCGCTATACTGTGGTCGGGAACCCGTACTGGATGGCGCCCGAGATGTTAAATGGTAAGATGCTCATAGTGTGGCAGGTGAGGAGCCACCTCAGGGCACAGATGATGGAAACTCTGGCCGTTGGCAGCAATCAAATCTATTAGCTGCCTAAGGCTTTAGACCTTCTAATACACGAGCTTCTTTCTTGTCAACAAATCTGGTGGACGTGCTTTCCCTTGCACATCACCCCTGCTAAATTTCCCTGTGGCCAGTAACGTAAGCAGCAAGAAATGGGGAGCCCATTCCCGGGAGTGGCCAAGACTCTTTGGGAGGGGTAATGGGCCTATACTTGATATCATCCAGATGTTGGAGGCAACAAAACGAGGCTTGAAACAATGCGACTGGCTTTGAAATTAACTTGATTCTTATGTCTCTAACGTCCTTAGGGATGCAGTGAATGGGCTGTGCTTCATAGAAATGAAGTACAATAGAACTGTGGGGCAAACTTGTAATGTTGAGTGTTGGACAGACTAGAGGGGAATCCGGCTGTTGCATGGTTCCCCCCACCCTCGGAGTGGGGAGGGCAGTGGCTATATGTCTTGAGGGGCAGATCTTCCCTGGCACTGGGTTAAGGGCAAACACATGTCCCCAATGGGACCTGCTGCCTGTGTTAGACCCGAGTGAGGGGAGAATGCAAACTCAACTGCTTCTGGTGAATTGGGCCTCCATGTGACCAGGGCATGGCTGCAAGGCAAACACATGAACAACTAGAACTGCCACTAAATCCTCCAGGAAGAGCAAACAGGGTCATGGTTGCAGTATAATGTATTGCCCAGCTGACTTCAACATCAGGCTGTTCTTAGGAATCTCTTGGGAAAGGGAAGACTCTGATTTTATGGTCTCCCCATCCTCACCCCTATCCTGCTGCTCTCTGCTACCACTTTCGATGCTACCTTCATCTTCCTTTGAGCTCTGTGCTGTCGGGCCCTTCGGAGTCTGGCAAAGGGTTATCCTGCTTTTCCGAGGCATTAGAGTAGTGTTGCAGGAATGTTAACGTATAGCATGCCTGGCACCTGCCAAGAGAACTGCCAGCTGTGCCCCCACGATAGTCTGCTCTGACGTCATATCCTGGGGTACCAGGGCTCTTCCCAGATCCAGCACTCACTTGGCCCTGCTACAATTCCATTCCTGGCTGTGGAGGGAGGCCTCTATCTCTGCCTAGCAAGACCAGCCCTGTGGATCCTGTCTCCTCACAGAGGCCTGCTTTCCCTGTCTCAGCCCTTCGCTGTCTGATATTGTTAGCACTTAATTTATTACCTCTGCAGTCACTGCAGCAGAAACTGGGCATCCAGCTTCCTGGGCAGCCAGCACTGGCTTAGTGTACCATGGAAATGCATTGAAAGGACTATCAGTGTGAATGGCAAAGGCTCTCTGGATTTGACATCAGCAGTCACTTGAACCCTGGGGACCCGTTTAGGACTCTGCAATAGAACCCTTTCTCCTCCCTTGAGCACCCTTTTTCTTCTCTTGAAACTGGGCTGTATTATAGGCCTTATGGAAATGGTGTGTGTGTGTGTGTGTGTGTGTGTGTGTATGTAATGGCCGTGAAAGAGAGCTGATTTTGATGATGGACATTTTTTGTCTAGCCACAGACTGAATACAGCAGTGGCAGTTTCCACCCCTGCCTCTCCACTGTGCTGCTTGTTCTCTGAACTAACCTCCTTCTAAGCAGTCCTTCAGCTCCATGGCCCATTCCCTTCTCTGCAATCTGTGGATAATGCCAGTTATGGTGGAGGCTCCTGTGATAACTGAAGCCAACAAACTGTTGTTGGATGGTGTCTACTCTAGGTCATTATCCAGCTAAGATACTATCCCCATTTCCCAGGCTCTGGCAGGAATATGGTTGGTGCACAAACTTCCTTGTGGTGGTCTGTCAAGAAAAGTTGCCCTGGAAACTTTACAGCTTTATTCTGCTGCCTGGAATCCTGTTTGTGCCTCACTCTTGCAGTAACATGCTTCCATTACTGCAGTGGGGAATACACCTGACCTTTCCAGGCTGCGTCCAGTAAGTTTGGAGCCAGCAAGTGAATTTATTCACTGCTACTTTAAGCCAGCACCACAACAGTTAGTTAATCAGAAATGCTCAACAAAGGCTGGTGGTGCGAAAACCAGAGAGCTCTGCCCTCACTGAGCAATCCCTTCAGAAACGTGGAATGCGAGAGGGCTGTTGGCTACTCCAGCCTGTACCTGCATGATAAAGAACAGCTAAGGTGGGCATTGAACATAAGACATAATTGGTTTTTATTCCACTCATTTCCTTGCAAAATAGCCATGGGGGGGAGCAGCCACCGGGCTCTGAAACTAGATGCAGCTGCTCTAGGTGTACATGCTAATTGCTACTTTGCCATGCTAGAAACCCTCTTGCTCCCCCACATCAGTGACTAACCCCAGCTCTGCCTGGGAAACAAATCTAACCTTGTAAAATGGTCATGAGTGCAGGCAGGGACACCTCTTCCCCCACCCTTACCACGATGCTGCCGAGAAAAAAGTCACATTTTACTTGGCTGAGCACGACTGTGCTTGACTCCACTTCGGAGCACTCACTGGCCCGCTAGGCTGCCTGGGCCTGGATTGTGAATCTTTCCTGGTGCTGGCTTAGAGGCTGCTGCACAATGGGATGCTATTCGGCCTGACTGCACTAGGAACACCCCTAGTTCACAAAGTCGCCTGTCTTGTATTTCCTGCAGGGCAGAGTTATGACGAGACTGTGGACATCTTCTCGTTTGGGATTGTTCTCTGTGAGGTAAGTCCAGGCCACACTGGGGTGTCTAGGGGTCTGAGCAAGAGGGCTTCCAAACATCACCGAGGTCCTGTCCTACCTCTTCCTCTCCATACACAACAGAAGGCAGCTCTGTGTAGCTGAGTCTGGAGTTCCTGACTCAAATGTACTGTGGCTAGGACTAGTCTGGAGAGTTGCACCTTGCATGCCCATCTCACTCCCCTGAGTGTGGGGGTGGGAGGGAAGAGGGCACTTACTGCTCTGTTGGTGCAGTTCCCGCCTTAAACTTAGAACTGGTGCTGGGAAAGAGACAATCTGTCTCTAGCGCAAAAATCTTGGGATTTAGGTGGCATCTTCCAGCAACATGGAAGCTTAGAGCTGAGATTCCTTCTCCCTCCTCCTGAACCCTGGGTCTTCAGCCTATAATTAGCCATGGTAATTCAGGGCCTTTGTAAGGTTGAGATTTGACACTAGAGAGGTGGTCAAAATCTGTCTGAAGGTGAAAAGTGGGGCTTAATTCGCTGATCCTGCTTCTAGAAGGAATATGTCTGATCTGGCTGCACAGCGACTTCTCTGCCCCACGCCTGCTGTGTGTAGAAAATAGGCCATCTCTTTTCTTCATGATATGAATGTCTGATACAAATCCGAGAACCAATATCCTGTGTGCCTAAAACTTCTCCCCACCTCCTTCCCTTGCATCACCAGCCAGATGTGCGTTACATACAGATTGTTCCCAAAGGAAAGCACAGCCTTTTAAAGTACCCAATGTGTATAGAAGTGAGAGCAATCGGGGGTGGCAGGGAGACCCGAATTGGAGTTTTCCTCTTAATGCCTGGATGGAGAATATGGAAAAAATGTCTCATGCATGAATGGTACGGCCTCATCTAGAATACTGTGCTGGTAACCAATGTTCCCTCTAATTTTTTCCATCCAAGTGCAGAATTAATTTTATGTGCACCAATATCGAGGTGATATGCACCACAAGTAGAAACAAAAAACCTAGGTATGATAGATATTTATTTGTTAAAAGTTACCATTGGGATAATTACTCCAGCCAGGACAGGTTAGGTATTTTAGAACTCACTACTCAATTAAATTTAAGCCTGAGAGAGAAATAAAATTATGAAATGCATAGACCAGTCAAAAAACTAAAATAACAGCACTTTGAAAGAATAAAGTTACAGAGAACTTATATGTGCATTGCAGGAAGTACCAAGAAATAACACAAGTATGTGTTGGGATGTGTCAGAGACAGTGCGGGTGTGCTGGCTGCTGGGGAAGTCTGAGACACTGTGCTCTGTCTCTTTAAGGCGCTCACCAGAAGGCTCAGACCACAGCAGCTGAGCTCTCCTGCTCCTGAGACAAGTCCCTCCTCCCCTGCTCTGCAGAGATGGGGTACATGGGCTGGAAGGAGGGGGACACCCTGACATCAGTGCTTCCCTATGCCCTCCCATCCGCTCTGCACAGCAAGCAGGAGGATCCCAAGAGCAGCTGGCCAGGGGCTTCAAGAGAGAGGGCAGGAGCAATGTGGCTGCAGAGCAATGCGGGGAGGGGCACCTGAACACACTGCTGTGTGTGCATGGCACTTGATTCGCTCCTGGGTGGCCGTGCGACTGTGCAGCTTAGAGGGAACACAGCTGGTAACCCATCTTCAAGGTTAGTGCAAATTTGCAGGTGGGGTTCAGAGAACAGTAGCAAGAATGAGTAGGGGCCTAGAAATTCTTATAAAGAGGGATTGAAAAGAGTTGGTTTGTTTACCTTACAAAGGAGACACATAAGAGGAAACATGATAGATAGAATATATATGAGAGAGAGGTTCTCTTCCTCCCATCTCATAACTAACACAAACACACACACACATACAATGAAATTGAAAGTTAGAAAACTCAGAAGTGATAAAAATAATTTTCTATAAAATGCACGATTAGACTGTGGAACTACTTGCCACATGATGTGGTTGTGGTCAACAACTTGGTAATATTCAAAGCGGGACTGTATTTATATGGGTAACAAGAACATCCAGTTAGCATAAAGTATTGTAACAGAGTATTGGAAGAGAAATAAAACCTCATATTTCAGGTCTTAAATCAATCTAGGTGTTGGGGATTAGGCTGAGACCTTTGTGGGGGGCAGATTATCACACATCTGCCTGTTCTGGGGTTTGTTGCACATTTCTCTGAACCATCTGTTGGCCACTGTCAGAGATGGGATTCTAGACCCTATTGTCCACAGGTGTGACCCAGTCAGGCAATTACAGTCCCAGGCTTTGATTGGTGGCCTTCTGTATCCAAGGTGACTGGTAGAATTCAGTGCAAAATGTGTTCAGTGTTAGAGGCAGAGAACCTAAGTAGTGTCCTGTGTATTCTACAGTCTTCTTCCCCATTTCTTTCCTCTGCTTGGGTTTCCCTTCTGAGATTTTTGATTGGTCCTCATAATAATGTGTTTGATGCACCATTTCTTTCCCTCCCTCCTTTGTCACCCTCCTGTTGCTCCTGCAATGTACTTGCCTTCCCCCAGCTCCCTGGCATGTGAGCTGTGTTGGGGGAGGAGGGTTTTGATAGCATAATGACATCATGGAGGGCTGTGTGCATGCTATAAGATGTTAATACCCTGGGAGCAGAGGAATTGCTTCCTACTTCAGTGCATGGACTGATAGTGGCTAGGACACTGCACAGTCTGCACTGAAAGCTAAGGTTGTATTGTACCCCTTGCAGCAATACCCTAGGGAGGCAGGAATTGACCTTGGGCTTGGTTTTCCTCTGCCATAGCAGGGAGAGACTTCTAGGGTCAGCCCCTGTACTGCCTGTGAGGTTTGCCTGTATTAAATGGTGTTGCCTTGATCCTCCTTCATGCAACAAGCCCTTCTGTAGCTGGGGACTGGTCCAATTCTAGCTCTGCTCCCCCTGCCCTGTAATCAGACACGAATTGTAATGTTTCCAGTGAGCCAGCCTAGCTCTAGAGACTGAGCAACCCCCACCGGCTAGCCCTCAGCTGCTGTCCCTGCTGCTACAGTTGCTGTTCCTGAGCAGTTCTTTCCCCTCTAGATCATCGGGCAGGTGTATGCTGACCCTGACTGCCTCCCTCGCACACTGGATTTTGGCCTCAATGTAAAGCTGTTCTGGGAGAAGTTTGTTCCTGCCGATTGCCCTCCAGCCTTCTTCCCTCTGGCTGCCATTTGCTGCAGGCTGGAACCAGAGAGCAGGTAAGGGGTGTGAAATGCCGGCTAACCCCTAATCTCTGGTTCTCTTCTGTGTCCAGTTTGTATCTTTGCTTCTCTCGGGCTGGAGAATGCCCTCTCCTTCTGCCCCCACTGGGAAGGTGTTGCTCTGCAGAGTGGGTCAGACTGGGATGGCAGGTATGCGCTAATATCCAGGGCACTTCGGTTGCTGTGTCCTCACTTCATGGAGGAGTTTTTTGCTGCTGTCTTCCTTTCCCCATCACTGTCCCAGGAGCTAGTCCGCTGCTGTCCTATTGACCCTGTCTTATCACTTCTTTCTAGGCCCCCATTTTCAAAGCTGGAGGATTCCTTTGAAGCCCTTTCTCTCTACCTGGGAGAACTGGGCATCCCCCTCCCTTCCGAGCTGGAGGAGCTGGACCACAATGTGAGCATTCAGTATGGGCTGAGCCGTGACAAGCTACCTGAAAACACAACCTAGGCGGCCCATCCTGTGATCTGTGCTACTTTTCATTGGATCCTATACGAGTGGTGTGGAGGGGAGATGTACTTCGGCCACCTGCAGGGCATTCAGAGGGCACCAACTGCATACTTGGTGCATCACCTCTCCCTCCCCCATGAAACTAAACCGCCATGTCTGTTTGATCTCCTGGTTTCACTGTGGATTTATGGCACATTTTGCAAGTGAAAAGGGCTATTTCCTGCCTGCTGCACCAAGGAGAGCTGCTCAACACAACACAATTCTTTGGGGCCTGTCTGGCTTTGTATCACTGTGGTGCCTTAGAACTTGACATGTGACTGTAAGCTGTGAAATAGTCCTGGCCTATCTGCCAGGAAGGGAATCACTATAGGAAGTCTCCTTTGTTAGGAACTGCTTTTCTGGAATCACTTGTCCCAGACTTTTAGTGACTGTGCTCTCCTTGGAAGACCTGGAATACACTAGAACTAGGAAAACCAGGCACCTGGCAAAGGGCTTAGTCAGGGACTCCATTGCTTTTCTACATGTCAGGGTGGGAGTTCCCGAGCTGCCTAGGGATTAGGAGAAGCTCTAGGAATTGAGGGGAGCTTGAACGAAATGGTTGTGGTATCATGTCTGTGGGTAGAATTTGTCTCAGTTAGTGTAGTTCACCCTCCAAGGCCCTGTTCAGAAACACTACAGCCAGTGAAAACTGGGCTTTGCTCACCCTCCTGATGTGAATGAGGCTGTGCTCTGAGTCCAGAGGGTAAGAAGGGGGAGACTGAGTGGTTCTCAGGTATGCTTTTAACTCTACCAACACCTTCAGCTACTGACTCCACACAACCAGTCCCCCAGGCTGGGACCTCAGAGCAGGCAAAAGGACACAAGTCTGAATGCCCAGAACTGCAGCAGCACTCTGATCCTGATGTGCTGTATAAATGGGAGACTTGTCCCCAAAGAGCTTGTGCCTGTTTCTGGGCATTTGGCCTGGTGCAGTGAGATACATGCCTCATAATGGTGGCAGAATATACCTGGTGGAGAGCTGAATAGCTCTATGCTGAGGCATTTGGCTTGGACTAGGTGAGTGTTTGACATGGATAACCCTCATGAGCAGAAGGAATTTGAGGGCATGCTGAAAAGGTTACTCAAGGACAGATGCTAGTGAATTGGAGTCTCATGTCTTCCGTCCTCTCCGTGTACTAGTTGGAGGATTCGTAATTCAGTAGCTATTACTGCCCTTCTCCAGCAAGACCTGCAGTGGAGGGGAGTCCCATAAGTGTGTCTGCCACTCAGTTATCTGTTCTGGAGCCCCTGACACAGAACTTGGTCTCATTCTCCAAACAGAATCCTTCTCCAGAGACATGCCATGCATGGAGGGAAGAGAGCCTGGGGAGGGAAGGAGGCAGCATATTCACTGAGGCTTTGAACTGGGGCATTAGAGGGAAATGTAGGAGGAAGGAAACCGCTTCCCCAGTAATATGTGGCTGGTGCTACCTAGTAAAAGGCTGGCTGCTGAGTCCACTTGAGTTCCATGCCCTCTTGGTAAAACTGGATTCAGTCTCTGCTCTCCTTTGCAACCCCATAATCTACTAGTGAGGAATGTGTGTTAATGTTTGTTCCTCTATTCCCTAAGGCGTTGGGAATATGTGAAAACCTGGCCATAGAAATTACATGGGATCAGCCCTCATGTCTGTCTTAAGTTGGTTGTGTTTAATTTGTATGGTGGTGGTTTTAGAAACAGGAAAGTCCTGTGCTGTGAGCCAGTGGGGGAGTTGTCAATTGGGTCCGGTGGATTCAGGCATTCTGATTGTTACAGGACTTTCTTCCTACTACTTAGTAGGATGGGGAAACTCAAGGGAGGGCGTCCTGGGTGATGTGTGGGTGGGGAGACTTAACTCCATGTGATTGCACAGCACAATGTTTGTTGACTAAATTAAAAGCAATAAATATACCCTAGGGACATAAGGCTGTTTGTCTGCTTTTGGAGCTTATAAAGAACATGAGGCTGCCATACAATGGGACCCCTCACTCAGCTGTTGCAGGACTGCAGCAGTGCATCACCAGGGACATCCGACTGGTAGCTGCAGACTGACTTGACTGAGCAAGGGCTTTGTAGAAGGTTAGGCTCTGATGCCTGACCTATGTGCAAATCCTCTACAGAACTGCCTTTAGCTAGGGTAATGGAACAGGTGGCAGTGACAGTAGCTACTGTCAGGCCTAGACTTAAAAATAAAAAGCATTTGTCATTGCCAGTTTTGAAATCACTGAACTCTAGCTGTGCTACCTGCTCTTAATCCATGCCAGCCAGTGTAACCTCCTGCTTGTGTTTACGCCAGCCTTTCCAAAGCAAGAGCCAGAGGACCTGAGCTGCCTCTGAGCAGGAAGTAAAACAGAATCCACTTGCATCAGAGCAGAAAAGGAATAATTAGATCCTCTCTCCACAGGCCCAGCCTGCTTAGTCACAGTAGCTTGTTCTGGGCTAGTGAATAGACAGCTGCTTTTTTAAGAATGCTCTGCTCCATTCTAATGCTGGACTTTGCCAGTCTGTCTACAGAGTCAACATCCCATGGTGTTAGCTCTAGGTGAAGGCATGTTCTTCTCTGAAGTGCGGAGGTGATTGTGGTTGTCTCTCTCTCTCTTATGCAGGCTGGGGTTGTAGCTCTCAATAGAGCAAAGGGTGAACTACAATGGCCTTAATTATTCTTTCCTCTCACTGCTTTGCAGTTTGGGGTAGGGGGCCTTGCCTGGGTTTGAATAATGCTGTTAGCCTGCTCGTGCAGCTACATGCCCTGAAGGAGCTGAAACGTGTTCAGAAAGGCATGCTGAGCTGGTCCCATTTCCTAGGTGTGAGCTGCTACTTCAATTGAAGCCCACACAGGTTTCCAGAGAACCTTTTTATTTTCCTTTTTAAGCTTTAATACAAGGTAGCATGATCTGCATCTTTATTTTATGAGGTATTTAAAATATTTACAAAGAAATGGTATTCAAAGGCTTTTAAAAAACCATTTTTCCTTTTCTGAACCATATAACCATCAACACTTAATCTCTGCTCAGTAAGTCCCCCTTAAAGTAGATGGGTAGAAAACCTTATTTGGATGGCTTGAACCCTGCTGCAGAGATGAGGATGTGCATTTCTCTGAATTAGTCCTACACAGATTATAAACCACCCCACTCTGAGAAACAAGTGCTTCTTGCTCATACATGTGCCCTAAAATCTTTATCTAAATGGGCCAGTTTGGATAAGCAGCCCCTGCAGTGTGACCTCTCCTGGAGCCTGCACAAGGGACACAGAACAGCATGCACAAGGCCTTGATGTGCCTGCAATAGGGCAGCTGTCTTGTCTTTCCAGTTGCATTCACCCTAGGACTGGCTTAAACTCTTGTTTGCTGGAAATACACCTCCCTGGGGAAAGTCTGAAAGGAATTCAGAAATGGCTACTATCCCTTTAAGCAGCAAAGAGTACTTGGCCACTCTCCCTGAAGCTGATTGAGGGGTTGTCTACCTTCCCTCCACTTTTGAAATACTTCTGCTCCTCTCCTGCCCTAGGAGACAGCCCAGGCTCCTGTTGTACCAGCCCAGGAGAGTGGGAATGTGTCCTGGGCACTGGAAGACTTTGCTTTATGAGCATCTTGAGAGAGATCTCTTAAGCAATGCATTGGCGCTAACTATCTCCCTCCCCGTTAACCAAAACCTTCTGTCTCCCAGCTGAAACCGAGCTCGGCCGTTGACTCTTCCCCTTCTCTAAAAGAAATTTGCACAGGACAGCTTTTCTCCTATTAAAGTAAAATGTAAAACTACATTCATAGTCTACATAACCCTGCTGTAAAGCTCCCACCTGTCTCTGATACTGCTGTGTCAGATTACAGGCTGAAATGCATGTAACACTCGTCAAAAGGGAAGGGAACAGAACAAGAGGATGTTGAGAGTTCCCATTCTTAAGTATGGGAGGTGGGGCCACAGTGGCACATTGCTAGCTTGGGAAACCACTCCCCCTCCCCTGCTGTAGTAATCCCTGGAGATGAAAGGGATTGCACCAGTCCCCAGGAGAAACAAGTCCTGCTAGCCCCACAATGAACAGCCCCATTTCAGTGCATCTCCAAGTCCTGTCATTTGCTGGAATTCATCAACAAAAAAATACAAATGAACCCCCCACTCCCAAAACGAGACTGGGGTCTTCGCCTCCATCATTTCACCCTGTGCCTCTCCTGCCCCTCGCTGCTCAGGCACCAGGAGTACCTGCCTGGCCCATGAGAGGTGCATTGCCATCGTGTGCCTCCTCCACGGGGGTCCGGTTGGTGTGCACCTCTATTGTGTTCTCATCCACAAGCTCACAGGCCTGGTTCGTGAAGGCAGAAAGTGGAAGGGTGATGCGCTGCATTTCCCGCTCATAAACCTTCTGCTCGTGCTGCTCCTTCAAGTCTTTGGTCCTAGAAAGAAAACCAGAACAGATGCTCTGAGTGCTGACTGCAGTAAGGTCAGTCCCTGCAAGTGGGCACTGGCCCAAAGGAGCTGCAGCAGAAGGGAAGAGGCTACTGCTCCAACAAAAGACCAGCCCCTCAACATGAATGTGAGATGCTGGGTTTTTCCCCAAACTTCCAACTACAGTGGTGAAAGCACCCAGGCAAACAGAGCCAGGTGGGGTGTTGGGGGAGGTTTGTATTCATCCAGTAATACAATATCATGGAGGAATCAGGGAGGTTAAAGCCAGTCCGCTCCCACCTGTCACTGGACTCAAGGCCCCGACAGTAGCTATGGAAACAACATGTGGCAGCTATCTGGATTTTAGTTTATGGCTCTGTCTTGAGTCCCTGTAACATGCAGGACTGCTGAGTCAAAGCAGGAGCTACCAATGTTTAGAGAAGCCATTAACTGTGAATGGTAGGAAAGGATGCAAGAGCTCTGGGTGGTGGCTGGCACTTGCACAGGTGAGGCGGGATAAACACACACTTTAGGCAACAAGTATCTTCCAGAAAGCAAACTGAGTTAATGGCTCTGCTCAGAGTAGGTGTGTAATGATCTTACGTGCCTGCTGTGTTCCAAAGAGACTTGCTTCTCCAAACTACCTGACCCCTCACATGACAGCAAGGAAGGTGACACGTCTTCAGTGTCTGGTGCCAAGAAGTGGCTTTTTTTTTAAATGAGTGACAGTTATTGAACTCTATAGCGAAGGTAATTAATGAGAAACCAACCAGTTTTGTTTTTTATTTTTAAGACAAGTGCCACATGCAAAATTTAACTTTAACTGGGAAGCCAATTCACCTGAACATGGCTAGCTGAAAAGGGAAAAAACTGAAGCATCCAGTGCTGACCCTGCCTGAAGCTTGAACTTGGGCTATTTTGAATTAAGGGAGGGGCTACTAAGAGTCAAGCCTCCCCAAAATCCAAATCTGCTCACAGCAAAGACAGTCCTGGCAGAGCCAGGCCCCAATTCAATGGAAGTCTGGTGGATCAGAAATTACATTTCAGACTATACTCTGCTTGAGCCCTGGAGTAGCCAGCTCCCACTCAAGGGGCTAGAACAGCTTCCAGGGTTTATTGCCAGACAGTTCTAGTGCAGTCTAACATTCTTTCTTCCCTCCACCCCCTGCCAGTCGTATCTATCTACCTTCACTAGAACGTGAATCATGCTCATTAGCAAGTGCTAGATTCGTGCTCTAACCTTATGTAACACTGTTGGAGTCTCTGCTGTCCAAGCTTGCTGATACATCTTATGTAAGGACTTGGCTCAGCCTGGGAGGGACTCATTCTGCTTCACTAGGAGAGGTTGGCAGCTAGCTACAAGAGTTAAGCCCTAAAGCAGGGATGTGATAATCGCTCTGTGGCTGTCTGTCTGGAATGCTATAGACAAACTGCAGGCCCGATCAGCCGGTCAGGTGCACATGTAACTCTGACTGAACTGAAGGGGAGTTGAGTATGTGCAGCTGTCAGGCTAACTGGGCCATGCAATTCAAAGGACACATTTAGGAAAGGGAAAGAATTATGATTCTACCCTGTTTTCACTCAAATAGATGAAGGCATAAACACGAAAGGGAGAGATGGCTTAGACTGCCATGAGTAGGAAGGGGAAGAGTGGGCTCAGCCCGGGGAAGACACCGAACAAAGGGCAGGTTACTGTGGTTTGGGTGTTTGTTTTTAAATACAGCTGTTATTACGGTCTCACTGTGTTAGGGCCTAATCCTATGAGGTACTTAACTCCCACTGATTTAACAGAGTAGCCAGTGCTTATGACTCGCAGATGTGCTGGCAGGTCCATATTGGGGAATCATAGGCAGATTGGCCAGTGTGTCTACATAACTGCAGCCCTGCCAAGGGCCTCTGACTTGCAATAATGGAATGAAATTCCAGAGCTTAATAAATCTTGTTTCTGAAAAGTTTCACAGAGCAAGTGGTGAAAGCTCCGTCAATCAAGACATAAAAAAACTATATGGTGCAGTATCCTGGAGGCTATACTTCAAGGGGAGTGGGCTCCTCCACTGGCCCTGGGGGAGGGAGGGTTATTATGGGACCTAATACCTCTGTGTTTAAATGAGTTCCATCGAGGCTATGACAAGACCAGATCTCACAGCAGCACCACCAATGTATAAGAGCCTACCCTTCTCAGAGTCCTGCATGAACTGGGACTTAGGTGTTATCTATAGTAGCTCAGAATTTCCTGACTTTTATAGGCCTGTATCACAGCCACAATGCAAACTCTTGATCCAGAGACTACTTACCTTTTGTAGATGTAGCCCACAACAATGCCAGCTCCAATGGCAATGATTATCACCATCATGATGAAGGCCATCACATAGCCTGTGGAGAAGAAGCAGAAGCAACAAAGTTAGGAACAATGCAGCACCTCAGCCTCTATGTACAGCAGTGGCTTTAGGGTTCAGAAAAGAAACATCCTGTTGTAGTCCCACTGAGGAATCTAGAGAGTGTTCCTGGAGGTCATACCTAATGTCCCCAAGTCCTTCTTTTCCTTGGAGTTCATCCGGACTCTCTGACTGATCCCAATGACGGGCTGCACAGCAGCTGCCTCGCTCCGGGCTGGTAAAGTATCAGCTGGTTCAAATACCTGGTCTATCCCCTGAGAAACCTCAGCCGCAACTGTAGGGACCAGAGTCTCTGTGGAGGAGGTAACACCTGTTGGGCAAAAAAAATACATTAAAATATTAAAGTGTGTCACCAAAGTTTCATAGCAACAGCTATCTTGTGAATGGGGCACAAACCCATCTCAGACCCAGAACCCTGGGACCTTCCTCATCTTAGACTGACAAATACTCCCACTCCCCCTTAGATGTTACAATGCCTCCCTACAGATGGGAGAAAACACACACACTTTTCAGTTCAACTGCTGCTAAAGGTCAAGAGCAATCTAGGCAACTGGCAGAGCAAAGTACCAAAACAGGAGTAAGAGAACAGAGGTGAGAACTGAACCCAGAGCATTAATCAAAGGGCCACCAGGTAAATCCATTTATAGCTCAATATACAGAGAAAAAAAAAATCACACTGAATCTTTTCTGTGGGTCTCAGAATCCCCATCCCACACATATGATGGCAACGTTCCTTCCTTTAGGCATTTTTCCTTGGAGCATTTTGGTTCAATACCTCCAGAGTCTGTGATCATCCAGACTGACTTCCCGTACAACACAGACCATAGGACTTCCTTGAATTAATTTCTCTTTGAACTATAGCATATCTTTTAGAAAAAAACTATTATGTGATTCGGGGGGGAGGGGGTGTTGGGTTAGTAACAGGCAGGAGACCACCAGGAAATAAGGGTCCCTCTGCAGAGGGATGTTACTTCACACAGTGTCTTTCAGAAAAGAAGAGCACAGAATCTGGCAGGGGCTATCCCTAGGGAAGAGAAAGCAATGGGACAGCTCCTTCCCCGGGCAGACATACAACAGCAGGGAAGGTGGGTTTAATCTGACAAAATGGCTGAATCCCTGGCAACTGCACCAATTGCTCAGCATATTGGCTCCCAATCCCAGGCAGTTCCCCAGTCCTAGGACTTTTAAATAAAGAGCCGTAAACAGGGAACATCTGCTCTGCTTTGTCCTTAATGAGAAGCAGTCCCAGGATAGGAGGATTGAGAAGACTGAGGGAGGCAAGAATTCTGAATCCTGCCTGGGGTGGGGGACTACATGCAAGGAGGGACATGCTCTCCTTTAGAACAAAAGGGTGGGTAGAAAGACATGCATGGGGTCTCCTGGAAATCCTCCCAGCTTGGTATTGTCTGCAAACTTTATAAGTGTAGCCTCTATGCTATTATCTAAATAATGTATGAAGATATTGAACAGGACCGGACCCAGAACTGATCCCTGCAGGACCCCATTCGTTATGCCCTTCCAGCTTGACTGTGAACCACAGATGACTACTCTCTGGGAACATTTTTTTAACCAAAACAAATTTTGAAATGAAAGATGGGGATGTCTGGGGAAGGTTTGGGGGGCACAGACTCTCAGACAGTACAGAGGAGAGCAAACAAGCAGATAGTTCAGACAGGATCAGTGCAGATGTGTTCTGTATTGTGCATGTTCTAACATTTTCCCTGGAATAGTCCTAAACAGATTATTCACCACTGGAATACCTCTATCAGGAAGATTTTCCTGGTATGCCAGTTCCTCCCTTTCTTAATTCCTTCCTGTTGACCCTAATTATTCCCCCATCAGACAACTCCTCTCCATACCTGTAGGTGGTTAGCCCGTCCCCCTATCAATCCCACTGTGTCCAGTCTGGATAGCTTTACTTGTTTAATCTTTGCCTCCAGCCCCCTGTGGTTTCACGGGTGCCCCAGCTGTTTGGGAAGCTCCCCACAAGCTGGTGCCTGAGCCTTACAGTCCCTGACATTCTGCTGCTCTTCGCTCCCTCCAGTTTGTCAACATCTGGGCTACCCACCCTGACATGGCCTTTCCCTGCAGTGACCTAGGGGGACTAGGGGCTGGTGGGGAGGGGGCTGCGCAGATTCTCTCTCCGGGGCGCGAGACACAGCCCAAGGGGCAGACCCACACGTGGGTAGGGCCGGGATGACGTCACGGAGGGGGCCCTGGAAAGGGATGGGGGACGGCGGCGCTGGGAGGGGGAGGCCGGCTCACTCCACGTGCAGGGGGCGGGGACAGCTCCGCCCTGGGGGCGGGGTCAAATTGTTTACACGCCGAGCTCTCGCCGCTGGGATGACATCATCCCCAAACGGGAGACCAATCGGAAGCCCCTAGAAGCTTGGCAACAGGGCAGCCAATCCCGCTGCAGCAGGGGTGGGGACTGGGAATTGCACCCCCTGGTTTTTCACCCGATGCGCTCCCCCTGCGCACGTGCCCGGGCCCCGCTGACCCCACGCGGGGACAGCCGCGGGCACGTGGCCCTGCCGCGGGTGGGGGTCCCCGACTGGGGGCGGGGGGCTCGCGCCAGCCCGGGGGAGCGCGCGGGGAGCCCAGCGCCGGGCGGAATCCCGCTCACCTGGGCAGGGGGCGATGTCGCAGGGGCTCCGCTCCGGGATGCCGGCCTCGCCGCTCACGTAGCACCAGGGGGCCGCAGCGCCGTCGGGGTTCCGGCAGCTGCTGTGATCCTCGGAGACTGGGGGCCGGGAAAGATGGTTAATGCGCGGCAGGGGCAGGGGCAGGGGCTGGGCTTTCACCCCCACCCAGCCCGGGAGACACACACAGGAGCGGGGAGCTGGGGGGGGGACGGACAATAACACAACGGAGGAGCCGTTTGGAGCCACCCCCCTGCACTAAAACCCACCCACCGCCGGGCAGCAGCCGGGGGAGCCGAGCGCACCCACCTTCGAGGAGAGCGGAGCTGTAGTTTCTCCCCACCGCCAGCCAGTTCAAGCACGGGTCACCGCTGGAGGTGATCTGTTGGCTGCCCCGGTAGGACACTCCATTGCCACGGACACATTCTGGAGAGAACGAGAGAGCCCCACAGGCACTGAAACGGCGCCCGCTTTGTAACCCACAGCAGCCCCCCCCGGTACCGGCCCCCCACGCTGCCCCCGTCTCCTCGCCTCTTCCTTCATCGCACCGTTCAAGCCTCAAAGCACCAAACACCCTCCCCTGACGCCATGACATTTCCGATGTAAACGGGGACAGCGAGTCTGTCAGCACAGCCAAGCAACTCTGCCGGGCTGCTGCTTCGCCTGGGTTTGACTCCTCAGACTGCCCCGCAGGGCAACCAGCTCCTCTGATCTGCAAACCGGCACATAAGATAAGCCCAGTCCCCTTGAGTGCAGGGACGGGGCCACAGGACCTCCCCGGGTCCCTACCAGGTCTATGATTCTATCACAGGGTAAAGAGGACGTGACCGATCTCCAGACGCAGGGACAGTGGGGGTGCGGAAAGTGGGAACCATGCCTTGGGTTGTTATTACCACTTCAAGCCAGGGGGAGCCGCCGCACCCCTAGTTCTAGCGCCCCTCCGAAGGGGTGGCACAGGGAAAGGGGGGGGGAATGCTTCCCTACCAATCTCAGCCCCTGGCAGAGACAGAAGGGTTTTCAGGAGGCTGAGCTTTGCCTTTGTTCCTGGTAACAAAGATGGAGCTCGGAGTCCCTCTCTCCGAAATCATACGGACTAAGACACCCCTACCCCATAGCAGGGCAATGCAGGCTCCATCGCCTGCCCCCCAGCTCGGGGAGCTCTCGGGAGCAGGGTCCGAGTGAGTGGTATGGGGGGGTTCAGCTCTCACCTTCGGTGGCAGACGCTGCTGTTAGCAGCGCGGCGCTGAGAAGCAAAGCTTGCACCCAGCCCAGCATCCTGGATCCAACCGGGCACCAGCAAAGGCTGAAGAAGTAGCCGGGGAAGTCTCAGCGATCTGGGAACGCTGCTCCCTGTCTCGCTCCGCTTTGGCCTCGGCCCCTGCTTTGCAGTTGGCAGATGTCTTGTTATTTTCTCCTTTGGTAAACAGGCTGGGCTCAAGCTCACTGCAGCGAAGGCTCCTCCTCTCCAGATTCACTCTGGGTCCTAAACATGCAGCGAGAGAAAAACAGCTGCAGCAGAGAGAGTGGCGGAGCAGGCACCCCCGGGTCTGTGTGCCCGACCCCTGGCTCTGAGAGTTTCGAGGAGTCCGTAATATAAACGGTGAAATAGAAGCTCTAGGGCAAACCCCGGCAACCGGGGCTTTCACGTCCCCTGACCTCCGAAGGTTTTGCACGATTCTGGGATCGGCGAGGGGCGCCCAGGAACCAGTTATAGCCGGAGTTAAATCACATTTAACCCCTCCGTGTCTGTTGTGTGCACACAGGGCGTAGTGGAGCCTGTTCAACTCCTTCGGCCTACTGCCTATGGGGAGGCGGTGTGCTTCTGCTCTGCGGCACCACTCTCACCCTCTGCTGCAATCTCTTCGGGGATAATAATCCCCAGGCCCACACCCACAGACACACCAAGGAATATACACACCATTCAGAGATGGAGGGAGAGAGGCAGGGCCTGAAAAAACTTGCCCCCCTTTAAGGTAGTCTCGTTTCAACCCCTCCATCCAAACTTTGTATATTATGCTAGATTCATGTTCCAACAGGGTTCTTGGGAGTCCAGCAATGCTGCTCCTTGATCTGTCTGCAAGAGACACTAGTGAGACACAACTTTCCCCTTACTACCTTCAGCAATGAATCCCTCTGTGCCACTAGTCACCCACGGAGGGAGTTAGGTAAACTTGATTTCCTGTATGACAATGCATGTTATGAAACAACGCCATTAGATGTTTTTTTGCTGGTCTAATGGATTGATTGGTAACAGTGTGATGATAGCCACAGAAGGGCCATGCTTGCTGTCCCACAGGAATAGTGCCATGGAAGTGAGGGTTTGAAGAAAAATATGATTCTAGAGTGAAGAAAGATGGATGTTATTCTATTCAGGTTCTTATACTGCAGCACTATGGTATCTGAGGGAAGGTATTTGCAAAGTAGAAATAAAAATATGTTTGCATAACAGTTGGCAGGAAACCTGGTAGGGTTCATCTATACTATTGAAACTGGGGTGCATGTGTTTGCCTGTCTCAGCTTCTTCCTACAGCCTTGAAATCAGTGACAGAACATGTCTGCACGATGTGGGAGAGATAGACCCAGGTTGGCACCTTTTAGACAAGATCCTGAGCTTAATCATGTGCAATTAATAATAGTATATTGGAAGCAAACCTGAGCTGCTGGAGTTAATGAAGGTGTTTATAGCTATAATTGCTTGTTATTACCAAAAATATTTCCCTTACTCCAACAGCTTAATAGAGGGAGAAAAAAATAATTTGTCTCACAAGTGTAGCTTCCTGATTTTCAGCTACAGGATGGGTCACAGGCCCCATTTTACATATTAATGTGTGATTCCTTCCAACCTCTACCAATCTGGATCCTTGGCCTCCATATTCATGACAGATTTGGTTTTCCCAAGGATCCTAATCCTGCCCTCTTTAGTCTGGATATGAGGAGGAATTTCTCTCTTTTAGAAATTTACACAGGGGGAGATGGCCAATGAAGGGCTCCCTATTCACCTGTAACTACCAAGGTACACCCTTATTTCCTAATTTGGGTTCCTCTGAGTTTGCCATAGTAAGCAGGAGATCCCAAACAATGTCACTAAACCTGGTGGCAATCACTAACACACAGGCTATGCTTTCACCTCAAGGACATCAATTCCTAGAGCTTCTCTGCTTTTCATCTGTTTTTCTTTATTTAATCCCACATAATTTAGAATCTGTGGCTCTGGTCCTAGCTTTCTGGAGAAATGTTCACGGCAGAGAATGAGAGGTGAAAACTCCCTGAAAAGTACTTAGTGTTGGTTCCATTGTAGGCATTCTATCAAAATAATGCAACCTTTTTGTAGCAATTCCAAACAATAGGTTTAAAATAGTTATTTCTATTTTTAAATATGTAGGAGGCACTCAGATACTGTGATGAGGGTAACCATATGAGTACCTATATTGACAGACTGTTGTTTCCTGTTTTAGACAAATTAAAAACAATCCGCTAAAATATTCAGCCCTTCTGGATGGGAGAAAGTCTCTAAAAAGGTCTAGGGAGGAAGGATGGGCTTGTGGTTAAGGCATAAGACTGTGAATACAAGGTTCTATTTCTGGCTGTGCCACAGAGCTTGTGTGTGACCTTGGGCACTCCATTCTCTCCTCTGTGCTTCATTTTCACTTTCTATAAAATAGGGGTAGTTAATCATGATTTCCTACCTTAGAGGGATGTTGAGAAGATCAGTGCTTATAAAATGCTTTGGAATCATCACATGGAAGCTGCTAAAAGAGTGAAAAGTATTTTTATACCAGAAGGCTACAAGGTCTAATGGCTAATGGATGACTGGGCATCCAGCAAGTGTATATTCTACTGGTTCTCCACATGATCTTGGTGAAGTTAAGCTTCCTGGGGCTTGTTTCACCACCTGTAAAATGGGTATATTAGTACTCACCCACCTTTAAAGGACTTTGACATCATTGGTGAAGGAAGCTGCATAAGTACTGGTTCCCACTAGCTGAAATGTCTGCTCTGTTTAAATGCTTTATGTTTTACTGTGGGGACAGACTCTTGCTAGGCCAGATTCCAAGGTCTTATTTCTGGCAGCACTTTCACTGAAGTCTGTGGAAGTTTTGACTAAGGCTGTAGGATCAGGCCCTCTGAATTCTGCCTAGATTGAAGCTGATGGAAAGTACACCTAGGCATCCAAGGGCAGAATTTAGCCTTAGCTGTTTGCAGTGTGAGAAACCATTGTTAAATCAAATTGATTTATTTTAGCTCATCCCATGAGACAAATTAAAGCTTCATAGCCATCTACACAAGAGACACCTCCTTACCCTCAAACTGATCCAGAAACTGCAGGGCTGGGGAGGATCTGTGGAAACAACACTCAAATTTTCCCAATCCTCCCTCCTGTTATATCAGGGTATGAGCTGTGCTTCTTATCCCACACAACTAAGTTCACTCAAAGCTTTATGAACTTCCAGTCGAATCAGGGAGTCTAGGAGGGACTCAAAAGCTCTCACATTACCAGGAAAGCACAACAGCCTTTTCCACCTGTCTGACTTGTACACATTTCTTTTTTTCCTTTTATCTCCAGTTTTTCTGGGGTGCCAGGGCAGATTTAGGCCCTGCAGTTTGACAGAGCAAAGTCTAATGAGATGCCATGGAACTCCAGAGAGCGGGGAACTCCAGAATTAAAGGGTGTGCCTGCTCATTAGGAATGGGTTGAATCTATTTGCTCTGTTCTTACAGCTGAGAGCTTCTGTTATTTTCTAGAGACTTTATTTGAAAAGGATCTGTTCCACTGATTATTGGATGGATACCTCTGTGCTACATCCATGGCACTTCTCAGTCAAGGATCTTAAAGCACTTCACAGAAGTACATCGGTATGCCATTTTACAGCTAGGGAAATGGAGACAGAGAGGTTATGTGATTTTCTCAAGTCTGCATTGTGAATCCCTGATCTAGGTTCTGTTCACAGCTCTGTCTTGTGCTCAGTTTGGTGCTTTAACCACTACACAATACTGCCTTCCATTGATATATCTGTATCCCCAAATGCAGACCGTGTCTGTACAGGCTGGTATTATGGCATTTACCTTATAATAGCAGACCAAACTGTCACAGATGTTTTATTCTTCCAGACTGTCCCTTTGGTTTTCTTTGTTCTACTTCTTCACCTGTGGAAAAACTTAATAAAGTTTAAAGAAATAAATATTCCAGGGTAGTTAAGCACTGGAATAAGTGGCCTAGGAAGGTTGTGGAATCTGTCATTAGAGATTTTTAAGAGCAAGTTAGACAAAGATATGTCACAGATGGTCTAGATAATACTTAGTCTTCCCTTGAGTGCAGGGGACTGGACTAGAAGACCTCTTGACGTCCCTTCCAGTCCTATAATTCTATGAAAATAACAGTGGAGCTTACCTGCCACACAGAATGCTGTGAGAATGAGGCAATGTTTGTAAAGGGGCCCGAAGAAAGAAGGCAACAAGTATACTAAGTGTTCTAAGTACTTACAACTCCAATAAAATGCAGATAATTCTGCAAACCATTCCTACTCCCAGCTCGATCATAAAACAATGTCAGGGTTTCTCACCTAACAAAGCCATCCTTACAAGATGCTTCAGGGGACAGAAACAAATTCCAACACGTTATTTCTGGCTTACAAAAATGAGGAGGAGGAGTCAGTCACAAGGACTGGGACAAAGGGACTCCGACTACACATGGAGTTTATGAAGTTGTGGGCCAACATGCAGCAGCAGAATTACAAGGCCGAGAGAGAAATCATGCATTACGGGTCAGAGGGGGGAGAGGGAGGGAAAGTTCTGACTCCATTGCTGGATCTCCCTGCTGGCATGTTAAAGAAAAGGCTCTCCCCTCCCCACTCCAATCCAAGACCAGGAGCTACTGCCAAGTAAGTGCCAGCCAGAGCCTCCAGGACGAACAAGGAAGTCACGTCAGCAGGAGCAAAACAACCTGGTCTGATATTTGAACTGGTCTGGACAGGTTCAGAGAGTTTGCTCTACTTACTCGGAGTGCTTTCGCTGATGAGTTTTCTGCATGGTATATAATGAAAGGATAGAGGCTCTAGCAGTGTAATCTGGGTCCTGTGGTTCAGAGGAGGGCAAAGTGGCCCCTGTGGGTGACTGCAGGGCTTGAAGGGAGAGTTATATTTTTCCATCACAAAGGGGTCGGTGCTGAATGCCTTCCGCTCTTGCTGGCTACATTTGGAGTCAGGACACAACCCCCAGCATGATCGAACCCTTCAGACAGCTACATCTTTCTATTGTGGCCTCTTTTGTGATAATCTGTACAGCATTTTACCATGATGGTAATCAGTACCACTCATCACCAAAGCAAGCAAGCAACCCAGAGTTATTTGTATTCATGCTGGTCTATTTTGTAACAGACTCAATTTAGATCACTGTTGTCCTTGTCAGAACTCCCCCTTCCTGGTTTCTGGGCCAGGAACACAAATAACAAAACTGCTTGGATTACATAACCTGTTGTTTTTACTTGGTATGTATCACGGCAGGATATCACCAAACCCTAGCTGTATTATTAGGCACAAGGCACAGCTGTCTGAGAGGAGGGGGTGATTTCCCAATCTGGGCTACGCCTCACACTTATCCTGTCTCTCTGCAGTTAAAGTGTGCTACTGCTGGAAAAACAGAGCCTGTCTCTTTAAGGGTGGAGGAGAAATGCCTTTGTGAGGAAGGCAGCATGGTTTTAGTTGGGAGGCACCATGATCTAAGGGGTGAACGCATGGGCCTTGAAGTCAAGAGCTCAAGATTTATGAATGTTAATTTTTTAGATCCAGTTTTCCCTACATCCCACATACACCCCAGTTAGCTCGCCACTTAGGCTTGCCACTTAGGGATCTCCAGAAAAATGAAACTGAAGGTTAGAAATGCTTTTAACATTTTTTTTTTCTTTTAAAGGAATTGTTCTCGTATTTCCTCCTCCTCGTCTGCTGTTTAGTGTCTTCTTATATCGGAGATACTTGCCTCTAGGGTGATCAGACAGCAAGTGTGAAAAATCGGGACGGGAGTGGGAGGTAATAGGAGCCTATGTAAGAAAAAGCCCCAAATATCAGGATTGTCCCTATAAAATCGGGACATCTGGTCACCCTACTTGCCTCACATTTTAAAGGCTGGTGCTGTGTGTCTGGGCCCTGGGGAGTGCTTAGGCCTCCCCTGGTGCCATCTTTCTGATTAACCAACCCAAATGTAACACTAACAGTTTCACTTCTCTAATGACACCTGGTTCATTGTGAGCCTAGTAGTCAGCCAAATTTTTTTTCCTTCAACTTCAGAGTTGGATCTCTTCTGCAGCCTTCTTTACATGCCAAGTGATTCTGCTAATTCTCAAGCAGGTACAGATACAAAATTGTAATCTGAACAATAGTTTCGCAAGGAATGTTGTAGAATTGCTAGTTGTTTGATTACTTGATGCAGGTAAAATTCTACCGCTTATAAAGTCTTCCTTGCTATGTTAACTTCAGACAATATACAATGCCACACCACTAAGCTGCACAGAAATTTGAAAGTAAGCATTTGTCCAGCAATGGATCATGCTTCTGCATGAGATTTTGGCTCCAGAGGTACCAACCAGTGTTGCATTATCAGTTACGGATAGCTATGCATCATACACTTCTCCAGCTTAGTACTTCATGGCTCTTACTGCTTCAACTGCATCTTCTTTCAGGCAGTTGTTTCATTGTAATACCCAAGTGTCCAACGTGTTTCAAAACAATATCCCATTGACAAACGGATTGAAAATAAATGAAAATAGCCTGAATGACCCCCAAAAGGTTCACTCCTTCAGTACGACAGCCAGCAGCGCTGCTCAGTACCAGGCTGATAGAATGGGTGCTACAGGACACAAAAACTGTTCAAGAGAAGCTCACGCATCTGTTTCTGCACTCCACTATTCTTTCCTTTCATGTGAGCTCCGTTGTCACAGCGTTGCCCTCTCACATCTGTAAGAGGCAGTCCCATTTTATTTAACTTCTGGAGAAGAACTTCTGTCATGCCTGCACCACTTGAATCGTCCAGTTTCACAAATACTAAGAAGCATTCCTGTATTTTCACATTTACACCTTTTTTCCAGATCTTGTGGAAATAAATCTTACAATCACAGACATGTCTACCGCTTGGCTATTATCCGGTATGCAACCATGGACGATTAAGTAATATTTTGATTCCTTCACCATGGATAAGATTTTGCCTCTGATTTTTGATGCCAAAGGTCAGTTAGCTCGTTCTAAATGTTTTTTTTCCCCAATGTAAAGAAGATGGGACTATTTGACGTTATTCTTTGTAGAAATTCTTTCATAATGCCATCGGACAGGACCATCAACTCCACAAATTTTAGGAAGTTTCCATTACTTGGTTCCTACAGCCTGTCTGAATGGCCTGGAAGAGCCAAATTCTGAACTGCAAGTGTCCAAGTAAGAGTGACAAGTCTATGCAGAACATCATGCCGGTGTTCTGTTTACACACTAAGTATATACTGATTATTTTGATCAACTATTACAGTTTAATCTCTCCTGCAGTCCATTCCACATCTGAATGATTAAATGTGATCAAGAGATTTTTCATGACTGCTGAAAGTGGCAGATACATTTTTGTAGTCTCAGATGCCATTGCTTGCCAATTTGGACTTGACATTCAAAGTAAAGATCTTGCAACAAAGGCAAAATACATTATCACTGCCACCCTACCTCAGCCCTGCACCTGGATCCTTGGCCTAATCTTGCACCACACTGCTATCCCCCACCTGGCTCCTGGCCCAGTCCCCCCCCCGCACTCACCCCTCAAAATGCACCACCCCCACCTGACCCCCCCAGCAATCCCTGCACACGCCAGTCTGCCCCTCCGACCTTTCCAGAGGAGCTCCTTGCCCACACACTGGCAGCACTGCCAGAGACATGGTGGAGTTAAAGCGATGGCTGCAGTGCGAGTCCGGGGCAGCGGCCAGAGACTGCCCAGGCAGCAGGGCTGACATGAGGAGCAGTAGGCATGGACTGGGATCAACATGGAGCTGAACGGATTGCTGCACTTGTGGTGCCTAAGCTGCAGTCGCAATCGTCCCTGGCAGCCCCTCCCCCAGGCATCCCTCCCAGCTTCATCCCCCACGGCTGTTGCCTATCTGCTGCCTTAGTCTTGTCCTTGCAGAAAGGCAAATGTCTCTGGTTTTCCTCAATTGTGCACGTCACAGACATGTGGAGACAGCACATTTTATAACTCCTACAATATGTACAACCTCTCTTCAGCTACTACAAACATGCAGAAGCCAGCCCTGCAAGAATGAGAGCACCTCCCCCTGCAATTCTGGTTTTGAGTTTCATTGAATCATAGAAATGTAGGGCTGGAAGGCACCTCAGAAAGTCATGAAGTCCAGCCCCCTGTGCTGAGACAGGACTGAGTAAACCTAGACCATCCCTGACAGGTATTTGTCTAATTTGGTCTTAAAAAACTTCAGTGATGGGAATTCCACAACCTCCCATGGAAGCCTGTTCCAACACTTAACAGCCCTTCTAGTTAGGAATTTTTTTCTAATTTCTAACCTACATTTCCCTTGCTGCAGATTAAGCTCATTTGTTTTTGTCCCAGCTCCAGTGGACATGGAGAACAGTTGCTCACCATCCCTTTTTTAAACAGCGCTTCGTATATTTATTATGGCCACCCTCAAGACTAAACATGACCAGTTTTTTTTTAAACCTTTACTCATACGTGAGGTTTTCTGAACCTTTTATCATTGTTGTTGTTCTCCTCCTTTGGACTGTCTCCAATTTATCTACATCCTTCCTAAAGTGCGGCACCCAGAATTGAACACAGTACTCCAGCTGAGGCCTCACCAGCACCGAGTAGAGCCGGACTATTACTTCCCATGTCCTACATACAACATTCCTGTTAATACACCCCAGAATATTAGACTCTTTTGCAAACGCGTCACATTGTTGACTCGTTTTCAATTTGTGTTTCACTATAACCCGCAAATGCTTTTCAGCAGCACTATCACCCAGCCAGTTATTCCCCATTTTGCAGTTGTACATTTGATTTTTAACTTGTGTTTATTGAATTTCATCTTGTTGATTTGAGACCAGTTCTCCAATTCGTCACAGGAGTGTTGAATTCTTAATCCTGTCTTCCAAAGTGCTTGCAACCCCTCCCAGCTTTGTGTCATCTGCAAATTTTGTAAGTGCACTCTCCACTCTGGTATCCAAGTTATTAATGAAAATACTGAATATTGGACCCAGGACTGATCCAAGGGACCCCATTAGATATGTCCTCCCAGTTTGATAGCTAACCATTGATAATTGCTCTCTGGGTAAGGTCTTTCAACCACTTGTGCACCCACCTTATTGTAATGTAATTTAGACCACATTTCCCTACATTGCTTATGAGAATATTGCATGGGACTGTGTCAAAAGTCTTATTAAAAATCAAGACATATCACGTCTACTGCTTCCCACCCATCCACTAGGCCAGTAACCCTGTCAAAGAGTTTGCCATCTTCAACAGCAACTCTGGTTATGAAGTGAAGGTCCCAAGCTGCTGTATGAAGACCACAAGGATCCAGAAAGGCCTTTTCTCAGTGGGACAGGCAGTGTTACCATGCCTCACCATACTATTTCTTACAAAATAAAGACACTGGGGTAGGATGCAGTGCACTTGATTAGTGAGCTAACATTGACATGGGCAGGCTGCAGGGCTGTTTCTTAAATAAAAGCATATTTATTTTAAAAGTACCCTTTCATCTTCATTTTCCTCCTGGTATTCAGTGGGGATGGCCAACGGATTGCATCTGCTCTTTCACACAGACACTTGTTGCTAGGTCATCTTCTCCTGAAGGAGTTAGAGAAATCTAATCAAGCAGGCACAGAGAAAGGATTGTGTGTGTCCAAAATAAGCCCATCCAAACATGTACACTTTGCTGCTCAGGACAGCACAGCCCTCACACAACCCTGTGGTGACGGCAAGAGAAGCCCTTGTGAGGCTGGCAGGAGCTGTCCCTGCAAAGAGGGAAATTCAGAACTAGGAAACATACAGGCCGTCTCTCCCTGCACCCTGGGCTTCTATAGTCGGGCTCCAGAAAATCAACGCAAGCACCCTGCAGGGTTAATTCTCTTTTGGTTTATTACCATTTAAAATCAGTGTGTACCCCCTTGTACAAAGGCCTCAACTTCCAACAGAACCTACAAAAACTACACACAATAGAAACAAATAGGTGAGTAAAAGTAATTGTTTGATACAAATGGGTCCCTAAGACAGCTGAGGTGGCGAGTCAGGCTCAGTTTCAATAGAGGTAGACCTATAACTAGGCAAGAAATTTAATTAAAGTAGGGAGAGAGTCATCCATCCTTATGCTTCCATTGAAGATAGTGGCGAAATTCAATGGCAGCAGGATTGGGGCTATCCAGAGCCAGTGGCAAGCTTCTCTGCTTCCTCCCTTCCAAGGCACCATCTCTTCCATATGCCACTACATCAGAAGAAACATACTGTACCAGCTTTCCTGATTTACCCTCCTCACGCCATACATCAGTCATTCACTGTTTAGGACTTCTGAGAAAAGTCTTTTCATCTTAATACACCCTGTATCAGCATTAATTCCAGCAACTTTCCCCTCTCTGCCTTACCTTTGTGGTCTGACTTAAGTATCTCCCAATCCATGCCCTTGGGTTCTAACAGTTGGCAGTGTCAGCCTGACAATTCTGGGGAGAACACATAAAAGCTGCCTGGAGAAGGTACCTGTCTGTAGATAAAGCAGCCAGAAAGCAATTAGCAAGAATGAGACACCAATTTATCATACAAAGCACATACCAGAGGTGTGTGTTTACTACATGATTGCAGGTAGCTTAGACGTTTATACATCAGCCAGTGTCTTCAGGAAAGGTACCCTCCAGCCCATTCCGTGCAAGGAAGTCACTGGAATGTCAATTAGGCACCAATTATTTCCTGCAGTGAACATCTCTCAGAGCACTTCTAGGTCTGCAAAACTGCAAAGGCCACCCAGGAAAAACTACATTCAGCTGGACCCAAAGACCACATCAGTAATGCCAGACAGCTTTTAAATACTGCACGTTTACAAAATAATGCATCCCAATTTTTGTACAACTTTTGATCCATTACACCTGAGGTCCAGGGTGCTGAACAGATGGAAGAGAGCAGAATTTGGCCCATTAACTGATCAGTCTCCACAACACACCAATGAAGTATGGTTTCCATGCCTTGTTTTATAGAAGGGGAATGAAATCCAGGAACAGGGTAAAGAGTTGATCCTCCCAGGTGCTAAGGGTGGTGTTAATGGGAGTTGAAGGTGCTCGGCATTCCACAGCTTCAGAGCGTGAATTACCACAGTGCAAATGAATGACAGAGCCAGGTTTACAATTCAGGATCTCCAGCCTCCCAGTCCCATGCTTTGAATACTGATCACATTTCTTCTCTGAGGAACATGAACTAGCACAGCAGTTCTCAAACTGGGGGTCAGGACCCGAAAGTGGGTCACAACCCCCTTTGAATGGGGTCGCCAGGGCTGGCTTAGACTTGCTGGGGCCCAGGGCTGAAGCCCAAGCCCCACTGCCCAGGACCAAAGCCAAAGCTTGAGGGCTTCAGCCCTAGGTGGCAGGACTAAGGTTGCAGGTCCCAGGCCCGGGGCTGAAGCCCTTAAGCTTGGGCTCTGGCCCCCCACCTGGGTCAGTGGGGCTTGGGCTTTGGCCCCCCACCGGGGGCAGTGGGGCTTAGGTGGGCTCAGGCTTCAGTCCCTCTCCTGGGGTCGTGAAGCAATTTTTGTTGTCAGAAGGGGGTTGTGATGCAATGAAGTTTGAGAACCCCATAACTAGCAGATTACTGTGAAAACCAAGTCCTATGGATCATTCACAGGGGCCTAGTGGGGCCTTGCTTTTGAAAAGGAGGTTTGCACAAATGGAAAAAGGCAGGGCCCAGGAGAGGATGTTCAGACAACTCTAGTTTTCATCGAAGGCCTTGGCTACACTGGCGCTGTACAGCGCTGCAACTTGCTGCACTCAGGGGTGTGAAAACGCCCCCCCCCCCAGCGCAGCGCTGTAAAGCGCCAGTGTAATCAGAGCCTGCAGCGCTGCACGCTCGCTCGCAGCACGCTACTCCCCTCAAAGAGGTGGAGTACATACAGCGCTGTGAGAGTTCTCTTGCAGCGCTGGCGGCGCGACTACACTCACGCTTCACAGCGCTGCCACGGCAGCGCTGTGAATTCCCGAGTGTAGCGAAGGTCTAAGCTTTACTATCACTTCCCCTCCCATGCCACCCCTTGCTGATTTGTTCCTCCTCCTTTCTGGGATAGAACTGAGTATACAGGTTCAGAGATTCAATATTACTTCACTCAAAATCAAAATTCAGCAGTGCCTAGGCAAAAGGTAAATGGTACAGAGCCTGCTTAACTGATGTGAAGGGATTCATCATACTGCTTAACTGATGTGAAGGGATCCATCATACTGGTAAGGCCAATACACTCCACAGTATAGTTTGGCACTTCTCTCAGATTTTGTCACCCTGAACAATTGAAAACATGTAATTTTATTTTTATGGGGTAATAAAAGGAAGCCTTTTCTGTTTCATTGTTTGGGGGAGGGAAGGGGGGGAATCTGTAACTTCCCCTATTTTGGCTTGACTCATTTTATATGTAGTGAAACCCAGAGCGTTTTACTCATCCTTTCAAGGTCAGAAATTAGTTCTTTTGAAATGTACTTTGGCATCACAAGTACTTTCTCTTTTTATATTAAAGCTGCAGATTGCATCACCCTCCAGACTAAAGACAGGCAACGGCTTAAGTTCAGATATTACATTTTAAGAACTGAAGTTTAAGGAAAAACAAGACATTAAAAAGTTACGACAGACACTACAAAATCTAGGTTAGTTTTCCTGCTATTAATCCAATCAGCTGAAGAGTTAGATCATTCAGTCACATAATTCCTCTATTTCAAGTAATTCATGATTGAGGATATTCAGTTCAGGGAGTGACAACTGTAGGAAACAATGGGGAAAAAAAACATATTTCCTAAGCCATTGGCACTGAGAAGAGAGGTCCAATATTGTCACCAGGCATTTACAATGATACCAAAGACTGGTCTGAACACCAAATTCTCACCACCTTAAAATCCTATTGCTATGCTTTAAGAAAATAAAAAGTCTGTTTTGCTCTGTTTTATCCCATGTATTTTTTTCCTGTTGTTAAGGCACTGCACGGGGACTTGGAACACTCGGGTTTAATTTCTAGTTCTGCTATAGACTTCCTGTGTGACCTTGGGCAAATCACTTAGGCATAGATTCAGCAAGACTCTTATGTGCCTTGCTGAATTAGATCCTTAATCCATGCCTGTTACCCACCTATAAAATGGTGATAATGCGCCCTCTCTTCACCCTGTGTCTATCTTTGTTATATAGATCTTTGGGGCGTGGAGCATCTACTATATTTGTATGCACTCCCAATCTGTTAGGAGGCTGGAGGCACTACTGTAATACAAATATCTCACTTTGATTACCAAGATATGTATAACTGAACTTTTTCCTTTCGTTAGCCTCCTCCTCATGCCTGAATGCCATTATGATCCAGTGTTTATGGCACGTCAGTCCCTGTCTCTCGGGAAGGAATTGTGAAATCTCAAAAACAGGATTGTAGCCTCACCACATGAGGTGGGAAGGAAAGGGAAGCTCTTTCTAAAGGAGAGTTTCTGTTTACACAAATATGGGTACTCAGTGACTGGAAGGGAAATAGAAAAAGTTGGGTAAGGTTGCCCAGAGTGCAGCTATGTTCACTGCAAGATCATGCAGAAACACTCATCAGGTGATTTTTTTGTCCAGATCTTTTCAGTTCTATTAGAAGTACATACTTCCCAAGTACAACATCACACAGAATTGTTTTAAACCAGCAATGTTACACCAAAAAACCCCACATCTCATCTGAAATTAACAATTTGCCCCAGACGACGCAAGGAACCATAAAATATTCTTGGCGAGCTGCTTGGTTTCTACATTAACAAGCCCACCCCAGCCACCACGTCAGTGCAAATCTCTCCCATGCACATTGGGACCAGTTAGAACAATCATTACAGGTTTGTTAACCTTCTACCTAATAGGTTTCATGTCCACTGGCTTGGGAAGCAAGTAGCTTTCATTTAATTTCAATCTAAGAGTCCCTTTCATAAGAAGAATGCATGGTGATGCTTTTAGAATCCTCCCTTTTTAACAGAAGCTCTACACCTTTTATCACATCAAGCCCAGTTCTGCAGCACTCAAAATGAAGTTCTGCAGCACTCAAAATGAAGTTCTGACGCAACTGGGCAAAATTCATCCCAGCCGTAACTCCAGGGAAATTTGAATGAATTTGGCCCACTGTCTGAACTTCTCCCTAGGCTTATGCCTATTGTGAACAGAGTGCCCTCTTGGAGTACTCATAGAAACAATAAATGGAGACACATATGCTATGTTCACTTTTCTTAACTGCCCTTTCTCCTCCCAGCTCAAAAGTCCAGCAGCAAGCTGATTCCCAAATTGGCAACAAAGCTCTTGCCAAACACACTACTCAGTTTACATCCTTCATCAACATTTTCCTGTCTACTTCCTCCCAAGTCCTTCAATGTGGATAATCAATAAGAGTAAGGATGACTGGAGTTGCCAATCTCTGATCCTGGCTTACCCTTCTGCTGATTGGAAAGCCTGCTATATCTTGACATGCTCCTGGTGAAACCCTTGGCAGCTCACAAGAGTTGTTTGGTCAAAGCCTGGATTAGTAAGATTTTAAGATATTTTATTACCTTGCCAAAAATCTTGCTTCTCTACTGGTCAGCAAATGTAAAAATAAGGTAAACTCTAGAGATCAATCCATCAATAATAGAAACAATTCTGTCTGAGCCACTTGGATTTTAAAACTTTTTTTTTCCCCTTTCTTTAAATGAAGTCACTGATCTAGTCCGAAAGGGTTTGTTTGTTTGTTTGTGTGGGTTTTTTTGGGAGGGCAGATGGGAGGAGAGGAGAACAATCTGCCCCCAAAATTACCAGCAATTTGTCAATTTCATATTAACAGTGTGTGACACCAGCCCACCTGTTTGGGTGGGGCTTGCATTGTACAAAATGGGCCACAGAATATCTGTCTTTTGGTTTAGAATACTCAATACTGTTCACATTACAAAAAAAATAACAACTTCCTGCGTGAGTGAAGTCATGATTTTGGGGTCTTTTTGGTGGCTGGAGGAGGGCGCTCAAAATCAAGAAGAAACCCCACCCCCACCCATGAGGTTTTATGGCAATGGCACAGGTGAAAAATAGCAAGAAAATGTCTTATTTCAGCTACATAATAGCTACAGAGTTTAAATTAGGAGCAGTCAAGCACAGCACAGACAATTTTACAAACAGCTCACGGTTGTGTTCATCTTTAACACAAAGGTGCAACCTACAGAGAGTGGAGGTCCCAGCATGCAATGCTCCATCTTGATCCAGCACCGTGCTGCATTAAAGATGGAGGGAGCTATCTTCTCCACGGTATGCAAATTTGATGTGGGTCTCAGGCTCCTTAGTTTGGCAGATCTAGTAATACTTAGCACGTACATAAGCACCTGGCATTTCCAAAGCATTGTATAATCCTTCATTAGGTTAATCCTTGCAACACTATTGTGATGTAAGGAATCTTTATTTTGCAAATGGGGAGTTAAGGCAGAAGTTCAGTGACTTGTACTATAAGATCTTGAGCATTAGTAGCAGAACCATGATTAGAACTCAGGAGATTCCTGACTCCTAATGCAGCATTGAGTTCACTAAATCGTCCGGACACTCAGTTTTTGGTATATAAAAATTTCATCGAAGTTAAATGTGGGAAGGTTACAAAGAGATATTCAGCCTCTCTACATCGGCATCTGTGTTCATCTATAACACAGTGTCCAATGCTCTAGAGCTCAACTCCGTAACATTTTATATCAGCTTTTTCTTCTGAGGCGTGCTTTGATTTGGGTCCCTCCCTTTGAGGGTGGAAACATTTCTTCTCTAGAAGAAGAAAAGAAAATAGGATCGCCGTGTGAAAACCTGATTAAAGGGGAATCAGGAGCGCTGCGTTGGAACCAAGAGGTCCAGGTCATTGAGAGTACATCACAGAGAAAGACCAGTGTCCCACTTCCTGGATCTCAGCTGCACACCTTGCAGATAGGTGGCTAAATTGCTCAAAAACCAGACAAAACGAGGGGATGTAAAGTAACATACTAACTTCTTTAATACAGTCCAATCTGATTAATTCAAAAATCACTCTGTGAACCCTGGGTTTATTCACACTAAACAAGTCAGTGGTACAGACAGTTTACCCGGATGCTGACCATGTTCATCTTCTAGGTACCCACACATCAAATGAGCACCAACCAACCAGACCACACAGGTATTTTCTTCCCTTTTTTTTTTTTTATTATTTTTTTTTGATAAAACTATTTCTTCGATAGACTTAAAACAATTAACTAGCCAAGTTATTAATTATGATACATCTAAAAAAAATTAATACTAACCCTAACGTGACTGCTGCTTTAAGAGCGCTCTGTATATCGCCTTAGTCTGGCTTTTCAGTAGCAATTCACTACAACAGGTCCTAAAATAATAATAATAGAGAATTAAAAACCTGACAGCAAGTTTAATGGTTAAAAGTAACAAAAACAACCTGTTTTGAATGGTGATTTTCCTCAGCAAGTTAGTTCCTGCTGCAGCACTCAGAGCCTCACAAATGGCAGAAGGGGTCCAAATTCTTTTGCCGTCTTAAAAATCCATTTTTAAAAGGACATCTGCACCATTACCTGCTAGGTACCACAGGGTTTTGTTTATGTTATGAGCAGTCAGTAATGGGTGTGTGTAAAAAACTTACTGTGTTTTTTTTGGGGGGTGGGAGGGAAAGAGGGCAAAGGCATAAAACCTAGTTCCCCACATGTTTGGGTCACTAGGGATGTTTACAATTCTGACCACCATTGGTGGCTTTTATTTATTCTAAAAGACCACACTGGAGCTCTGGCACGCCATGTGGTGTTTTAGGTCACATCTCTCATTCAGGGTCATGCAGATTTTCTGCAGGTCGTCAGGCAAGAAGCCTTCTTTTCCCTAAAGAAGGTTTAAGGAGGGTAGACAGGGAGGGGAGCTAAAATGAATACAAATTTTTCAACTATAGAACCAAATTTCATTATTTCTTCTCTCATTCACAGCGTCTTATAGGTATAACCAGACGGCTGCTTTGTTTTGTTAAGGTTAAACTGGTCTCATTTCCCCTCTGGCCCCATTGGTTGCTGGTCGACCTCTGGATCCACCAGGGATGATGCAAATGCTGACTGGACGATCTGAAACCCAAATGACTCCAGAAGAGACATGTTCTGTTGGGGTGAAAAGGGAGACCCTAGAGCAGGACCCAGGTCCCCCAATGGGCCCCCAAGAGCTCTGACGTGAACTTTCTGTATATGTTTGTTCAGATAAGACTTGGATCTGAAAAAGCTGCCACATTCAGGGCAGGGGTACTTCTTCTCTCCCTCCGGCTCCATTTTGTTTTTGGTGACTGACATATCGCAGGAGAAGGATCCATTGGCACTCTGTTTCTCAGGAGTCTTGAGGTCACTAGCATCAGAGAGGTCGCCGTAGGAATCAGAACTCTCAATCGGGTCCGAATGTGAGCATTTCTGGCCTTCTATGGAAAAACAACAAGACAAGTTTTCAGAACTTTATCTCCCAAGAGTGCTATTCTAAAATGCTTTTAAGTAAAATGTGTAGTCACCAGCTGATTCACTATTACCCAAAATGACAGAATGCTACAGACCTAATAGATGTACTCCTCCATGTAATGAAGCACTGTGCCCCTGTGGGTCCCTCTTCTGCATAGCCTGGACATGCTCCATCCCCCAGCACCCCAAGTTTATATTATAGATTTATAGTGATAGTGGAGGCATCCATAATATCCTCTTACATTTATATAGTGCCCTTATGGTGCCCCCTTTGAGACGTAAGACATTATATAAATGTACAGTAGAACCTCAGAGTTATGAACACCAGAGTCAACCACACACCTAATTTGGAGCCGGAAGCATGGAATCAGGCAGCAGCAGCAGACCAAAAAATAAAACAAAAAACCACCACCACACAAGTACGGTATTGTATACTTCTAAAAAAATAAAGGGAAAGTTTACAAAAAGATTTGACAAGATAAGGAAACTGTCTCTGTGCTTGTTTCATTTAAATTAAGATGGTTAAAAGCAGCATTTCTCTTCTGCATAGTAAAGTTTCAAAGCTGTATTAAGTCAATGTTCAGTTGTAAACTTTTGAAACAACTATAACGTTTTGTTACGAACATTTCAGAGTTACGAACAACCTCCATTCCCAAGATGTTCGTAACTCTGAGGTTCTACTGGAGATCTTATCATGCATGTTTAGATGCTGGAGTCACTTCACCCAGCATTGAAATGAAGCAGGCACTTCTGGGTGGAATCACAGTGCACAATAGTTTAGGGCAACAGGTGAAGAAACCTGGAACTATTCCATCACCAATATCCCAGCCTGGGAGTAGGGGTTGCTCTGCTTCTGGAGATGCAGTTCTATATAGTCTCAAGAGGCTCCTTCTCAGAATAAAGTGCATTATTCTGAGTTACTTCAACACATACCCTAGCCGTGTCACTGGTATGTTTGGGGTGTTCCCATCCTATTCTGGCAGTGTACCAAGAAGGCTTTTCTATGATCCTCTCTCATGGCATATGTATGAGCATGGCAAACCCAGACGTACTCCCCAAACAACTCTCAGAATACAAACTTCATTCTACTCCTAATCCTGAAAGGCCATGTTTCATAAAACAGACTTTCTGTGGAATCAGCATTAGCAATCAAAACAGGACATGCACGAAATCAATATCCCACTAGGGAGAAACCCTTTTTAAATCGGCACACCACCCAGGACCAAGGCGCTTCTGTAGCAACTCTGTGAGGACTTCCATAGAAAGAAAGCTACACAACTGTGACATCCCATCAGCACAAGACAGAGCACAGGGTATGCTTAACTCAGCTCTGTTCTGATCTCCAGGGCAAAAGTAACCCCAATTTTTTGGGACAGCCATGGTTTCCGATATCAGAGAGAGGTTTTCTGCTGTTCCAGCTTCGACCAAGGATACAGATGGTCCAAAACTGAGAGGCAAAAAGGAAGTTACTGTACACATATTAATAACTAATTTTACAGAGGCTATTTACAAGTTAAATAATTTTAACCACTCTGAAAAAGATAACTTACTTTAAGCAAAAGCAAAACTAAATATTAGTGACATCTAAAAAGAAGCAGTCAATATCTTTATCCTTCTTCTCAACCACAGCGTAAGAGAGGCAAAAAAAAGTTGAAGTAAAAATATCTATGTGGCGCCTCACCTATTTGAGCTGAAATAAATGGACTATCATGACTCCTATCAGACAAGCACCTTCCTGACTTTCCCTCCACGGGAATCAGAAATTGGGCTATACAGAGGTTGCAATCAGTCTTGGAGCATCTCAAGAACAACTGGGAATCTTGGCAGTACCAGATTCTAGACTGAGCTATAAGCTTATCCTTCCCAACTCACAACCCCTCAGTTAAGATTCAAGCACAATCTACTCACAGGAAGAGGAGCTGGATGACCTAACAGGTCTTTTCCTCAATAAAGTGAAGGAAGCTACCAGAAGTTGAAGTATTTCTACTACTTTCCCCAATAAGGTACCCAGAGAGATCCTTGCACAAACTATAGAAATGAGCTCTATGTAACCTCTCCACTTCTTGCTAAGCTTCTCCTTAGGACTTCCCCGTCTTTCCCTCCTCCCCTTTCCCATGCCCAGCCCAGCCCCCCACAATACAGAGTCCTGTGCAAAGAAGCAAAGTGCAGAGCAGGGAGTCGCTTGCCTTTGATGCCATAGGTCCTGACGCAGTGGAACGCTGCTCCCCCATTCGGGATGGGCTCCTGGTGCCTGGAGACCTGGGGAAGGGGAACACCGTGGTGGGTTTTAACATGGACCTTTAAGTAGGAGGCAGAGGAGAAACCTAAACAAGATAAAAGGAGATGAGATCCTGCCACCAGCAAAGACACACATCTGCCTTCCCTGTTCCTTTTATCCTTCTCTCTCTCCCCTAGTCTCCCTTAAGAGACTCACACTAAGTTAGTTTCTGGCAACCCAAAACATGCTGAAGTAGGACCCTTATGTTAGATCTAACTAAAGATCAAATGTGAAATAGCTTTCCACTCATTCTGTGAGAACAAAACTTGTGCATGCGTGTGTGTAGAAAAAGCTACTGCAAAGAAGAAGACACCCTAGAATCCTTCAGCCTTGCAAAAGCAAAGTCCTGAAACTTTCTGCTTATGCCTAGTAAATTGTAAGAGAACATATTAAGAGAAATTACAAACATAACTGTTATTTAGAACCTGCCAGTAATTCCTTGCCACGTTCCTACTGTTTTAAGAAGGGCTCATGTTTTGGGGTTCACCTGCTTCACCTTTCCCTGTAACGTGATAATTCATCTCAAATATTTTTGTAAGCACTCTTTCATTAGCTTTTAGAAGTTGTGGCAATTATTCTGAGGATCATTAGGCCCATAACTGGATGATAAAGAGGCCAGACATTTGAGGAATCTTTCAACCTTATCAATAAAGACTTATTGTGGTACTTATCAATAACTGACGTCATTGTGGTACTTTCATAATAGAAACTTTTCCCTGTAAGAATCACAAAGGGGCACAAGATCCACCGGTACAGTCACATGAGCAGACTTACTCTTTTTTTTGTTTGTTAAAAAAAAAAAAAAAAAAAAAAAAAGTACAGAAAAGAGAGAGAGAGAGAGATTTACATTTTGGCCACTAACACAGGCCTGGTCTACACTTGAAAACTGTCTATGTTGGTTTGGCGAGATTTTTTTTTTTTTTTTAAACCGATATAGTTATACCAGTACAAACTCTTGTGTGGGTGCAGTTATATTGGTATAAAGGTACCTTATACAGGTACAGCTTATTCCCCTTCCCATACAGGGATAGCTATCCTGGTATAAACCACCTTTATACGCTGATATTAATGCATCCAGAGTAGGAGGGTTGTCCCGCTTTAACTATAGTGGCACAACTTTCTAGCATAAACAAGGCCTTAAGAGGCAAAACAAAGTCAGTTACTCCAGGTATTGATTTTAAACTGAACTCTGTTTCACAGTAAAAATCCCCCTACCTTTCTTACAGAATGGCTCTTACTATGCAGAGACTTTCACTAGAACCTGAAGTTCAGAATGAATAATGCATCATAAATCCTTACGATCTCAGAGGATTTAGTTACAACCCAATTACAGAATGCTCATAGCAACCCGTTGGAGAAGAAAAAGGAAGTGGACAGGCTGCTTTTATCCCTGGGGTGGAACAAGGACTGTCTCCTGAGAGCGGCTGAGCTGCAGAGAATCAGAATATGGAGACAGCATTGTGGATCCATCAAGAAAACCACAACAGTGATTGAGCAAAAATATTCACTTTTAAAAAAACAGAGCAGTTGTGTTTTGGCCAAATCAGTTGTCAAAAGCACCGAAGGGAAGGATATATTCCTCTGAAATAAGATTTCTCCAAGGACTCAAAGTGTGATTCTGAGTACATCGCATCAACAAGGAAAATATACATCCTTCCTCTGCTAAAATTCACAGCAAATGAAGAAAGAATCAAAGTTGGGTTGTGAGTAAAATGGGCATATCATACAGATGTGATGGTTACACTTCCAACTAGGCTGGAAGCTACTTAGGGACAGAAACCTTCTTCCCTTATTTCACAATGTGTGTGCCAGAAGTATGTGGATGCTGCAATATAGCAAACTCAGAACCAAACTGTGAAATAGGATTATGAAGTAGGAACTTAATTTCAGCTTGCCAGAGATTTCTGTGTTAAGTACTGTTTTAAAGTCTGTGTTTCGTGTAATGGCAGACAACTAAAAGGAGACAAGTTTTTAAAGTGCTTATATACCAATGCTAGAAGTCTAAATAATAAAATGGGTGAACTAAAGTGCCTTGTATTAAATGAGGATATTGATATAATAGGCATCACAGGAACTTGGTGGAATGAGGATAATCGATGGGATACAGTAATACCAGGGTACAAAATATATCAGAAGGACAGAACAGGTTGTGCTGGTGGGGGAGTGGCATTATATGTGAAAGAAGGCATAGAATCAAATGAAGTAAAAATCGTTAATGAATCAAACTGTACCATCGAATCTCTATGGATACAAATTCCATGTTCTAATAATAAGAATATAGCAGTAGGGATCTATTACCGACCACCTGACCAGGATAGTGATAGTGACTGTGAAATGCTAAGGAAGATTAGAGAGGCTATTAAAATAAAAAACTCAATAATAATAATGGTGGATTTCAATTATCCACATACTGACTGGGTACATGTCACCTCAGGACGGGATGCATAGATAAAGTGGCAGATGAAATTTAATGTTGATAAATGCGAAGTAATGCACATTGGAAAGGATAATCTCAACTATACATATAAAATGATGGGGTCTAAATTAGCTGTTACCACTCAAGAAAGAGATCTTGGAGTCATTGTGGATCGTTCTCTGAAAACACCCACTCAATGTGCAGCGGCAGTCAAAAAAACGAACAGAATGCTGGGAATAATTAAGAAAGGGATAGATAATACGACAGAAAATACCATGTTGCCGCTATATAAATCCATGGTACGCCCACATCTTGAATACTGTGTGCAGATGTGGTCACCCCATCTCAAAAAAGATATATTGGAATTGGAAAAGGTTCAGAAAAGGGCAACAAAAATTATTAGGGGTATGGAAAGGCTTCCGTATGAGGAGAGATTAATAAGACTGGGACTTTTCAGCTTGGAAAAGAGACGGCTAAAGGGAAATATGATTGAGGTCTATAAAATCATGACTGGTGTAAAGAAAGTAGATAAGGAAGTGTTTACACTAGGACTGGGGGGGTCACCAAATGGATTTATTACGTTTAAAACAAATAAAAGGAAGTATTTCTTCACACAATGCACAGTCAACCTGTGGAACTCCTTGCCAGAGGATGTTGTGAAGGCCAAGACCATAATAGGGTTAAAAAAAGAACTAGCTAAATTCACAGAGGATAGATCCATCAATGGCTATTAGCCAGGATGGGCAGGAATGATGTCCCTAGCCTCTGTTTGCCAGAAATTGGGAATGAGTGACAGGGGATGGATCACTTGATGATTACCTGTTCTGTTCATTCCCTCTGTGGCACCTGGCACTGGCCACTGTCAGAAGACAGGATACTGGGTTAGATGGACCTTTGGTCTGACCCAGTAGGGCCGTTCTTATGTTTCATTGCAGTTCACAAAAAAGAAAGGATCTATATTGGGAACAATCATAACATGGTAGTCTTTGGTGAGTTCTGTGATTCCACCTGCAGAAAACACTATTTTATACAATGAAAGTTTATATAGTGAAAGTTTCCTGTAAAGTGCCTGGATTTCTTCTATGCACTTGGTAGATGAAGGGGTGAACCACCAACTTCTACCAAAGCAGTACGAATAAAAGCTACTTCATAAGCAGCTAAGATAAAGTGAGATTTTTAGCATAATCAGAGCTTGAGAAAGATCACAGTCCAAGACTTACATAAGGCCAGAATTATAAATAGGTACGTGTCTATCCTAGCAAGACAGGTGGAGGATTCCCAAGGAATAATCCATCACTTCTTAAACCCTTCTTGAAAACAAACCAGAGTCTTTAAAGAGTCTTTAAAAAAAAAAGAACCCCATCTCATCTACTGCCCTATCCACATACAGGTTTCACAGCCCCAAGGAGCAGATCCTGCTTCTTACCATTTTAAGCCTTTCAAACATGCACAGGAACAGGAAGGAAGTAGACTACCTCCTACCAAACACAAGTGTTATGTCTGTAATGAACTCTTCCCAAGAACTATTGCAGGATGTGCCTTGTTCAGTCTAAACTAGATATAGCTAGATCAGCTGGCAAATGCCTCCAGCCCCTGGCCTTTACCAAGCACTTCAAGCCCAGCAGGAAGAATGGCAAGAATTCATCCTTCTATCAAAATAATTACAGCGTATTCTCAGTCTGAACACCACACCTTACATAGAAGGTGAGTCCACCAGGAGCAGAACCTGTGGCATTAGTCGACTCATGGGATGCCTGTGGCATGGAAACTGGACATGTACTTAACAGGAAGTGTCTGTCTTATGTTGCACTTTCTAATCACTATATCTTATTTAAAAAAAGCAATGCTAAGATTGTCAAAGGAGTCTAAGGGTGTTGGATGCTTATCTCCTCTAGCTTCCTTTGAGCCTAAACCCAACCTAAACCAATACATAAAATTTCTAAGGACCTTAGAATAGAATAAGAGAAAATATGTAACAATTAGACAGGAAGCAGCAGTTGACAGTTTGATGAACTAAATAAAATTAATTTGCCTTTAGAAAGAATATTTTAATAAAAAAAAATAAGTTTATGAAAATTAAGTTAAAGTTGATGTATTAACTGTTCAGTTAAACAAACCAATATTAAAAATGAACTTACAGAACTTTCCTTACAGCAACTTTTAAATCTCAGTGTCCAATACTTCCTTTTGGCAAAACCATCTGAACCCTACTCTGCATCATCAAATGGAGCCCCTGTTGACAAGTATCAGCAAAATGGCTGCCCCCTCAGAGAGAGAGAGAAGTCCCAGTCACTAAACAGAGATACTGACAGTGATGGATTTTTGAAAATGGTTTTCTAAGTACTTAGATTTCTAAGGTATTACAGTTCCTCTATTGCACAACTCCTTTACAGAAACCCCTTTCCAGAAAGTACAGCTTCCCAGAGTAAACAAGATTAATTATGGATGTTAATAATCATTCTAACCATTAACATCCTAATTATACAAATCTCCTTGAACTGACTCGGAGGTGGTGATTTCTGAAGACCATAATTTTCCACTGTAAAAGAAAATAAAAATTTTAAACCAGGAAAGATAAAGATGCCCTAGGTGTCTGTAACAGATCTGTGACTGTTCCTTCCAAATTCCAGGAAGAATCCCCTATACCTTTAGGACAGCAAGATGAACATCACTAGCTTTCCATAGAAAACCTCTCAGTCTGTCAGAATAAAGCCCGTATTTTCCCTCCTTCTTTAACACTAAAATATATTTGTACACACAAGAACCTCTTCCTCATCCGCCCAAGAGTCCTTGCTTTCGTCCTCCTCGGCTGCCCAAGCTTGGCCAGAATCTGGCCCCAGATTCATTTATTTTATTTTTTTTTACATCTTTGTTTCTTGCTCTATAGTTATCATAGTCAGCATTACTTAAGTTACCATTCCAAGGAAGCAGTGCACCAAAACGCATTTAAAGGGGAAGATCAAAATAAACTACTCTTAGCACAATCATCACCTCCAGGGAGGAAGAAAAACTTCCACAGATTCTGTGGACATGAAACTATCATGGTTTCTTAGTATGAAATTTTCCAGTGCATTTCGTTTCTCAGTGGTCTGCAGTTTATAGGACTTCTAAACAGAACAGTTCACATTGTCTACTGATTGTCATCACACATCTTGAACTAGGGCTTTCAAACTTCTTATCCATGTCACTTTTAAGCAGTACGTATCCCACTGAGTTCTTAGCATATGATGCCATACTTGCTCAACAAGTTCAGTCTGTACTTAAGAGATTAATAAGCTTATTTCCTTGAATTTTAGCTGCAGATGGCCAGTCTTTAGCAGATTAAGTATTATTTGTAGGTGCTGGTAGAAATTTAAGTTCACAACAGCCTAATCTCTCTTTCTGACAAAGCATATGAAGATAGTGAAGTGTAGAAAAAAAAGCAGCACTTTTAAAAGCTGTCTGCTATCTTGGATGCTCATCAGACCCCTCCACCTTTCCGCGCACATGTGCGCGCGCACACACCCCACACCCCGAAGCTTACATTTGATTTAGATTTCTGCTTAAAACTGTATCGTGTAAATAGCCCTTATTAATCATTTCATTGTTTGATGGCCAAACCAATGCCTTTGTTTTCCTGGTTGGATTTTTGAGGCGCAGCGGTGACATCCAGTGGCTGCTAGGGTGAATCCCAGGTTCTCAAAAAATATTCCAGTTCCAGTTAATATGAATGAATTTTCAATGTGCTATCCACCATGTTTGACTGAGGGCATAGCTGAAGAGAACTTGGATCAGGGGCTTCTGAATCTCAGTGCAAGAGTTGTCAGGATAAGTTAAATAAAAGATTTTCAGAAGTCAGGCCCTCCTTCCTTGAAGAAGGCCTATATTCATTTTAATATCCAAATCCATGGAATTTAAGAACCCTGAGGATTTCTTAGCAAACTGGTGTTTCCATGCAAAAGCTTAACTCACTTTGGACCCAAAAGGTGTTTCCACAGTGGACAATGGCTCTTTCATAATTTAACAAGTCACTCACTACGCATCTTTACCTACTCTAACCACCCAACTGTTCCTATCCTGCACACTGTCCCCAAACTTTCAGCTATGTAACAACTATATTATCTCAATAGATATCAGCTCCCTTCAATTGGAAAATGTAACTAAAATAGACCCCTTCAACAAAACCAAAAGGTAGTCCCATAACTGACAGTGGCCACCTCCAACACACGAAAAGGTGTTCCCACACATGAAACCAACCCATTCAACAACCTAACAGGTTTTACTTTATCCAACACCAAGTTCATTCCATGCAGAAACATCCCTTATCTGTAATAATTGTTATCAGTTACTAGCAGGCACACTTCAAAAATTAGTAAAGTGTTGGTCAGGGTTCTGTGCAAGCAATAAACCAGTGTATATCTAGATATGGGGGACTGGTCCTGCTTTGAGCAGGGGGTTGGGCTAGATGATCTCCTAAGGTCCCTTCCAACCCTGATATTCTATGGTTCTATGATATGTGAAGTAGGAGACAAATGTTTCTGAAGCCCAGAAAATACAGTGCTTTTGATACAATACCTGGATCAGTCCTTTCCTTGTGTGTCAGGAGTCCCTCTATATCCTACCTCTTCATTCTGGGAATCCTTTTGCTCTCTTTTACTATCTCTGAACCCTTTCCTAATCGCTAACTTTAATGCTTCCTACACAGATGGACTATCCAAGGAAATCCTCTAGTAGGTAGCTTTTCACCCTCCCTGAAAACCAGTTGTTATTCCACTGCTGCTAACAGAAGTGTGCAAAGATGCACAAGTGTCTTTTTGTTCACCTGGCACCAGCCGCATGTCTCTCTTGCAATCTACAGCATTGTTCTGAAGTAGCGTCTTTACTTCAGTGTTTTAAGAGTCTCATGATATCGGTCAGTCTGGTCTTAAGATTCCATTACCCTTTAGCTTCTTTCTTCCAAAAACTTTGTCCTGTTTATCCATAGCCTACCGTCAGGTCCCACGCTACCTAAATCTGCAGGCCTTGCTCCCCCCCAATTTGTGGAAAGTACATATGTAATGGAGAAGCTTAGCTTTGTTTGTTTTATAAATGAAAGCCTGTTTCTGGCTCTTTTTCTTACAAAGCCAACCTTGTAAATGTAAACCAGCACAAAGCAATTGCTAGGGTTCAAACGAGAGAGCAGTGAGCTCCACTTCTCGTGCAGGAGGCTAAGAGGGGATCAGGATATCACATATAATTACGTAAAATTAAACTAAAGAATCTTCTCTCAGACCCTCCCCAGGGTAATTAGCCCAGCCCTGTGACAGTGAGCAGGTGCACCATGGCAAGCAGGAACTGGTTACTTTGGAGGGATGTGGGAGGGGAATTTGGCAAAAAATTGTAGATCCATCCAAAAATGCTAGGCTCTGCATTTAATTTAAACTTCATCAGAGAAGGAATATGAAACACCTAGTCATGTCCAAAGGCCAGGCCAATACTTCCGTCAATTTCAAGATGTTTATTGTTCAATGAGGAAAACAACAAGGGAAGCTATGGTATGATCACTTCCTGCTGCAGACAGCATTACAGAGCTTAGTGCTGTCTCTGCCTTGCACTATCCCCCTGAAATAAAGAGACAGCTCATCATTACCTCGGTTACAGATAGTGCAGAAGTTGCTTGGTCCTTCGCTATGTTTCTTCAAATGATCTGCCATGTATGCTGCCCGCAAGTACTTTCCACACACCTGGCATGGAACTTTGTCTTCATGGCATGCTAAGTGTGAGCGCAGTCGGTCACGGGTGGCAAAGGAAGCATTACAGGTCTGCAGGTAGAAGGAGAACAGTGTGAGTCACCAAATCCGCTGCAAGTGTTTATCTATCCATATCTACACTAAGTGACCCCCACCGTAAGACTCTCAGACCCTGCACATGGACACAAGCAACAATCATGAGTTAATTTTCCCCAAACAGGCAATCCAGGTTACCATCACACTGCAAAGGATGCAATGTTACTGCTCAAAAAGGAGCAGGCACCAGGATTAGGACTTGACATAAAGAAAGAAGCTTTAAAACAATACAGTCTGTAAAATGTGAGTAAAAAAAAAAAAAACAGGTCTGAAATGCCTCAGCTCCTCATTGAAATCTGCGTTACTAAAACTTCACAAATCATGTTTGGTAACGTAAATAGATTTGCCATTGTTCTTCTTGAACAGTCCATTCCAATGACATCAGAGTCTATCCTAGCTCATTTTATGGTGACATCGTAGTCACGTCAATCCCTCTATTTCCTTCCTGCATTCACTTTGTGATCTCATCAATTTGACTCTAGTCTCTATGGTTTCCCCATGATGTATAAACAAAGCATCAGAGACCAGAAAGTAAGGTTGGATTGACAGGATCACAGAGGGCACTACAGAAGGAGAGTGTTGGCATCCATAGTGCAGAGAGACCTCAGAAGGGCACTGTGTAATCTGTTTACAGTGGATAACTTGACCCTGTTATGGTGTCATACTCCAGTTACTATTATGTAACAAGATGAACTTAGGGTAAAACAATAACATATCATTATAACTATACATGTCAACCTTGCAAAATTCTACTTGCCCATTCACACCAGGAGAATAATTTGATAGATGAGTGAGACATCCATCCCAACCCCCATCATTATCATAATCGCAGAGTGTAGGCAAGCAGATTTTATGTTTGGGCTCGTATGTTTTTGACAGTTTTGCAAGGCTGATCATATCATTAGCATATACATGAAACAAGTCAAATCTTTACCAACATGTTATATAAAAAAAATGCAATCTGAACACATTGCTCACAAATAGAGGACAAAGAAAACCAGAAATATCAGAGCGACCAATCCAGTTGGATGAAAGTAACAAAATTCAAGGTTGCGCCGTGATTGGCTTGTACCACAGCACCCTTTAGGTGAAATATTGAGACACATGGTTTCTACCACAGCTCCCTAGGAGATTATATAAACCCAGTAAGTGATCTAGGGAATGGTTTTTTGTCTTTTTGTCTTTTCAGAAGTAGTGGTTTACTTTTTAGGCAGCTGTTTCACTGTAAAGTAGATTTTGTTAGGATAACAATGTAACTACTGCACTGCAATTACAACACAGTAGCTTAAAATAAATGAAACTGGCAATACAGTAGAGGTTCATCTGTAGAATTTTACATAGCTGTCACTAAGTGCCTGATCCTAAGCCCACTGAAGTTATTTGAAAGGCACCTACTGACTTCAGTAAGCTTTGGATCAGGCCCTAAAGGGTCCATATTGTGAGGTGATAAGTACCATATATACTCATTCATTAGCCCGTTTGCTTATAAGCCGACCCCCCAAGATGAATAAGTAAAAATAGCAAAAATTGTATGACCCTTTCATAAGCCGACCCTATATTTCAGGGGTTGGAAAACTTTGGCTCCCAGCCTGTCAGGGTAAGCTGCTGGCGGGTCGGGACGTTTTGTTTACCTGGAGCGTTCACAGGCACGGAGCCCCTCAGCTCCCAGTGGTCACGGTTTGCCGTTCCCAGCCACTTCCTGCAGGTCCCATTGGCTGGGAACGGCGAACCGCGGCCACAGGGAGTTGAGGGGCTCCATGTCTGTGAACACTCCAGGTAAACAAAACAACAATGTATTAGATATTCAATTCAATGATTCCATAGAGTTTAAAATCATCAAATTTTGGTGTAGACCCGTTTATAAGCCGACCCCCGCTCTTTGATGCGTCACTTTTTTACCAAAAATATTCGGCTTATGAATGAGTATATACGGTACTTTATTTCAATGGAAGTTGAGGGTACTCTGCAACAAACAGGACACTCAGTACCTTGCAGGATCAGTTCCTAATATAGTTTTAAAAACAGTGATACAAACATGGATTGCTGTGATATATGGAATTTCACGGACCTCACTAGAGAAAAACTTGTAAGTCACAAATGATGAAGGGAAAAAAAGTAATTTCTTTAACATGAAAGAGAAAGAGATTTCTCCTCATATGAACTCTCAGGACACAGCGCTGAGCAAAATAGGTGTAGCTTTCATTTAGCAAAATGCTACTGGAAACAAATAAGTCTTTAAGTAAGGATTCCAACAACAAATCAACCTGTTGGAGGTAAAGTTAACGTGTGTTCCTGAGCAGCGGAGCATGAAAGTCAAAAGCTCCATCACCAATAATTCAATATCAAGTGACAGCAAGCTTGTGTACAAATGCACTCGGAATATGTGGGCATCAGTTCTATAACATAGTTTTAATTCTAACATATGAGGATTTGTGTCTATCATCTATCCTACATTGAACATATCAAGTGGAAGGATTAGGGTGGGGGTAATACAATCATATTTCTGTTTGGTAATCAGTCTTGCTGCCAATTTTTACAGAGTCCATTCCTGGATAAGCTATGTACTGATCAGACATGCAAAAAAAAAAAAAAAAAAAAGTCTAAAGAACAAAAATAAGGGTCCAGTTGAGAAAGCACGAACCAGTTTAGCTGAATCATACAAGAGAGACAGGACCAGGTTTGGAGAAAACCTCTTACAGTTAATATTAGTTAATGTTTGTAAAAGGCTTTAAAGATGTAAAGTGCTAAATGAGTGTGATTTATTATTAATTGTTATTAATAATAAAGGAAAACTCCAATGCTTTCCTATCAAACATTGCATAGGTAGATAAATAGACCAAAAAAGAATATATAAAAAAGTTTAAAATAACATTGTTTAAGAAATACCTCTTGAAGTTTCAACTTTTCTATGGCTGTGGATGTCTCTGAGCTTATTCCAGGATGGCTGCCATTTTCCTGCTAATAGGCAGGAAGTAAGAGAAATTAGGACAGGAAGAAACTCATTCTGCATTGAAATCAAGGGGAAAAGCACTGGATTTGGAATGCCAATTTTAGGTAAATTTCAATAAATAGTTTTTATTTTTATTTTTTCAAATAAATGTAGTTTGATTTTTAACAACTTGTATTTTCTCTTGTTTATTTAAATTGCCAGATGTTACCTAGGACTGTCAGCTGTGCCTTCTTCCCTGAGAAATAATGAACCTCTGATCTCTCTCCCCCATCTTTCCCTGCTATTTCAGTCCACATTACTTTCAAACCATCATTTCTCCCACCCTGCAGCCTGACGTTAGTACCAATCCCTACAAAGTAATCAACCCAGCAGCTCAAGTGCCTCAATCCCATGTCAGGCCCCCAGGGCAGCAACCTGAACTATCCCATTGTGGCCAGCAAACTGATTTACCCCTTCTCCCATGTCAAGCACTTAACTGACAGATTTAACAAATTCCAATGTTACCAGGGAGAAAAGTATCCAGAGTTCCATTTGGTGTCTGCCTTGGACACCAAAGCAACTTATTGGATCTGATTTCTCAGATTACCTGGCTCTGTAGAGGGCTTCCTTCCCCATTCGGAGTCTGTTTTAAGAGGAAGGGAAAAAGTGGAATCAGGTGCTTGTCTGCAGAGAAAAGCTCTCTTTTTAAGTGAGGTAGGTGCAGTGTTGTGTGCTGACTAATCCTAACAGTGACCTGTATAAGTAGCATTTATCACATGGACATCTCCTCACCACAGATTCATTTCAGCTGCCCTGAGGTTATGTTTGTGTTGATGGCCCAGAATCCACAGTGCTGTGATATCACCTTGGAGCCTCGCTGGTTTGCAGAGATGCATGTAGGGACTCAGGTAAGTGACAGATTGTACAGCACAGTTCTGAAGAATATCTTTAAAATAGAGGAGCCTTGAAAACATTTTTCTCTTTGCCAAAACAATACTTCTCTTTTGTAATTAAGGTGGTTCAAGGATCCTTGTCATTTGTACATAACAGAATTCTCAAAGGAGCTCTAACTGCCACTAGGGGGAGCTAAAACAGCTTCATTGATTTTCAAGAGAAATCAAGGAAAAATGGTGGTGAGGTATGGAGAAACAACATACCAATATTGAGCTATTTTGTGCCTCAGTGCCCAAACTTGGTAACTAGAAAAGATAATTCTATGGGAGGGAAAGTTATTTCTCAGGAGATAACTAGAATGAAAGGCACATTAGTATATAGTATATATTTTAGATTTGAAACAAATTTACAGCACTGTTTTCCAGAAGGATATCCCTTCTGTGGTGTGTATCATGCACACACAGAGATGTGTGTGTATGCAGAGAAACGTTATAATTCTGACAGGGTGTTTTTTTTGCAAAGATAGATAGTAGGCGTTCAACAAATCTTCTACACCTTATTTATATTAATTATTATGGCCACATTAAGTTTGAACAATTAAGCAGTCAAAAGTCAAGCACAAGCTACTGTTGAACTCGCAATCTTAATTCTGTCACTATCCTAATAACCATTAATTATACCATTTTCTTATACAATATCTTGCGACATTTTCTACAATTCTAGAGATAGGAGATTATTCTAAGAAACTGTGCTTATGTAATCTATATATGTAAAGGGCAGGGTTAAGGTTGTGTGTTGAACCTTAACTTTTGTATTTCTTGACTTTTGAGTGCTCAATGCACCCTTAGATTTGCACAAATTTAGTTGTTTACATTTAATACTCCTAAATGAAAGAAAATGTATCTGTTTCCTAACAGGTATCAGTTAGCAAAGGACAATTAGTGCTTATCAGTGTTATTAGTCAACTGCACACTTTCTGTAAGCTTCACACCAACTGGCCAAAGAATGATGAGTTTCTGCTAGCATTGTAGGCTAAGTACACACGTCCATACCTGTGTATGAATATCTATATTATATACAGATATTTATACATCCACACACTTAAGTGTGCATTTAAAAAAAATCTTTAAGGCATCCTCACTACATACAACTAGTCACCTTGTTTTTACAAAAATTGTGGTTTGGGAATTTTTCTGATTTAACCTAATCTATAGATTTATATCATCTTAAGAAACATAAGCCAATTTAAGACTTTAGATAAGTTTAAGGTGTTTAATTGGCTTGAAGGCCCTATGGCCTGATTTTCAAAGGTGCTGAGCTCCCACAACTCCCAATGAGGTCAATAGGAGCCTTTAGGTCAGGGGAGGGCAAACTACGGCCCGCAGGTAGGATCCGGCCTATCAGAGCTTTCAATCCGGCCCATGGGATTGCCAGCCCCGTGGCGCAGTGGGGCTAAGGCAGGCTCCCTGCCTGCCCTGGCCCCACGCCGCTCCCGGAAGCGGCCGGCACCACGTCCCTGTGGCCCCTGGAGAGAAGGGAGCGGGGGGGGGAGGGGAAGAGGGCTCCATGTGCTGCCCTCGCCTGCAGGCACTGCCCCCCGCAGCTCCCATTGGCCGGGAAAGGGGAACCGCAGCCAATGGGAGCTTTGGGGATGGTACCCGCAGGTGAGGGCAGCGCGAGGTGAGCCACCTACCCCACCCCACCCCCAGGAGCCACTGCCGGACATGCTGGCCGCTTCCGGGAGCAGCGCGGGGCCAGGGCAGGCAGGGAGCCTGCCTTAGCTCCACTGCGCACCGCTGCCACTCTGGAGCCGCTCAAGGTAAGTGGCTTTGGGCCGGAGCCCAAACTCCTCCAGCACCCTGCACCCCAACCCCCTGCCCTGAGCCCCCTAACCCCCTGCCTTGATCTCCCTGCCACACCCCTCCTGCATCCCAACCCCCTGCCCTGAGCCCCATAACCCTCTGCCCTGAGCCCCCTCCCGCACTCCATGCCCCTCCTGCACCCCAACCCCCTGCCCTGAGCCCCTTCCTGCACCCTGCACCCCCACACCCCAATCCCTTGCCCTGAACCCCTTCCTGCACACTGCACCCCCACCCTTTGCCCTAAACCCCTTCCTGCACACTGCACCCCCACCCTTTGCCCTGAACCCCTTCCTGCATACCACACCCCCTCCCACACCCCTTCCCATACCCCAACCCCTTGCCCTACGTTCATGGCCCTGCATACAATTTCCCCACCCAGATGGGCCCCTCGGGCCAAAAGGTTTGCCCACCCCTGCTTTAGGTGCTCTACCTCTCTGAAAATCTGCTCATTGGATTACTTTAAACTGCAAAAACATCCCACAATCCCCCCCAATTTGGAAGAAAAACAGGGGCATGTGTCAGGAGACAGAAAAATGCAGGTTAAGAGGCAACAGTCAGACAGGATGGGGTTAGAATTTTTTAGAATGGAAAAATTTCTCCCCCACCCTCACTGACCTCAAAGAAAACTGAAGGGATTTTGCTCCAACTTTCTGTAAAATTCACCTTCCTTCAGACACCAAGCATGGACAATTTTGGCCCAAGAAGCAAATATTTCAGAAATTTACCATAAAAGTGTTTGAAGACAGGGGGTCATAATGGAAACTGTTTTGCCCAGATGCCTGTTAACTACTCTCTCACCCGCCCCGCAAATGGATTATAAAAGGTCAATCTTGATTTGGTTTTAAACCTTAATGGAAGACTTATTGTTTAACTGTAAAGAACTATGAACGTTGATATTACTCTGCATTTCAAAGGATACTGTGCTGATGTCACCCATGTCCTTGCTGAAAAAAAAGCTTCCAGTTTTGCTCAGTGCAATGTTCTGAAGGCTATGTGATACAAAGAGCTTCACGGCAAGTGAAGTTAAATTATCAACTGTATTTGAAATTATATTAAAAAATTAAAGCCAGAATTTGAGCCTCTTGTTAGTGGCCACTGAACTACAGAAGAGAAAAAGGGCATCATTTGAGACAGCTAGGGACAAAGCAGCAGGGTAAGGTTTCCAGGGTGGGGACTGGGATAGAGCAGCAAGAAAGAACATCTGGTAGAGGGGGAGGGGAGGCAGGAGGACCAGAGCAGCAGGAGATGATAACAGGGAGTGGTGGGGGGAGGGTAGAGAGAGGAATGTAAAGCAGCTGTCAGTTTGTTGAACATGATTAGTTACAAACATGATTTATCTCAGTTCACACATACACGATATTTCTATCAATGTTTGATCATTTTTTGCACACATGTACATTCATTGCCTTTTTTAAAATAAAAAGATATAAACCCTCTTTTATCCCCCTGCTCCTACCTGACACTTATGAGGTCTCTCCGACGTGTGCACCTGTTTGATGTGCCCATTCAAGTGGTCTGGCCTTAAAAAAATATAGATATATGTATTTATATATGTATATAGACACACACACATTATATATATATATATATACACTTGAAAACAAACATTAAAAATAGAAGCCACTATTGCATCCACTCCAAGAAAAGTTCTCTCTGGTGTGTCTGGGCTCCAGTTCATTCAAGCAACCCATTATATTTTACTTCTCAGAAACGGTCAGAGCTCTACTCTGATAAATATCCTGCCATCCCTCTGTAAGGAAATACTGTTTTCTGATCAGAATAATCAGGAGATCTAGGTTAAAGTTTTCATACTGGGATGCCTACAGTTGGCTTTCTAAATCCATATTTGGACACCTAAATCAAAGTGACCTCAGTGTCAGAAGTGCTGAGCATTTTAAAGTCAGGCCACTTTGATTTAGGTGTCCAAATATGGATTTAGGGATCCAACTTTAGGCACCCCAGTATGAAAATTTTGGCATTAAGTTCTACTTTTGTGTCTCAATTTCCTCCGATATAACATGGAAAAAATATTGTCCTCTCTCACAACTATGCTGTGAGGCATAATTAATGTTTGTAAAGTACTTTGAGGGCCTCAACTAGAAGTGCTGTAGAAGAGCAAATTATTATTAATCCATTCCCAGTGATTGGTAAAGCTTGTTTTGAAGGAGGGAAGCCTGAATAGCTAATGATTTTCCTAGTGGGTGTTTCTCTGGGTGAGAAGAAAGTTTTTCATTGTATGAGGCCAAAGCTGCTTGGAAACTAATTCTCCAACTCTCCTCCCCCAACTTTCAAGTCTCAGCCAGTCAGAGAGAGCTGGGTGGAATTCATTTTCTGGAGACAGAAGATGAGTTAACTCCACAGTTAAGCTGTTAAAACCTGATGCCTGGGCAGGTGGGCTGGGTCTGTTTAACTGGAAAGACTAGTCAGAGGTTTGAACTCCTAGTACATACCTATGGACTTCAGGGATGCCCCTTGAATCAATCCTTGAACTAAAGGCATACTGTAAAGTTAAACATCACACTTCTGTTTGTTTACACACTTTTGTATAACACTTAAGATTACTAAAACTAGAAGACTAGAGAAAAAATATTCTCTATTTTTCAGTTTTTTATTTTATGAAGGCCTGTCAACATTTTCACTGTTCCCCCTTTTAACATTTAGGACCTGGTTTTCTGAACTCAATGGGAGCACTGAGTTTTCAGTACCTCGGAAAATCAGTCGGTTACTTTATTTTATGCATGGAAGTCTTTCATCACAGCAACAGCAAGGTAAAAGATTTTTCTTTTATTAAAGTGTGACTGGAAAATAAAAACTGGCAGGGGATCTCAGGGGCAGGTACAGGAGGTGAAAGTACTTTTATCTCCTCATGGTGATTAGATTTCAAGTAGATGCTGTTTCTGTAACAAGTTTATTGTCTTCAAACATTCCTGCACTTGCCAGTTATTGGAGAACTCCTCTTTATCATAGATTTTGTTTGTATGTATAGCAAAGAGATCCTGTCCTTATTACCAGAGCAGATTCAGTAGAGAGAAAGATTTTTAAGTTTATATTCCTGGGGTACCTTTATCCAAAGGGGAATTCCACTGCTTACTGGTTAACATCTCAGTTCCTTCTCACCAGCCAAAGCAAGTGAAAGAGCTCAGATCCATTAACTAGGGATGTTACAGAAGTAGGAAGGCTGGTGTTGACTCTTTTCCCTTATCTACCTCTCCTCAAATTGAACACTAAACTAGTGAAAGACCCAAGTCTCAAATTCATTCCTGAACTCAAACCACAAGATACACACAAGCCATATTAAGACAGTATCAAAGATCCACTTGTTTGTGGGAGTTCACTTAAGTGACAACAAATATCAGCCACATTAAATGCACAGATCTTATGTATGCTGCAGGGTAGAAACAGGATCCCCTTCAGGATGCTGTAAACACAAAGGACACTAAGGGTATGTCTACACTACAGGATTAATCCGAATTTAGATAATTCGAATTTGGGAAACAGGTTGTATAAATTCGATTGTGCGCGGCCACACTAAGCACCTTAATTCGGTTTTTAACCACATTAATTCGGTGGTGTGCGGCCACACTACCCCATTAATTTAAACACAGTAATTCGGTGGTGTGCGGCCACACTAACCCTAATTCGAATTAACAAAATCGATTTAGGCTCTACTCCGCTCGTCGAGGTGGAGTACAGAAATCGATTTTAAGTGCCCTTTAATTCGAATTAACTGGCTCTGTAGTGTGGACGGGTGAAGGGTTAATTCGGATTAACGCAGGTAAATCCGAATTAAAGTTGTAGTGTAGACCAGGCTAAAGACCATGTATTAAAGAGATAACTGTTGCTGCAGACTTTGAAATATCAACTCTTCATTCATATCTGGGTGATTACACACTAGGACAAATGGAGTGAAGTTAAGACAATGAAAATACTCTGCACTTCAATAGCAACTTGCAGTGGAGGGCTTCAAATCACTTCACAACCCATAATTAAGCCTCTGAACACCCAATTATTTCAATACCCATTTGACAGAAGAGTAACTTGCCCACCATCACACACCAAGTCTACGACAAAACTGGGAATGTTACGCAGGACTCATCCAACTCCACATTTTGTGATTTAATTACTAGTTAACTCTTCTACAGGGCTGTAAAATAGTCTCCCAAAAAAAACGATGAAAGCCCCATCCCTTGGGGTATTTAAAACTAGCAGTGTAGGGATGATTCTACACTGGTCCTCAAGAGGTGGACTAGATAACCCTCTGGGTCTTTTCCATTCCACATCAATGTCCTCTTACCTGGAGAAGCCTTTTCCACAGCTCTGGCAGATGTAGGGCTTTCCCACAGAGCCATCGTGAGACCGAACGTGATAGGACATCCTGTCTTTCCGCTTGAACCGTAGCCCACACACTGGACAAGAATATGGCTTCTCGCCGGAGTGCGACAGCTTGTGCCGGTTCAGGTGGTACACGTCCCGAAAAATCTTGCCACAGATCTCACAGGCCACCTGCTTCCTTGTCCTGCTCCTCTTTCGGGGGGCATCAGGATCATCCTGACCAGGCACCCCGTTTTCACCAAGCCTTGGCGGTGGGATGTCTATGTAACCCAACTGTAAGCTGGTCACCCCATGCTGAGCCTCATGCTGCCGCAGACGATTGGCGTCTGTAAACACTTTCCCACAGAGGCCACAAGGAAGGATGCCAGCCTCTCGCAGACCCCCTGGGGTACCAAACATCATGGAGTCCAAGACGTTTGCTTTGCGGGGACGCCCCCTGCCCCTCTTGGTGCCCAAAGTGGGGGCACTGGTCCCCACGTTCTGGAAAGGCGACGCCAGTAGGGGTGGCGACAAGGGTCCCGCCACCATGGGCAGACGGTCGACGCCTTGCAGGACGGGCAAGGAGGACTGGGCGGCGGTGAGGGCGGCCCGCGTAGCCTCGTCTTCGGGCATGCCGGCGATGCCGTTGCCATTGGGCGCCAGGCCGGCCCCGTTGGTCATGTCGAGGGGGAAGCCCAGGTCGGCGGCGCTGGGGCGGAAGAGCATGATGTCGGGGCGGGCGGGGGGCACCAGGATCTGCACGTTGGACTGCTTGATGACCTCCTGGCAGATGTCAATGACGGAGCGCATGAGCAGGAACTTGGCGGCCGTCATGAGCTCGGGGAAGCTCTCCAGCCGCACCACGATGCGCGAGGTGTAGGCGAAGTCCAGGATGTCCCCGAAGACCTTGGAGCTGATGGTGTGCATCTCCAGCTCCCGCCCGCCCGCGGCCGCCCCGCCGCCGCCGGCCCCGGCCTCCGCGGCGCCCCCTTCCGCGCCCCCGCCGGCCCCCTCGCCCAGCTGCGCGCTGAAGACCGACTCGAAGTACTCGCTGCAGGCGGCCAGCACGGCCCGGTGCGCGGGGAAGCTCTCGTCGCCCACCCGCAGCAGCACGTCGCAGAAGCGGCCGCCGTTCTTGCGCTGCTGGTTGAGGCTGTGCAGCATGTCGGCGCTGTGGCGGCTCACCTGGTAGGTGTAGCAGCCCGACGACGGGCCGCAGGCGGCGGCCTCGCTCACCCGCTCCATGGGGGCTGCGCTGCCCCCGGCGGCCTGCAGGCGGCGCTGGCTCTCAGGCTGTCCGGCGGCGCGCGCCGCTTCCTCCCCCTCCCCGCGGCTGTCCGGGCCCGACGGCGGCGGCGCGCGCTGCCTGCAAAGCGCGAGGGGATTGAGAGCTGGGGGGGGGCGAAACAAAAGGCTGAGGCGGCGGAGGGGCGCGCGCGCAGCACGGAGCTGTAGCGGCAGCAGTTGAGGCGGCGCGAGCTCCGCCCGGGCCCGGCCGCCACGAGGCGCGGAGGCCGCAGCGGGCAGGGGCGCGCGGCGCGGCTGCGGCGGGCAGGGCGGGAGGGGGCTCCGGGCTGCCGGCTCCGTCCGTCCCTGTGTGTTTGGAGCGGAGGAAAGATGGCAGCGGCTGCACTTCCTCTTGCACTTTCACCCCTGGGGGGAGGAGAAGGAGGGGGGCGATACCACCCCCCCGACAAAAATCCAGCGGGGCCCCCCCGGCTGCTGCTCCCCGACCAAGCGCCGCCGCCGCCGGTCCCGGCCCCGGCCCCGCCTGCCTTGCTGCACCCGCACCAGGAGCGTCGGAAACTTTCCTCTCTTCTGGGGTTCTAACGCCCCCCACCCTTTTCATAGAGCCCCCCCCCCCCCCTCCCCAGGGCCCCCCCCCCCCCCGCCCCTCGGGCCCCCCCCCCCCCCCCCGCTTCCTGCCCCCTCCCTCCCTGCATCCGCCAATGCAAGAGCAGCCAGAGCCAGCAGGCCAGCCCCCACCCCGCCCGCGGGGGCTGGGGGCTGCAGTCTCCCCCCTCCCCAGCACAGATCCTCCAATGCCGAGCCAGGAGCAAGGCCCCCGCCCGAAGCATATGGGGGGGAGGGGGCTGCACTCACCCCCTCCCCCGAACAACCTGGCTGCAGCTCGACCCCCCCCCACCACCCCGCCCGCAGAGGAGAGGAGGAGGGGCGGGGGGGCCAGCAGTATCACCCCCCCGCAAGCGCAAACCGTCCAATGTAAACCCTCCCTCCTGGACTTGCTGCAGAGCGGCCCCCACCTATTCTCCCCATGCCTGAGGAAAGCTGCTTCTAAAGGGGCCAGGGGCTTCAGGAAGAGCAGCCCACCCCCCCGCACTCAGACCTTCACTGCACCGCCTTCTCCGTGTGGGCAAGAAAGCTGGACACAAGGATGGGGGGGGGGGGGGGGGGGCCAGGAGTTCGCTCCCAATCCGGGGCAAACCCCCCCCTGAGACGAACAATGGGGGGGGCGCGGCTCGGGGGGGGGGGGGAGCTGCACGAGTCAGCAGATTACACAACCCCGCGTCCCTCCATGTTGGGGAAACCCGGACTGCCCGGTTTAGCTTTGTGCTGACCATTGGGATCCTGGAGCTGAACAAGCCCCAAGATCCGTCCATGCAAGGCTCCCTCCACAGTGAGGCTGGGTTCCTCAGGCCCTGAGCGAAGCATGCCAAGCACTCTCACTACTTTGATTGAATAAGGGGCTTTCTCTGGACTGGCTTCCTTGTGCCCTCAGGGTCTCTCCATCATAAAATCCTATTTTAATGGCTTCACAATAATTCAGTTCTGGATGAAATTTTACTTGTTCGGTCTTGGTGTGGGAAGCCACAGCAGTTTGTTTTTGCACATGTTCCCCCTACTTCCACCACTAAGTTCATATTTTATTCTAAGAAAGTATTTAAAAAGTCACAGGCTTCAAGTGTACTCTTCTACACTTGTGAAATTAAATTAGATATGGTATTAAAAAAAATCCCAGATCAATTCATAAATATGGTTTCTTCACTTAAAATGTTATACTAGGGAAAATACAGAATTTTGTGCACAAAAGAACATCCCAAACTTTGAGGTTTTTTCCCCAAGAGCTCAGACCAGAGCACATGTATAAAATAGTGGTGGAGCTGAAAGAGCATTCTGGGTATTGATGTGCAAATGAGCACACCAAGCTTCCAACTTCCAAAACGGAGTTATTGTAATAACACTTAAGGCCATATAGTGCCCTCAATCTGTGTGCTGTATTTCTGTTGATGTCAGTGGGAGTTGCTTGTCTACATTGAAGTCAGAGTATTGCCAGTGTAGCTTTTTACCACTGGATCAAGGTTTGTGTATATTACATATACAAACATGCAGTTAGGTGATCTATTTGGATTGCAACTGTTACACATCCACTTTAAATACTCACAAGTTGCATAGATATTACATGCTAGTAGTATTGTTCTCCAGATCTGTTTGCCTGTCACAGAAACAAGAGTACTCAATATAGTGAGGAAAAAATATTTGTATTTAAGCATACATGTCAGGCAACAATTCACAGGCTTCACACACATAGTGCAAAGAGATCATCAGGAACCCTCTTCTCTTTTCTGGTGAGTTTTAGTCAGTTCTGTGTCTTTTCCTTTGTTGGTTTATTTTGCTTTTTGCTTTATTCAGCTCCATATTCCCTGACACAGTTCTTCTCACCCGGCTTCCTATTACGGTTCCCCCCTGCCTTTTCTTTGTCTCTCCTCCTTAAGGGGGAGGGGAGCTGAATTCCTGCTGCCGACACTCCACTTTCTTCAGAAGACCTTTCTCCAACCCCCATGGAACCTTCTGGTTCCAACATTCTATCTCTTTCGGCAAAGGGGCATCACCCAAAACATGCTTCCCGCTATTTGTACGGAAAGTTAAATATTCAACTCCAAAGTGGTGTTATTTGTGGAAAGTGAAGCCAGCCATTCTTTCCATTAAATAGTGCATTGGATTAGCATTCTTCATACTCATATTCTAATTAATGTATCGTGCCTGTTAAAGATCATCACCTGCAGACTACTGCAGTCCCAAGAGCAGCACAGCAATTTAACTGGCATCTTCACCTCTTTTACATGACAGAGGTTACTCTTGCAGTGTTAAGGCTGGGATCTAATCTATTTTATTTTCATCCTATCACTCTTAATACCTTGGCCTTCATATATTTATGGTCTCTCCAGCTGTTAAAGCACCACTCATAAATACCCTAATGTAAAATGTAAAGCAGTTTATTCTTAATGCTAATATGGATTTAAAATACATACATGTTCTATCTCTAACTGTGATCACTTAATTGCTACTCAAGTCAACTTTATCCCAAGCTTGTTCTGTCCCAAACATACACAATCACAAGCCATCAACCCTCCCCTCCCTAGCTTATAGTCCCCCCCATCTGATCAACTGCCATTTCCCAACTGTCTTGGAGCTTTCTGAATCCAATATTTGATTCCCTTTATTAAAGGTGTATCACCCACAAAGCTGCTTTCTTGCTGTTTAAACCAGAATAAGCCCAGAGACTGAAGATTCATAGGGAGAAGGGGGGGGGGGGAGAGGAATATTGCTATGTATAGATGATTGATACTTAAATCAGTTAACAAATGCCCCATATATTACTTGTTTTTGTTAGCTTTGCCCTTAATATTTATTAGAGAAATATGCTTTTACTAAAAAGGATTAGCCACTCACAGTAGAATAGATACTTGACCCATTTACATTGCTTTCTATATATGTTTAATATTTATAAGAGTTAATGTGAGACTACAGTGTCTGGAGATGACAGATTTATAGTATCAACATTGGAAGGTTAAATATATTTCAGGCTACCTCATTTAAGATGTGATATGTACTATTAGATTGCTGGGTATCAAATTAGCTGTTGAATAAGGCATGTTTGATAGAATTTAACTCAATTTATTAAAATTTATATTTAAGACAAGTTGTGCACGATTGGCCTGAGACTTGGAAGACTGAGTTCTTTATTCTTTAAGTGGTGGCTGCAATCTACCTCCCCACACCACATGGTGTAAGTACCTTATTAGAAGTATTATTACCCTGTAACTTGTTTACCCTCATCAGAACCAGCAAATTACTGGCTTGGTGATAATGTACTAACCGGAGTACAAATAACTAGTTTTATATTTAAAGGGTTCACACCCACCTTCAGTGCAGGGAGTTCACTTGCTTTTCCAGGTTGATCTCTCAGTCCATTTTCTTTCTCTGTCATGTTCTCTCTAAATATCTCTCTCTCAATTATGTTATTTATTTGTGTTCAATATCTTTTTGTCAGCAGAAAAAATTCTTCTCATCCACTTTATCCAACTTTTCTCTGTTGCTCTCTTCCTGCTCCTGTGTTGTCCCCACTCCTCACATCTTTTTTGATGATTTTTTCTCTTCAGGTGCCTGGTCCCCACTCAAGCACTATATCCTCTATTTGAATAGTAGCACAGAGGAGTTTTATTAGCTTTTTAATAATAAACATAGTCTTAGTACATGGATGTACTGTACACAGCACATGTCACAATGGCCCAGTTCCTGGTCACTTTACTCACACAGGTATACCCCTTAAAATCAATGGGACCCACTAATTTAAATAAGGTGAGTAGAATTGCGTCCTGCTGGGTAACTAAGGGCTTAATCCTCTCAAAGAGTTGAACATCCTCAACTCTCATGGCTTTTGAGGATGCTCTGCACCTTGTGGGGTTGGTTCAGTTATGATAACCTTTAAACTAGTTAGTCGGACATTGTTCCACATGGATTACAACATGTTAGCGAAGTAATCCCTCACAGACAATTGAGTAATGTATAATAATGCGTAGTCATATGACTTGTTTACTTTTTAATTCTGTTTCACAGAACTATACAGTAAATATTTAATATACTATATGGTGACATATTTTCAGTTTTAGGAACTAATAATAACTTTCCTGAGTTTTCAGTGAAATGTAACTCCTGTCAAATACCACTGTTGTAATGGGCAATGAATTCAGCATTCATTACTTATTAGTAGGGCCCTACCAAATTCAGGGCCATGAAAAACACATCACAGACTGTGAAGTCTGATCTCCCCCCGTGAAATCTGGTCTTTTGTGTGCTTTTACCCTCTACTATACAGATTGAATGGGGGAGACCAGCGTTTCTCAAATTGGGGGTCCTGACCCAAAAGGGAGATGCAAGGGGGTCGCAAGGTTATTTTAGGGGGTTTGCAGTATGGCCACCCTTACTTCTGCGCTGCTGTCAGAGCTGGGCAGCCAGAGAGCGGCGGCTGTTGGCCGGATGCCCAACTCTGAAGGCAGCGCCCCACCAGCAACACCACAGAAGTAAGTGTGGCCATACCATGCCATGCCATGCCATCCTTACTTCTGCGCTGCTGCTGGCGGTGGCTCTGCTCCAGCTCCCCAGCTCTGAAGACAGCACAGCCGTCAGCAGCAGCGCAGAAGTAAGGGTAGCAGTACTGCAACCCCACCTACAATAACTTTGCCTCCCTTCCACAACTCCTTTTTGGGTCAGGACCCCTACAATTACAACACTGTGAAATTTCGGATTTAAATAGGTGAAATCATGAAATTTACGATTTTTTAAAATCCTCTGACCATGAAATTGACCAAAATGGCCCATGAATTTGGTAGGGCCCTACTTATTAGGCTGATTGTCACTTTATTTGTATTACTGTGGCACCAGGACCCCACTGCTAGGACCTGTACAATCAGAACTAAGAGAATCCTTGGCCCCTAACAGCTTAGTTTTACAAGTTACCCTGAGTTCATTATTTTTTGACAGGGAGGCATCCCATGGGAATGCTGATCCAAAGAGCAAGGGTTCTCAAATTCTGTGGTATGTGGGGAGGGATAGGTCAGTGGTTTGAGCATTGGCCTACTAAACCCAGGGTTGTGAGTTCAATCCTTGAGGGGGCCATTTAGGGAACTGGGGTAAAAATCTGTCTGGGGATTGGTCCTGCTTTGAGCAGGGGGTTGGACTAGATGATCTCCTGAGGGCCCTTCCAACCCTGATATTCTATGGTTCTTCTATGGATCACATCTGAATGGTGGTTGGTGGTACACCAGCCCTCCTATTCACAAGCATGTGAACAGCTCTTCCCATTCAAGAGGGCATAACATTTCTGAGACAACTTTAGCAATTGCTTACATGGATTACCTGTTCTGTTCATTCCCTCTAAAGCACCTGGTATTGGCCACTGTTGGAAGATGTGATACTGGGCTAGATGGACCTTTGGTCTGACCCAGTATGGCCATTATTATGGAAAAGTAACTGGGAGTATATGTAGGTATTTTAGTTGTCTTTAATGTGGTAAAAGTTCTTTTGAAAAATGTTAATTGCTTGTCTACTTTTGCTCTTTCCCATATCTTCCATTTATCCCCTGCCCTTGCTTTCACTGCACATGTTTCTTAGCTGGCTAATTTTATTCTCCTTATTAATCTCTATACACTTCTCTGCAATTTGGTTCCTTCCTTCCCTGCTTCTTGGTTGGGTCTCTAGATGCTACTGTAATACAGAAAAATTCGTTCTAATCACTAGATATACATTATCTGGATTCCAGAGAATTTGGACTATATGGAATAAAACTAATGTTTTCCATTCTTATTTTTATCAGTCCTATTATGCTTCCTAAGGTAAAGGGAAGGAATAATTGTCTGATTAGGTCTTTCTTAAAGAAGTTTGAAAAACTTGATACTTTTGTTGAAAAGAGGGTATTTGGATGTACACGATTATTCCTAGAACTTTGTTTTACTGGAGTCCTGTATTCTTAATGGTGGGTGTCTTCTTATTGTCAATCTTAATTTTACTTATTTTGTATCCAGAAATTAATGTGAATGTGTGACAGGTAGATTGCTGGGGACATGCGTTTTAGTGATGTATAGTCATGTTGGTGCTTATAGACGTTTCTTATAGCAGTGTTTCTCAAACTGGGGTCCGCGGACCCCTGGGGGTCCCCGAGGGTACTCCAGGGGGTCCGCGGGCCCCACTGATCAACTCCTCCCCCTCTCTCCCAGCACCTTCTTCACGCTGGGGAGGCGCTGATGGGGAGGAGCCGGGACCCTGGGTCCGCGCCGCTCCCAGAAGTGGCCAGCACATCCCAGCACGGGGCTGAGGGGAGCAGGGGGGTCTCTGCGCACAGTCCCCAGCCTGAGTGCTGACTTTGCAGCTCCCATTGGCCAAGGTGCCTGCGGGCAGGGGCAGCGTGTGGAGACCCCCTGGCCCCCCACCTAGGAGCCGCTGCCAGAGGGATGTGGCAGTTGCTTTTAGGAGCCGCCCGAGGCAAGCACTGCACCCCTCACCTCCTTCCATACCCCAACCCAGAGCCCGCATCCAAACTCCTTTCCGCACCCCTCATCCCCTCCTGCACTCCACCCCTCTGCCCCAGCCCTGAGCCCCCTCTCGCACCCAAACTCCCAGCCCAGAGCTCGCACCCCACTCCCTCCTGCATCCAGACTCCCAGCCCAGAGCCCACACCCCACTCCCTCCCGCACTCAAACTCCCTCCCAGAGTCTGCACCCCCTCCTGCACCTCACCCCCCTGCCCGAGCCCTGAGCCCCCTCCCGCACCCAAACTCCCTCCCAGAGCCTGCACCCCCTCCTGCACCCAAACTCCCAGCCCAGAGCCCACACCCCCTCCTGCCCCCCAACCCCCTGCCCCAGCCTGGAGAAAGTGGATGAGGGTGGGGGGATGGAGTGAGCAGGGGGGTGGCCCTCAGGGAAGGGGGTGGGTCAGGGCGGGGCCTCAGAGAAGAGGGTGGGGCAAGGGCTATGCTGGGCGGGGTTGGGGTCCCCGAAAAATTTTAAATCAAAATGGAGGCCCTCGGGTTGCTAAAGTTTGAGAACTGCTGCGCTAGAGCATTGATTGCAAAACCTTTTTACTCTCAAATGCCCAAAAAGTTAGCCACTCATGGCCATGTTGGATCATCTTAAATACAAACCCTTTCTTTCTCCCTGTGTTCCATCCTCCTTTCTTTCCTCACTTTATCCCTCCTTGCTGTGTTTCCAAACAGTCTAGAGCGGAAAGGCTCTATTTCCAGTTACCTGTGGAAGGAACCAGTTTTTAAATCTGATCACTCCATTCAGTCCAAGAGTGACCAGATTTAAAAACAGGAAACCTGTAGCAGAGATGGGAATATAATAGGCTTGCCAACTTTCTACTCCCACAAAACCGAACACCCTCGCCCCTGCTCAATCCATCCCCACCCCCACCCCATCGCTCACTCTCCCCACCTTCACTCATTTGCTCATTTTCACTGGGATGGCTGGGGTGCAGGAGGAAGTGAGGGCTGTGGCTGGGGGTGTGGGCTCCAGGGTGGGACCAGAAATGAGGAGTTCAGAGTGTGGGAGGGGGCTTCAGGCTGAGGCAGTGGGTTGGGATGCAAGAGGGGGCGAGGGCTGTGGCTGCGGGCTTTGGGGTGGGGCCAGGGATGAGGGCTGGCAGGTGGAGCCAAGGGGTTCGGAGTATGGGAGGGGACTCCAGGAAGAGGCAGGGGGTTGAGGTGTGGGAGGAGGTACAGGCTCTGGGCTGCGGGTGTGGGTTCCGGGGTGGGGCCAGAAATGAGGGGTTCAGGTAGGGTGACCAGATAGCAAGTGTGAAAAATTGGGATGGGATGGGGGGTAATAGATGCCTATATAAGAAAGAGCCCTGAATATCGGGACTGTCCCTATAAAATTGGGACGTCTGGTCACCCTAGGTTCAGGGTGCGGGAGGGGGCTCTGGGCTGGGGCAGGGGGTTGGGGTGTGGAGGGGGTGAGGGCTCCAGTTGGGGGTACGAGCTCTGATGGGCAGGGGATGAGGGATTTGGGATGCAGGAGGGGGCTCTGGGCTGGGGCTTGGGGCATGGGGGTGTGTGAGGGCTCTGGCTGTGGGTGCAGACTGGGGTGGGGCTGGAGATGAGGGGTTTGGAGTGTAGGAGGGTGCTCCGGGCTGGGACTGAGGTGTTCGGAGGGTAGGAGGGGAATCAGGGCTGGGGCCTGCTGGGGGAGTGAAGGCTCCGGCTGGGGGTTCAGGCTCTAGGGTGGGGCTGGGGATGAGGACTTTGGGATGCAGGAGGGTGCTCCGGGCTGGGATCGAGGGGTTCGGAGGGCGGGAGGGGGCTCTGGGCTGGGGCTGAGAGGTTGGGATGCAAGCAGGGTTTGAGAGCTCCGGCTGGGGGTGCAGACTCTGGGGTGGGGCTGGGGCTGAGGGGTTCAGAGGGTGGGAGGGGGATCAGGGTTGGGTGGGGGCCCGGGAGGGGAGCAGGCTGCGGGCGGCACTTACCTCAAGCAGCTCCCGGAAGCAGCAGCATGTCCCCACTTCGGCTCCTGTGCGGCCAGGTGGCTCTGCGTGTTGCCCCCTCTGCAGGCACTGCCCATGCAGCCCCCACTGGCTGCAGTTCCTGGCCAATAGGAGCTGTGAGTGCAGCGCTTGGGGCGGGAGGTAGCGTGCGGAGCCCACTGGCTGCCCCTACGCATAGGATCCGGAGAGGGGACATGCTGGCTGCATCCTGGGAACTACGCGGCGCGGAGGCTATCAGAGAGCCTGCCAGCTCCTTTACACGGTGCCGCCAACCGGACAGTCAACGGCCTGGTCACCGGGATCCCTTTTTGACTGGGTGTTCCAGTCAAAAACAAATCCAGTGTCTAACTACTGAACACACCAAGAATTGGGCATCCCTGGGCAGCCAAGCTGCCTCTAGATAGATCTTCTCCATTTCATAAAATGTGTTAGATCGTAATTTAAGTAGGCAACAGTGCTTAATGTCTGACATTTACAGATTAACTAGTCAAGACATGAAGATTATCTGCTCTTCTGAGTAGGAAAATGTATCAATAATTAACTGAGTGTAATTGGCATGAAGGATTAGATTCAATAAGAGATGTGACAGTGTGTGTAACTACAGTGGCACACCTTCATTTCTTATGGTGCTGAGCAGGCTGACAACTTTTGGCCTTGTGCCTCAGGACTTACTTAAGTTGTTAGGTTCACTACAGAACCCTGTAACACTGCACTGTGAGCTTCCAGAGTGGTCCTTGTGTTAAAGGGAGTATTTTTCAGCCCTGTGAATAAACTACTTTTTCATTAAGCGTTTGCCTTTACGGTTATAGAAAACAGTCATATACCTGAAGAAATTAGTTAACAAAAAATGCTCCTTTAAAAATAACTTTGCATTGACTATAAATAAGGCAGAGACTACAGACATCGACATGATTATTACTTTTATAATCATACAATCGTCATTGCATTTTACACCAGTCACCCCAAATCCTAAGATCCTTACTTAATTTACTCAAAAATTTCAGTTGGCTTCTGTAAAAGTTTTACCTGAGTAATGACCTTGGGCTCTGGCCTATTAAGAATAAGATTGTTTAGAATAGGAGATTTGGTAAAACTTGTGTGCATATAATACATATCACCTATCTGTGCTATCTTAATCATTGCTGTGGTATCTGAATATCTTACATCTGAGGATCTAAAGTCCCTTACAGGCATTCATGAATTAAGTCTCAATACTGCTGTAGGGCAAGTAAGCATTATTCTTGTTGTACAGCAAGTGAAACTGAGGCACAGACAGGGGAAGTGACTTGCCCAAAAATCACACAGAGAGTGAATGGTAGAGTTGAGAAGAGAAAACAGATTCCAGCTAAATTCCAGCTCTGATTTTTTTTCTTTCATGACCCGAATGGGCTGTGGTTGTGTGCCTGATCATGTGGTTATATGTCTCACAGTTCCTTATTCTAGCAGTCATGACTGAAACCACACCGTGTAATACCTGTCAGCTGTTTGATAGAGGGACATCTGTTATTTCAGATACAAATTTGCTCCCCACCTACACCATCTTGTGATATCTTGCTTTCATTATCTTATATTATTGATAAAGTTTGATTAGATAAGTTGAAATTTTACACAACGAGAGAGACAAGGTTGGCGAGGTAATATATTTTATTGGACCAACTTCTGTGTGTGGAAGAGACATTGTTAAGCATAAGGGGTTCAATCTGTCCCACCTTGTATTTAGTTTTGAACTCTGGTTACCTCTCTATAGCTGAAGAACAACTCTGTGGAGCTCAAAAGCTTTCCCTTACACCAACTGAAGCTGGTCCAGTAAAAGTTATCCCTCATCTTGTCTCTTTCGTATCCTGGGACCAACAGCGCTACAAAAACACTGCAAACAACAGTTTTGGACAGTTTATTTACACTGTCTGATTTCTACTCATCTTAAAGATACTTGTTTATGTTTTGTCTCCCATTTTGGGTCTTCATCCCTAATTGTGTCCCATGTTTAGGCACTGGGTGAGTTGAGGTTGATCATGTTACATAATTACCTCAGTAGTGGGGATATCATCCTGAACCCATTTACATTAATCAAAACTAACTGGCTTAGGGAACAGAATTTTCTCAGTTAAAAATTTTTTTGTTTTTCTGTTTAAAAAAAAAGAGGAAGAGAGGCAGGTAAAGCAGCAACTCACATCCTCAGTGCAGGGAGATAATATGGAGCTCAGTCAGACTTTCAGGTGGATTTTTCAGTGTCTTTCTGACGCTTTCTTTCCTCATTTTCTCCCAGGTTCTATTGGTTTCTTCTCTCCCTTTTTCTTTCCTCACACCCATAATATTGTGCTCCTGATACTATATCCAGCTTTCTGTTAACATTCCACCCTGCCTGTTCCCAGTCTCTCACCTTTTCAAAAGCCCCCTTCTGTTGTCTCTGTGCTCTAATAGTATCCTCTGAATTTTTGACTGCTCTGTTCCAGTTGGCCAGTTCTAGCAATCATGCTCAAGGGCCTAATACCAACTGTGCCTCCAGTTGTCCATTCCCAACTATTTACTTCTCAAACAATCACTTTCTGAGATGTCCCATCATCTAACTGCCATTCTTACACCTGTCCATTTCCACATGTCACACAGTCTTCCAGTAACTTCTTTGGATTTAATTATTCAAATATATTTCCTGTTAGGGGGGCTTCACACTAAAGAGAAAAAATATTACTCCATGTATAACCCATTATCAGTCAGGCTTTGAATAAGCCTTGCTGCACTGTAAAAGATTAAGTTGTAGGTTGGTAGTGCTTGCCTGAAACACCATGCTCTGTTACTGTTAGGAGATGTTGATCTTGTTGGGAAAGGCTTAGGAGGGTTCTGCCAGCTCAGAGGTAGGTAGCTCCTTATTTCCCCTGGACATAAGAGAGATGAGAGACTTTCTGAGGATCTGGGCTAAGCAGTTTTGAGGTAGGAACCCTAGGAGCAACTAAGCCTGAGGAACAAGCTTAAACAGAGATCTATTAGTATCTTTGTTAATTAAACCAAAACCTAGGAAGGGGTGAGTTTTTAGCCAGATACAATATGTGCACTTCAGTTTAGAACCAACTGGACAAGCACCTACGCATGTATGTTTTACACCAATAATGGAACTAGGAATTCTTTGTTCCTGAGGGTTGGTTGTTATGTTAGTCTCAGTAATTATGTTTTCAGGATGGTTATTGACTTTTTTTTTTTAAAAACAGGACAGGAAGTATCATGTGATCAGAGTTGTGGGGAGACACCCCAAGGTTTGGATTGTGTTTTTGTGTAGCACTAAGTCCTCGTGGTATATCAGAGACCCACAGGCCTCTCCACAAGAACCACAGAACATATTTATTAGGCAAGAGGTGGGTGGGAATCCTCTTCTAGGTAGTACTTTAGATTTATTTTAAGAGCTAGTATAACCCCTCTCTGTAAAGCCCTCAGTTCCTTGGACTACTTTAGAAACTAATTTTTCAATACACAATAAATTAAACAAGTATCTATAGTTAGGAGCTTCCCCTTCAAGGGCTAGTAACTTTTCCTTCCACCAAGCAGCCACTATTTACCCAACCTGATCTGTTTTATATACATATTAGCTACAGCTGCCCTGCCCTCTTACCTTGAACTCTGAAGGGGATTTCTCAGGATCCAAGCTCCCTTTCTCCATGGAGAATTTGCTTTGCTTTATTTGGCAAACTGGGGAGGGTTATACAGCCAAGAAGGCCTTTTTTTAGGGCCCAGAGAGCCTGCACTGCTCCACCTTTTTGTTTACTGGTAAGATTTACAGATCCACCAGGTCACTCATATGGAGGGAGATGTCTTCCTTTTGTAGTTTTAAAACCATTATCTTTTTATGAAGAAAGATTTTGCTGTGTGCTTCAGTGAGACATTTAAAATCTCTCTCATCCATCCTTGAAATCTCCCTCATACAAATTGTCACAGTTTTACTGCCTTGGAATTGCAGCTGGAGGAAGAACTAAGAGTGGGGTCCCGGTCTACGACTAGGGTCCCTAGGTACTCCGGTAATACAAACAACAGCCATCATAGAAATAGGAGTATGTTTTCCCACCGACTCATAATTTTCTGGCACTTGACTCCCGATAGAATGTTGTGTAACCCACTGGGCCTGTAATCTGCAGAGGACATGAGTTGTTACAGTCCCATCAGCTAGAGTTTTAGCTCAAGCTGTAGTGGCCTATGCTTTTAGTTACACTGGGAAGTCCCTGGTGCATCAGCTGCTTTGCAATGGGCAACCACGATTCCCCAGCCTCTTTCCAGCCATGCCTAGTTGGTAGGGAAGAGGAAACCCTTGAACATGTTTTATTTTCTCTTAATATCTCTGAAGCAACTAGAGCTGCTCTTTGCCTGGCTTGTTTCCATTCCCCCCTCCCCGTGCAGGTTGCCAAGCAAAGGCACCTAGTAGGAGGTTGGGGACTGAGCCAAGGCGGGAACAGGTGGGGCATCTCCGGTGTGGCCCACTCTGACTACGCTGCAGACAGCGCAGCGTGCCAGGCTACCCACATCCTATGCCTGGAGGGTTAGGTGAGGCCTCGGGACTGGGGAGGCTGCGCGGCGCAGAGGGCGGTGCTGGCTCCTAGGGGGCGCTATGGCGCTCAGGCCGCAGATCCACTAGCTCTGTGACATCGAGGCTCGTCCTCCTCGGGTTGGAGAGGCGGAGTTTTCTGAGGGGGCGGGGTTAGGGCGCAGTTTCGTGTGCGGGCGGGGCTCTCTTCTGGAGGTGGTGGCTTTGGGGAGAGGCGGAGTTACGTGCCAGAGTGGGTGGGTCTTTGGGCGTGGCCTTGGCTCGTGAGTGGGCGGGGCTATCTTGAGGAGGTGGCCGGCTCTTCGGCCTGTAGTGGGAAGCCGGTAGAATCTCGCGAGTGCTGCCAGACTCCCGCGAAGCTTTGCGGCTGCGCAGTGCTGGGTCTGAGGAGCGGGGTCGGTGTAGCTGGTCGCCGAGCGGGCGGGGATCGTCGCCAACATGAGCGGGACATTGGCCAAGATCGCGGAGATAGAGGCTGAGGTACCGCCCCCCCCCCCCGGGAGGGCCGGGCGGGAGAGCCGAGCTGCCGGCTCGGAGAGGGGCGGCTGGAGGCTGCTGGCCAGGCCAGCTGTGGGTCCCCCGGCCTGCGGGGCGCTGCGCCCGGCCCCTGCCCCTTCCCGGCCCCAGGCGGCTGTGTGGCGGCCGTGGCGCTCCCTGCGCGGCCAGGCTCCGCGCCGGGGTGACGGCCCCGCAGGCTGCTGATGGGGGATCAGGACTCGTGGGTTCTCCGGCCTACTGGGGCGCCTGGGGGCTCCCCGGGCAGAAGGTGCCGCGCGGCCGGGCCACCCGAGCCCTTGCGTGGCTGGGTCAGTAGCGTTGCGCTGTGACTTTCTGCAGATGGCCCGGACGCAGAAGAACAAGGCAACGGCGCACCACCTGGGGCTGCTGAAGGCTCGCCTGGCCAAGCTGCGACGGGAGCTCATCACCCCGAAAGGAGGCGGCGGCGGTGGCCCCGGAGAAGGTGGGTAGCCCCTCGGGAGCACTGCACTAGCGCACCTCGCCAGAGATGTCACTTCCCGTTTCCAGGGGCAGTGTGTGGCGGTAGCTGAAGGAAAGGGGTGTCTGTTGACCTTTGGATGCCCTAACTTTCTCCTAGGGCAGGGGTAGGCATCCTATGGCACGCAAGCTGATTTTCAGTGGCACTCTCACTGCCCGGGTCCTGGCCACTGGTCCGGGGGGCTCTGCATTTTAATTTAATTTTAAATAAAGCTTCTTAAACATTTTAGAAATCTTATTCACTTTACATACAACAATAGTTTAGTTTTCTATTACAGACTTATAGAAAGAGACCTTCTAAAAACGTTAAAATGTATTACTAGCACGTGAAACCTTAACTCAGAGTGAATAAATGAAGACTCGGCACAGTACTTCTGAAAGGTTGCCGACCCCTGTCCCAGGGTACGTCTACACAGCAACTGGGGGGGCTCTCCCCATTGCTAGTGGAGAGACTCACTGGATCCACTCTAGCTAGCTACTAAAATTGTAGTGTGGTGCTGCTGCAAAGTGTGTGTGGGGAGAGGATAGTCTCAGAATACAGGTTTCAGAGTAGCAGCCGTGTTAGTCTGTATCCGCAAAAAGAACAGGAGTACTTGTTGCAATTTAGAGACTAACAAATTTATTTGAGCATAAGCTTTCGTGGGCTACAGCCCACTTCATCCGATTCATAGAATGGAACACACAGAAAGAAGATATTTATACATACAGAATAGTGGTGACAGCTACAGTGAGGAACCACGCTTTTTTTTTTCTTTGTTAGATACAGAGCCTCAGAAAGAAATTACTTTAATCTCTAGGTATTTGGTATGTAGATTTATTTAGGATTTAGTGAAATGGGTGCATTAGCAGAAACCTGAGAGTGGCTATTAATGGAGCACCTTGCAGTAGCCTTAATTTTTAAATATGAAAGTGTAGTCCGTGTTAGGTACATCTCTCATAATCAATACTCCATATTCACCTGAGTAGCCTGTAGGCTGTGCCTCCATAGTAAAGCTACATGGACTACACTTCCTCTCGTTGGAAAGTATATGTCATACTAATGGGCCTCCTCTCCAAAATCAGAGGACCTTTGAACTTTCTTGTTAATTTTTTTTGTATCGTAGGTTTTGATGTTGCAAAGACTGGTGATGCCCGAATTGGGTTTGTGGGTTTCCCCTCAGTGGGGAAATCTACTCTGCTGAGTAACCTTGCTGGTGTGTATTCTGAAGTGGCAGCATATGAGTTCACCACACTGACTACTGTGCCTGGAGTCATTAGATACAAAGGAGCAAAGATACAGGTGAGAACATTTTGCTCACAAGGAGGGATATATAGCTTGGCCCTGGCTGTAGCTGAGCCATCTAGTCTGCTGTTAATAAGTTAGAGGTAAAGTAGTATGTGGGAATGTTTTGAGAAGACATGTCTAAAAACCTTTTATTGAGTTTTAACTTTAAACCGTTGTCAATACTTCTCACTGTGCTTTGGAGGGAAAGTCCTACAGCAGGGGAGTTCTTCATTTCATATAACACAAATCACCATGTTTCATTCCACCACTACAGAAAGGGAATAAAAGTTTTGGGTGTTGTCGTGGATAATCAGCTGAATACGAGCTCCCAGTGCGATGCTGTGGCCAAAAGGGCTAATGTGATCCTTGGATGAACAAATGGGAAATCTCAAGTAGGAGTATAGAGGTTCTTTTACCTCTTTGTTTGGCCCTGGTGCGACTGCTGCTACAACATTGCATCCATTTCTGGTGTCCACAATTCAACAAAGATGTTGATAAATTGTAGAGGGCTCAGAGAAGAGCTACGAGAATGAATAAAGGATTAAAAAACATTCTGTGTAGTGATAGACTCAAGGAGCTCAATCTATGTAGTTTAGCAAAGAGAAGGTTAAGGGGTGACAGTGTATAAGTATCTACTTGGGGAACAAATTTTTGATAATGGGCTCTTTATTCTATCAGAGAAAGACGTAACACGATCCAATGGCTGGAAGTTGAAGCTAGACAAATTCAGACTGGAAATAAGGTGTAAATTTTTAACAGTGAGAGTAATTAACCATTGGAACAGTTTACCAAGGGTTGTGGTGGAGTCTCCATCACTGACAATTTTTAAATCAAGACTGGATGTTTTTTTCTAAAAGCTATGCTCTAGGGATTATTATGGGGCCTGTGTTACACAGGAGGTCAGACTAGGTGATCTCAATAGTTTCTTTTGGCCTTGGAATCTATGAAAGCTATGTGTAGTAGTCAAAGGGGAAATAATTGTCTATCATCATTTATTCAGATCGCCAATAGATTCAGTAAATATTAGAAGTGGGAGGAGGTCTTTGTTCCTTTGTGGGAAGAGAGGCATTCTGTACATAATGAATTTCCTTCCTCTCTTCTAAACACACAGCTTCTTGATCTCCCAGGAATTATTGAGGGAGCTAAAGATGGGAAAGGCAGAGGCCGGCAGGTCATTGCAGGTGAGTGTTGCAGGGCTGAAGGAAGCAGTCAATTGCCAATTTAGCCATTATCTTTCGTGCTGGTGGAAAGGCCAGGTTTCAGAGTGGTTGTTGTATGGGTCTGAGATAGCTTTCTGGACCCTGGAAATCCTGATATGTGCTGTCAGTATTTCTAATGCCGTGGAAGCATTGGTTTCTTTTATGATGGAGTTATTTAATTTGTAGACAGTGGAGGTGTAGCTATTTTCCACTTGCATGACTAGATTGCCTGAAGCTTGGGCTATTCCTAGTGCTGAGATGTTCTTTGTGTCATTATGGCTTCTGCCGTGAAGTACACTAATGTTTCAGAGGCAGACACAATTTCACATTAAACAAAGCTGTTTTTAATTTCTCTCACACACTTGTTTCCTATGTGTATTATTGTGGTATCAAAACATAGACATCAGGATTATTTCAGCCACTCAGGCTCTGACCTAAATAATCTAACATCTGCATTAGGTGACATTATTTGACCAACATTTAAACTGGTAGCGAAAAACCAAATAGATTATAGGCCGAGAAAATATAGTGATGCTTTAAAAATGTGACATGACTTATTCCTTATTGGTTCCCATGGGTTTTACTGACTTCATCAGATGACACATGCCTCATCTTAATTTCAGCCATGAAATAACTTATTGCTCACCTAACATGTAAGTTTAGTGACACTGAAGATGAAGTCCTCTGTTAAACTAGAAGTACAGCTCGGATAGTGGGAGCAAATGCTCACCACATTGCTTCCCCAACTGACTTCAATTATTACTTCTAGAGGTAAAAAGATAATTTAATTCTCCAGGGCCATTCAATCATTGGCCTCTGTCTGCTATCCAGGGTATTAACTAGGTAGGTTTAAGTTCGGACTAGATGATCTAGTGGTCCCTTTTGACCTTAACCTTATAGTTCAGAGATTTTGACATTTTATGTGATGTAAACATCAGGAAATAGACTGAGACTAGAAATTTAGCTCTTGTAGACCTCTGAACAAAATTCAGATGGTAACTAAATTGCAGTTGCTACCAACATAGGTAGGGTTCAGCCCACTGATGGTATCTCATCTTGTCACCAACTTTGATGGATTTTTTTTGTTTTTCTAGCAGTATTGTGCTTTTGAAAGCGTGTGTGAATTTACCATTTGAGGAACTTTATTTTCTGATCCTCAGTTGCTCGAACCTGTAACCTAATTCTGATTGTTCTGGATGTACTGAAACCACTGGGACACAAAAAGATAATTGAGAATGAACTGGAGGGCTTTGGAATACGGCTGAACAGCAAGCCCCCCAACATTGGTTATAAGAAGAAAGATAAAGGTGGCATCAACCTCACAGCTACTGTAAGTATGGAAATTGCAACAGGCCGTTATGATGAGGAATTCAGAAAGCTGCTTGATTCTAGGAAGATGCTTTTGCCATGAACGGAGAATCTGGAAGCACTGGTTCTGTGATTAGGAAAGGGTCTTCCTTCTGCATCTGGGGTGCTGGTTCTTGCAGCAGTGACCTGGAGGCAGTACTTGTCATAACTAAGTGGATGGAAGTGCTGCTTCTGAAAACTTCTTACTACAGCCATTAGTGGGACAAGTGGGATCAATAAGATAATGCCATGAATTGAGGTTCCTCTGCACTGTCCCCAAGCCATCTATGCCAAAAGCATCCCCTCCAGTGATGTGCAATCTATTAATTATTTCTGGTCAGAAAGCAGTTTGTGCTAGGTGCTAGCATCAGTAATTGTAATAGCTGATTGAATGTAAACTCCTCCATTCCCTATCTAACATTGTGTCTATGTATACAGTGCCCCCAGAGTGAGCTAGATGCTGAAACAGTGAAGAGCATCTTAGCAGAGTACAAAATTCACAATGCTGATGTCACACTGCGCAGCGATGCTACTGCTGATGACCTAATCGACGTTGTTGAAGGAAACAGGTACTGTGTCAGGGCATGGAAATCCTGCTGTGTGATTAGCATGCCTACATTTAAATGCTATCCTACAAAGTCTATTTCCAATATAAGCCAAGATATTGATGCAGTTTCACTAGTCCTTGTTTCATACCCACTCTCAGATGGTTTTTCTTATGAGAGTAGAAGGAAGTAATTTTGGGTGTTGCTGACATCCTCATATCACCCTGTTTTTCTCTTTGTAGAGTTTATATCCCATGTATTTATGTGCTGAATAAAATTGACCAGATATCCATTGAAGAACTGGATATCATTTACAAGGTGCCACACTGTGTACCAATTTCTGCTCACCACCGCTGGAATTTTGATGATCTGTTGGAGAGAATCTGGGACTACCTGAGGCTGGTGCGAATGTGAGTTCTAATGGCTGCTGATTTTCTGCATAGTTAAGTAGAGGATTAGCTGGGAGTCCTCATTCATCCATTCTAGATATAATGGTTTCTTGCAAGCAGGTACAAAACGTTGTCATCAAAAATCTGTTTTATTCGATATGTAAATCAGAGGCCATGCAATTTTGTCTGTTATCCCAATCGTACAGCAGACAGAGAACTGTTTCCTCAGCGTTGGGATCTGTGTTGCCTTACTTCAGACATGGGCAAACTACGGCGGCCTGCAGGACCGTCCTGCCTGGCCCCTGAGCTCCTGGCCGGGGAGCCTAGTCCCCGTCCCCTCCCCCGCTGTCCCCTGTCCCCCACAGCCATGCCGCCGGGCAGGCCACACTCTGGCCCGCCGCTCCCACTGGGCAGCGTGGGGAGCGCAGTTGGCTCTGGCCAGGTGTTGTGGCTGCGAGCTCCTGCTGCTGGTAAGGGGGTGGGGAGCAGGGGGGTCGGGTAAGGGAGTGGGGGGCCCTGAGGGGCAGTGGGTTCTGGGGGGACGGTCGGGATGGGGAATGGAGGGTTGGGATTGGGAGTCCCGGGGGGCCTGTCAGGGAGTGGGGATATGGATAGGGGTCGGGAGGGCAGTCAGGGGACAGGGAGCAGGGTTGGTTGGATGGGGGTGTGGATAGGGGTTGGGGCAGTCAGGGGACAGGGGGGTTGGATAGGGGAGGGGGGGTCCCGGGAAGGGGCAGTCGGGCCAAGGAGCAAGGGGGGGTTGGATGGGTTCGGGGTTCTGAGGGGGGCAGTCAGGAGGTGGGAAGTGAGAGGGGATGGATGGGGGCAGGGGCCAGGCTGTTTGGGGAGGCACAGCCTTCCCTACCCAGCCCTCCATCCAGTTGCACAATCCCGATGTGGCCCTCAGGCCAAAAAGTTTGCCCACCCCTGCCTTACTTCCTAGTAGGAGGATAAAAGAGTTGCTGTGAAAGGATAACTTAAAACAAAACAAAACAGGACTCTCACTACAGTCTCAAGAATAATTGTTGAAGATGTGTTTTAGGGTGGTGTGGAAACAAGATCCTGTTGTGGAGACCCTGCTGTGTTAAAAGAAAGATGGGAGGGAGGTAGTGCTTGTATTGGCTGATTGCTCATTCTGTACTGCAGCTACACCAAACCTAAAGGACAGTTACCAGACTACACTTCTCCTGTGGTGCTTCCTGACTCCAGGACCACAGTGGAGGATTTTTGTATGAAGATTCACAAAAATCTCATTAAAGAATTTAAGTAGTAAGTATTGTCTGCAAAAGACGGTTACCATATGCCAGAAACGCAGTAACCCTCTTTTCTTTCTCCCCCACCCTGCCATGCAGGCACTCAGGGAACCCACCCAGCTGGAACCTGGTGCCAAATTCCCCTCTAGCTGGGACGTGCTTGATTATTTTTCCCCTCCCATCCAGGCCCCACCCTGTATCTTCCCTGCCTCCCCCCCAGCTTCCTACATGCCACAAAACAGCTGTTCGCAGTGGGCGGGAGGGAGAGGGAAGAGTTGGTCAGTGGGGCTGCTGGCAGGTGAGAGGCACGGGGGAGGCGGAAGGAGCTTGGCTGCCAGTGGGTGCTGCTGAGCAGCACTTGCTAATTTTTCTCTGTGGGTGCCTATGGGGTGACCCTTCCCCTGACCTGGACCTGCTGTGGAGGGGGGGAAGGTGCCTATCCCGCAGCCCCACCTCCAGAGCTGCTGTGGCAGGGAGAGGCACCTCTCCCCCACAGCCAAGATGCTGCTGCGGGGGGAGAGAGAGAGAGGTGGGGGAGTTCTCTCCCCTTGCTGTAGCCCTGGAGCACTCTTCTGCACCCCAAGCCCCCAGCTGGTTCCCTCACTTCCCCAATCCTCTGCCCCAGTCCTGAGACCCCACCCCATGAATTTTGTTTGTACCAATATGAAGGTGATGCATGTCACATCACCTCCATATTGGTGCACTTAACAATTCATTCTGCACACGTGTGGGAAAAATTAGAGGGAACACTAAATCTAACCATAGAATCATAGTGTTGGAAGCAATGTTTCTTTGCTATTCTGTCTCTGGCTTGCTTGTGAAATACTCTTCTGGGACTATATATGTTTAAAAGCATGAAAATAACTGTAATCCACAGCATGATAGGTACTTTACCTATCTGTACAAGGAGCTGTTTTGCTTTGCATGCTTAATAGTAGCTGTGGCTGATTCTATTCTTCAGTTGGAGTTGAGACAAAGATCATTTGAGCAGGTACTTGTATATGGGCAAAAGGTATCTTTTTATAAAGCTACCTTCTGTATATACAGAATAGCACCTGCCTGTCACAGTAAGCAGGGTATTATGTGGCACTTGCATGCCTTGTAAGTTATTAATTTTTCTCTCTTCCCTTCAGTGCACTGGTCTGGGGTTCATCTGTTAAACACAATCCGCAGAAAGTTGGCAAAGATCACACACTTGAGGATGAGGATGTCATTCAGATTGTGAAGAAATAAAATTGTTCCTGCTAACTTGCCATGGTGGCTGACTTAGTCAATGTCACTTTCTTCCCTTAAGCTCAGCTTTGAATGCTGAAGACCAGACCTTGTTGAGGAGTTAAGTGGAGGGGGAAGATTACTTGAATGGTTGCTTACTTTATAGTGATAGAGTGCCAAGGATATAGGCATGTTTGATTCTTTACCAATGGGGAACTCATAAGCCCTCCTTTCAGAGTAGGAAGCCCTGATTCTACTAGCCTTCACAAAAGGTGTTTGTTGAAATATTTAAGGCTTTATGCCTTGCAGCTCTGGTTAATAGCTGATCCCTCAGCCTTCTGTATCACTGAGCTACAGCCAGATAGGAGGAATGTTACCCAATACTATCATCTCGTTAAATATTTAATTATGCTACGTGGTAGGGCTACTGACCTACATTTCACTTTCTGTTGTCTACTTAAGAGTTTATGTTGGTGCTCTTTAGTCATCATGTAAGTTCTGCTTGGGTAGTAACAGAATGGGCTTTATGTCTAGGGTTGCTGGGGGGCATTGAATGGATAACTTTAGATTACAGGGATACTCCTGTAATGTTTCTCCATTTAGCTAAATTCTGCTACTTGACATTACAGGAGAGAATCTTCTGAAAGTCCATTTTCCTTTCAGAGGTAAAGCATGACTAGTTTCATGTTACATTAGGGAGATCTACAACTTGCTACTAAGATTAAATGTCAGAAGAAAATCACTAGGTTATGTAGTTTAGTGTAAAAAAAGTGGTTTTAGTTAATGGGATACTTGTCTGTCCTAATGCAATAAGTTCATGGGAGTTTTCCTTCTACAAAAGTATAACTGTTTGTCTGTTTCATCATCCATTTGCAATGTAGAAATATACCACTCACCTTGTCTACTGTGCCTGCTACTGTTACCTTCCTAGAAGCAAAAGGACCCTGCAATTTACCTAATGCTAAACAAACTTAATCTGGTTGAATGACCAGTGGTGTTGCATCTCTTGGCTATAGCTTTATAACCAAGGAGCACTCAGCATTGAGTTTAGATATGTTAAATTTGTATGTTAATCAGGAGATAGATAACGAATGCTGGTGGAAGCTTTAGCCTTTCTTTTGTACCTAAAAATAAGCTAATGGTTGTGGTGAAGGTAGTAGAATCCCTCAGTGACAGCCCTCTAGATGAGTCATTTGGGATAACCACTTTCCCTAGTAATTTGCCAGAGAGTTATACAAATTCCCCTCACCATAAAGACCTATGAGATGGAAGGACAGTACAGTAGCCTCTCTTCCTGGCTAAGATAAGGACTAGTAGCATGCCATAGGCAATTTGTGAGACTTTACTAGTTTGTTTATTAGGCTCTTCAATATTCATAGTCTATAGCTGAATTACATACAACAGTAGTAAATATTCTTATACCCATCTCCAGGTATAAGTGTGCCACTGCATTTAAGTTGTGTGCAGTGAATGACCACCCCTCACAACACTAAAGCCTCCTTGAAAGTGCACAGAAAGGAAGGGGGAGAGTTCCTGATAGCCCATTTGTACAATGTAAAAAACTGTACTTGCTTGAATTAATTTACTGTACTGCTCTGGAGAAGGGTTGTAGAACCTACAATCCTTTCTTTATACTTAACACTAGGCTAAGGCTTGCAAAGCAGGACAGTGGTGAAGGTTTTATTGCCCCTGATTCTTCTCTCTCTCCCCCCCCCCCAAGAAAGTATAGGTGGCTTGGTGAAACTACCCTGTACTATAGCACCAGTTCAACCATTTAAGTCAGACTAAAGGTACTTTGCAGGATTCAGGAGCCTTGTGTGTTCTATAGTAGGAGTTCTCAACCTTTCCTTTGAGTCCCCCTCCCCCTACATGCTATACGAACTCCACACCTCACCTGTCCCACAACTGTTTTTCTGCATATAAATGCCAGGGCCAACATTAGGCAGTAGCAATCAGGGCAACTGCCAGGGGCCCTATGCTACAGGAGATGCAGTAGCTCAAACTCGCTTTTTCCTTTTATAGATAATTTGCAACAGTTCAGCTTTGGAAAAATAATATTAACGGTAAGCATCTGCTAGCACAGCCTTGGCAGATAGAAAGGCTGAAGTAGGTGGTTTTTTTTGCTGGAGCTAGTTAACCAAGGAAGACTTCCTATGGGCACTTCACTTCCTGAAGCTACCATCATAGCTTGAAGTAAGCCCACTTTTATATCTGTCCCTTTACCATTGCATTATTCAGATCAGAACAAAGAATATAATCCTATTACAAGAGGACATCGTCACAGAACTTACTTTTACAGCATAACCACAAGGCAGTCAAATTCAGGATAGAAAGGAACTAGTTACTGCAGTTGGAACTCTTAAAAGTTAGGGCACTGGTTTACAGCCATTACCTACAGAGTTACTCACTTTAGAAAATATTTTTGCTTAAATACCCATGGAATAGCATGGCAAGAAGCAAGTCACAGCAACAGGGTAGCTATCACCTGAAGGGACAGTTGTGTTTAAGAGCAGTTGAGACAGAAAGCTGGTAGAATTGACTTTATTTACAGAATGCTATTGGGAAGTGTCAAGTTAAAAATTTATGAGAAGTTTTACAAAGATGGGCTGTGATTGTATGTTTTATATCACTGACCTTAAGTGAGTATGAGTAACAACCAGTGAGACTTTATACTAAATATTGGTGATCTCAATGGATTCCACATTAAAGATGCCCACCTGTTCTTTCTGCACAAAAGTCTCTACTTATCTGAAACTTCCTACAGCTTGCTGGCTGTTTATAGTACAATCAAGTGATTTTCTGCTGCTGGTTTTACACAGTCAGAGAAGAGCAAATCCTGGTGATTATTTTAAAGATGAAAGCAAACGCCAAATTAAGGGTACAACATCTGATAAGCAGGTAAGACAATAGTACTAGACTCCAAGTGAGAAAGTGAATGCAGGAACCATCCAGTAGAAGGAAGGAATACACACACTAGCTGTTCAGAAAAAATGAAGCACAAGCTTTAAAAAACCCTTTTTAAAACAAATATACACAATAGGCTCACAGAACAGCCTCACCCCTCAAAACACAAGAAAAAAAAAAAAAAGCAAAGCCAGATTTCACAGTAACTGCATCAATAGATACATACTAGATTGGGACAGGGTGCTGGGACCCCCCTCTACAAGTAGAACTGGAGACAGCTACAGTAACTTGTTCTATGCTATGGTTAATGTAAATAATTGGGTTTGAGGAAGGGTAAGAATGTTAAAGGCTCAAGTTGTTGACCTTTAACTTTGGAAGATCCATATTAAAAATAATGCAGCTAAACAAGAGGACCAGAGCCAACCCTGCTGTGAGCACTATGACAACCAATACAGGATGCATTTACCTTGACTAAATATGGAACTGTGTGCAAAGTCTTGGACTGACCCTTTTGGATCACTGCACCAGGTCTCATCTTTGAAGCAGTTTCAAGAAACTAAACTATTCCTGCCTTTGATGGAAAAACCACAAGGAATCAGACATTTGTTGACAAGAAGCAAGTTGTGGGCTTTTACTTTAACTACACTGAATCTGCACATTACATAAGACAAGGAGAAATGTGCTCGGAGAGGGAGATGTGAGAAACAGCGAGAAGAGAGAAATCAGCTTTATCTTGTTCACTCACACACTTGGCATTTGCAACTTTAATCTTAAACAAATAAGTTCCACATGTACAATGGAGCGATCCAAACCATAGGCACAACTAAAGCTCAACTTATCAGCTACTCTTATGTACAGCTGTATAGGTTCAAAAAAGCTATCCTAGGTATTTATACAAAAGATGGTTTATACACAAGTTTGTACACAAGGGTCTATACATTTAATTTTCTGCAGGAGGAACCCTTAGCTGCTCCCTCTACACCAGAGGATATCAGCACTTCATTCACATATTTTACAAAAACAAAAAATAGACATTTCCAGGATTAAACTGGCTTTGTATTGCATCTAAATGTCTTCAGGCTTCATGGTTCAAGCCATATGGATCCTTCAGTCTTGACCCAGACATGGAGACCAGGACAGGTGCCATGTGCTTTAGTCTCTTGAAAAGAAGTTCTGCACAGAGTGCTAAAAATAAAAGCCCCAAAACAAACTGGTGAAGCACACTGTATACTATCAGGACTCTTTTTCCAGTCTAAAGAAACAGCTACCCATCCTCGTAGAGGTCACTGCTCACTGCCGATATTCCAGTTCATCTACACTGATGACTTTGGATGGCATGGAAGGGAGGGGCTGCTGCAAAACATCTGAACCAAACCATTTTGCAAGGCCAATAGGAGAACCACTCCTCTGGCTGGTGCGATGGTCAAGCTGTGAGTGTACATGAGGCAGTCCAGTCCGAGATGGCACATTCTGAGGGGTGGTTTGCACACCAACAGCAGATCCCTGTGCTCCAGAGGCTGGAGAATGGAGAACTATTAGAGGTAGGAAAAGAGCAGAGTTAAGGCCAGGAAACCCTTTTTTGGTCTTAAGAGGAATTGTGAATGAACAGCTAATATGGAAACTGGACAGGGCAAATGTGAGCTACTATGGCAGGGGTCGGCAACCTTTCAGAAGTGGTGTGCCGAGTCTTCATTTATTCACTCTAATTTAAGGTTTTGCGTGCCAGTAATACATTAATGTTTTTCGAAGGTTTTTCTATAAGTCTATAATATATAACTAAACTATTGTTGTATGTAAAGTAAATAAGGTTTTTAAAATGTTTAAGACGCTTCATTTAAAATTAAAATGCAGAGCCCCCCTGGACCTGGTGGCCAGGATCTGGGCAGCGTGAGTGCCACTGAAAATCAGCTCGTGCGCTGCCTTCGGCACGCGTGCCATAGATTGCCTACCCCTGTACTATGGGGTTCAGTATTTTCCTAGGCTAATAACTGCATGTTGATCATATTGATGCTACTGTGCAGTAGCATTTGTCAACTCCAATTAGTACATTGTTGACTAGAGAGAACCACATCCAGATCTCAGCTGAAAGACTATCAACATGAGTGTTAATCTCAAAGATTAAAGGAGTAATAAGAGTTGGGTTATTTGAGGCCCCCAAAATAAGGGGGAAAAAAGGTAGAGAAGAGGCTGCTCAGCCTCTGTAGGTGGTAGAAGCACTAATTGTGCCACAGGAGGCTAAAAACTCACTCCATCAGCTGAAGGCAAAAAGAGTCACCCCATGATCCAGAGAGAGTGTAGTCATGCTACAGTTAAGTGGAAAGGAAGTTTCAGACTGTCAAAGCTATCTTGGGAATTTACATTCTCCCCTGAAGCCTAGTTCTCATGGAGGACAGTTTCCTAAATAGCTTTGAAAGTTTTAACTGTAGCATACAGACACCAGGTACCTTCAGTTAGCTAAGTTCATTAATTGAACATGGGACAGTACAAAAGTTCCTAGGGTGCAGATTAGTCAGGTCTAGAAGGCCATAATTATCTTGGTTCTCTTGTTTAACCTACCTGATCGCTGTAGTTGCTGTTGCATCATTGCCAGCTGCAGAGGTGTCCCAGAGCGTGGGTTTAAGAGGTGATGGCCAGCTGTTGGTAATGGATAAAAAGGCTGGCCCAGGATGGGAGTAGATATTCCCTGTATGTGAGACAAGTCCACCCCTGGAGGAATCATACCTATTGATTAGACAAGGTTGGGGGGAGGCCCATTACTTTATTAAAATGTCAGAAATATAAACAAAGGAGCTTCATTTGAAAGGCACACTTGTTTAGCAATTGCTGGTTTGTGAGAGTACTGTCAGTCTTATGAAAGGAGTTTGTTGTAATAGGGAAGATAGCCTATTTGTGGCAATCACCACACATCTTAGTCTAGCATTATGTAAGGGTGTCAGTGCTTCTTAAGAGGCCAAGAACAAGTTTATATTGAAGTTTCACCCTAGCAATTAAGTGGTACAAGTAAGAGGATTACCTGCTTGCAGCAGAGGAAGATGTTGTGGATGCATCCCCTGTGCCAGCATCCTCTGGACCAATCCTGGATGCAGTTGATGAGTAGGTCGTACAATTGGTACATGGGGAACAAGGGGTACCTGGTGAACAGGACGAAGGAAGGGAGACCCTGGTACAGGGGAGGCTGTTGTAGGAGTCTTTCTGCCAGTTGATTTAGGCTTGTAGTCTTGTTCTTTGGTGCAACGGTTTGGCTGAGAAAGCGTTGTAGAACATGCAGAGCGTTGCAATGCAGCTAGTTTGGAACTTATAGCAGGTGAAGTATCTTGCTCTGCATTCTCCACCAAGCTAGCTGATAGTAAGTTATCTGTAGTCAAATTAAAATATGACTTTAAATCTGATTTCTAGTTGTGCAAGTACAAAAGGCAGAAATGTCTTAAAGCTAGGTATGGTATTTGCTAGACTATCAATTACAAGTCTGGAAGATATACAAGAGTCTGAGCTTAGTCAGATGTCTTCCTACCACTTCCCTCATTTTTCTTGGATTCCTTCAGAAGTCAAAGGAAAGTTGAGGAGGCAATGATGAGAAAGGAGTCAGTATTTGGGTTTAAAAAAAAACCCGACTCTTGTCCGTGTCTCAGCTTTATTAAGTTCATGCTGAAACACTGACAAGCTAGGTCTAAAAACCTAGTTCGGTACAGTGATCTCTCTCAAACCCAGGTTCTTCAGATTAGCTATATGAGCGTACTAACAATGCCCTTATAGCTCCAGGATTGGATGCAGTCTTTACTGCTAGAGGAGCATGTCTGGAATTTTTTTTTAAATTGAATATCAGGGTTGGAAGGGACCTCAGGAGGTCATCTAGTCCAACCCCCTGCTCAAAGCAGGATCAATCCCCAGACAGGTCTTTGCCCCTGATCCCTAAATGGCTCCCTCAAGGATTGAACTCACAACCCTGGGTTTAGCAGGCCAATGCTCAAACCACTGAGCTATCCCGGACATCCTTTAAGCAAGGTGACAAGAATCTGCACAATAAAGTCTCAACTGGCAGAGCAGTCATTTAAGGGCAGTCTTAAGAGTTCTAGATTGCACCTGATCCCCAAGAACTCTTCTCAAATAAGGAAGAGATGGAAGTGTGTCTAACATGGTAAAATACACAATTCCTACTGAACCAACGTACCCTTTTCTAATAGGTAGAGGCCAAAAAACCCTGTTTGCAAGTCTAAGCCATCAGCATTTACATTTTCAGGTCATCCTTTTAGACACCACTGTGCAACTGTATCCAAGAGGATCTGACCTTAAGGAAGAGTTTATCAAAGCCCACAGTGGTGGAATTTTGCTCAGGGAGAGGCAATCTAGCTTCCTAGTAAGAGGTACAGGAAGTTTGAAGTACACCTTCATAAACACACTGTCCTGAGGTTGGGAATGTCTTAACACTACTTTAGAGGACCAGACTTAAATTTAAGGAGCAGGAATTCACAGCTTCGATTCTAGCCTTGTGTATTGGTGAATCTGCCTTCAAGAACAAAGCCATTACAGTACCTTCGTGTGTCCTTTGACCTTCATCTTTACTATCATTGGCTTTCATTTTCCCAGAAACTGGCTCCTCCTTATTTTTTTCTTTGCTTTCATACATCTTACGAATCACTGAGGTAGGTGTGAAGGAAGGAGAGAGCTGTGAAAAGAATAACTGATTGTGAGCAAATGATACCTTATACTAAATGTTCTGGGTATTAGGCATTATATCTGTTAAGTGTGCAAATGCAGAATCTTTTTTTTGCAACCATGCACAAGGTCACATGTATCCCAGTAATCATATTTTCCCTTAAAATAAACATGCCCCACCTAAAGTCAAAGTTTCCTGTCATGTCTAATGTAGTTGAGCCTCCAACCCCAAGATTTTTTGCTTGTCTTCATTATTCCGGGTTTATTTTCCACTCTTATAAATCTCATTTTACCCAAGGTTTGCAGAAGTGCATGAGTTTACTTTGTACCAGAAGAGCCCAGAGATTATTAGAACAAAGGTTCTCATTGTTTATACTTAAGGATTGGTCTGCACTTGAAAGGCAATTCAGATTAAGAGAGGATATGAATTTAAAGCACAGTAGCTATTACTGAATAACTCTATGTGGTGACAAGAGGGCTTTATTCTGGTTTAGCTCTAATCCACCTTCAGTGACTAACTCCCAGTGTAGACAGGCCCTTAGATTCTCATGAAAGGCACTTCGCCTTCCAAATTACACATCTTTGTGGAAACTATAACAATTGCTTACATGGAACCAGTTATTAGGAAGGTGTATTTTTAGCTGTTTGATGCAGCAGCTTGAAAGAACCAGAATGTGGTGGCCAGAGTTCTTGCCATGGTTCTCTGCAGACCAGCTGGGGAACTACTGTCCTTGTATCAAGGACGGGGACTTTTCTATACTGTAGTGCATATTTTACTTAAATTCTTAAATGTCAAAATCTTTATTGTTCAATTGTGGATTAACTGATCACAAAACTACTTTCATAGACTCAAGTCCTACATAAATTCAGTTGAATTAATTGCCACTAATTGTTTCTACTGAAGGCCCAAATTCAAGAGTAGTTACAATTCTAGGTTCTTAACTCATGATCTGATAGACCGTGGTGGGCAAACATTTTGACCTGAGGGCCACATCAGAGTTCTGAAACTATATGGAGGGCTGGGTAGGGAAGGCTGTGCCTCCCCAGACAGCCTGGCCTCTGCCCCCTCTCCGCTCACTCCCACTTCCCACCCCAACTGCCCCCCTCAGAATCCCTGACCCCCAATCTCCTTGTCCCAACTTCCCCCTCCCAGGACTCCCCTGCCCCTAACTGTCCCCCCTGGGGCCCCACCCCCTATCTAACCCCCCCTGCTCCCTGTCCCCTGACTGCCCCTTATCCAAACCCTCCTGCTCCCCACCCCCTTACCATGCTGCTCAGAGCCCCAGGACTGGCAGCTGTGCTGCCCAGCCGGAGCCAGCCATGCCGTCATGCTGCCCGGCAGGAACTTGCAGCCCCACTGCCCAGAGTGCTGGCAGTACGGTGAGCTGAGGCTGTAGGGGAGGGGCCAAGGGCTAGCCTCCCAGGCCAGAAGCTCAAGAACTGGGCAGGACAGTCCCATGGACCAGATGTGGCCCACGGGCTGTAGTTTGCCCACCTCTGTGATACAGCGCAAGTGCTTAGTATTTTCTTCGGGGAGAGAGAAGGGGGTCACACCCCCAAGTTGGGACCTCAAACATTAAGGCACCTAAAGTCACTAGTCATGAAAATTCAGGCACTCATGTTAATCCTTGAAATTATGTTTGCATATTAAGTCAATATGAGAAGCTGAGGACATTGTTCCAAATCTAAGTGGTAATCCAAATGAGGTTAAGGAAGTAGAATGACTAACCCTTGAATAACTATATTGTATATGGCCATCTGACATGCCAATAGAGATTAACTCATCCCAGCCACAAATAGTTATTCTCAAACTTCATTAATCCAACCGTAAGTTATTTACAACTACAAGGTATTTCAAGAATGGCTATTAGTATGCGGCTTTAACCCTCTTCCTCTCCATATTAAGGAAAAATTAACATTGATGCAAGTACTGACCATGCTAGTGATGGATGCAGCAGGGGCTGGAGAAGATGCATTCCCTCTGTGGCCTGGTGCCGGAGACTTAGTCACTCGCTGTTGCCTATGAACAGACATGAATGTTAAGAGGCCAAGGCAGCATTATAGTGTCTTGGTAATCCTGCTTTTCACCTTTTTGATGCTAAAAATAGGTACAATTTAGGATATACCAAAGTTAGTGACTGCCCAAGTATCAATGCAGTATTTCCAAAGTTCACCCTTTATAGATCACACTGCCATTTAAATGCCAGTAATCGTTTCCTGCGTCAAAACAATGACTTAACTAGTCATTGTGCTGTTCAAGAAAAGCAAAGCCTGTACAGCTGATTTTTCCTATCACTATTTTCACTTGTGGGTAAAGGAGGACTGTAGATTCAGTTTAAAATAAGATTCACGCAGTCTTCACTATAGTTCTGGTCTTTAAGTTTATTCAGAAGCTAATGGCTATAAAATGTCATGCATCTTCTGGCAGTTCTAGTTTTTTTGGCTTCTTATTCTACAAGTTCTAATTACATTAAAAGTAGGCTCTCAAGATGTGTGCTTTGCTGTAAAGGGTGTTTAACAATATACCTCTGTCCATGAAAGCCAGCCAAGATGCTAGACAATCAGCCTTCAAGGTGGACATTGCTATGACTACATAAGTCACCTGCTAAGAGGTTATATAGTAAAGTGGATGGCCTGTTTACCCACAAAGATACATAGTTCATGCTATGCCTGAGCTCTATTGCTTAGAAAGCAAATTCCAAGATCAGCTTTATTTAGAACAAGGAGTAATGGTCTCAAGTTGCAGGGGGGAGGTTTAGGTTGGATATTAGGAAAAACTTTCACTAGGAGGGTGGTGAAGCACTGCAATGGGTTACTTAGGGAGGTGGTGGAATCTCCTTCCTTAGAGGTTTTTAAGATCAGGCTTGACAAAGCCCTGGCTGGGATGATTTAGTTGGGAATTGGTCCTGCCTTGAGCAAAGGGTTGTACTAGATGACCTCCTGAGGTCCCTTCCAACCCTGATAGTCTATGATTCTATTACTTTGGCCTATGGCAGTGCATACACTTGCCCAGCCACTGAGCCACATCAGCTGCAATTACAAGTTCAGGTTTTTCATATGATGTTTAGTAGGACTGTTTCTTTATCTTCCACGACATAAATTCTGAAATCCTATTTTCTAGTCCAGCACATTAATCCCCTTTACATCACACCATAAGCCAATATAACTTCCTGGCAATAAGGCTAGAATAGGTGCCTTGAAACCAAAGTACCAAGTGCATCCATTATAGAGGAAGGGTAATGAGCTATTGGCTCCACTGAAAAGGAACGGGGCACAGAAAAGGTGAAAGGCACACACTATCATAATTAAGCGTTTTCTAAAAACTTGCTTGACTGGAATCTCACCTGTTCCTGAAGCCATCTCTGCTTTTGTCCATTTGTGGTTTGCCAAAACCTGGTTGGTAGAAATTTGCTGCCTGCATGGCTAAATCATGTGGTAGAGCTAGTCCCTCTAAGGCAGCTTGCTGCATCTCCAGTGGACTCATCTGAAGTCAAGGAGGAGGAGGAGGCATTAGAATCTCAGTGAAGCCTATTTATTTTTTATCCCAGATCTTGCACTATTCCATAAAGGGAAATACAAAGGTTTGAAATAGTTGTGAATACTCAACTACACAGTCAACAGGAGTGGCAGACATTTTAATAAGTTCCTCTGAGAGTTAAACTTGCACCACTGAGTTACTGTCTCCAATTCATCTCAATACACTATTGCAAAACTTTAAAAAAACTACACATAGTTTTAAAGGCATTTTAGAATGGACCCACTGGGCACATCGGTGTTTGTGTTATCAGACTGGAAATGATGGCAAGTGCATTCTCAGGATCCAAGGCTGAAGCACATCTCCCCCAGGAGTGTAAGAGTGAAGTGCTGAATATCATGTTTCATCAAAGCTAAGGATTGATTCAACTAAAGTAGCATCTTCATGTAACTGCCAATATGAAAGAATTAGCATTCCATCATTCAAACCCCCTACGTTCCCACTAGGTCCTGCAAGAAATGGGTAAAAAGGTGCTTAATAAATATTTAAGTTTCAGAAATCACTGAATCTAACCTGTGCAGCAACTGGGCTCATTGACTTCCGCATCCCCTGAAATGGATCACTGAGCAATTGCTGAGAACTTGGTCCAAAACCTACAGAATGACAGCAATTTTATCTACAAGTTTTAGAACAGACATTTATCTTCTGTTGACTCCAGCCCCCCTCCCCAGTTACCTTCCTTGATTTAAAAGGTGGCTAGATGGGATTGCTTTTGAAGCACCTCAATACCACTCCAGCTTACTTACAGATCTGTACAAAGCATCAAGGCATTTGCCTCAGCTGCCCTGGGAAGCAAACTATGCTTTTTGCACTACAGAGTGCCAGCCAGTGCCTGAAAAAGTATTTTCTTGTTCATAGCACTGTGGTCTCCAGTATAAAGTAAAATTAGTCTTTAAATTTGCAGTACTATCAAGGTCCAACCCAGTCTGTTTGATTTTTCAGAATTTTGCATCAGCAGCAGATGGAATTCTTTAAAGAGGCAATTCTTCAGATGGCCCTGAAGGTGGTCACCCATTAAGTGTTAGATGCTGTCCAAAGTGATTCTCTGAATTCAGCTTTAAAAATTGAAATGTCAAAAGAAATCTGTCTCCTCTTCCCTATAAGAAGTTCTGCGTGCTAGAAGCAGTCTTGCTTACCAATTGGTGAGGGGATCCTATGACGGAGGTAGTCTGCAGAAGCAGCCCGAGTTGGAAACACCTGTGAAATTGGAGGGGAAGGTGCTCTTTGGCTCAGCAAAGATGCTGCAGGTTCCAAGCCACCTATCAAGCCACTAAGAACATTGGATGAAGCAGGTCTGGCAATGGGTGGACCAAGAAGCTCCTTGGAGGAAAAGTAATGAATAGCTGTCAAATATTGACTATAGTCTTCATACAATCTGCAGACAGTAGTACTTGTGCCACAGACAGCTATACACATACTAAATAGCTTGACAGAGACTCACTGTACACACTTAAGTTTGATGGCCCATCTAGCCTCTCTTTCCTCATGTTTGTTCTATTAAAAAGATCTGAGAGTTCTGTTGCATGGAAAGGGTGAAGTTTTGTTCCAATACTCTAGACAATTGTCTGCAGCTATTTTTGAATGGCTAGTTCAGTCTTGTCAGTGATTTAGCACGTCGTCTCTCCTATACATTCCCCCCTCCCCCCCCACTTCTGTCTGGTGGGAATTAATCTGACTATTGAATATCCCCATTGCAATCCACAAAACAGGTGTAAAAATCCAATTTTGGAATGATCTTCTGCTTCTCATACAGAAAAGAGAAAAGGAGCATTTCAAGGTGACAGTCTCAAAAAGAAATACCTGCAAAATGTTCTTTGGGAGAGGTTGGCCTGGGATCTCAGGAGGAGACAGCAAGTGGCTTTCAAGGCTTTGCTAAGAATTAAAAAAACAAAACAAAACAGTTGCTCACATCTGCAGGTAGTTTGTAAAGATTTGATTACTACAATAGAGGCTCAGAACCCACACCATTCCATAACCTAGGAGACATCCACCACAAGCTGTAGTGATAGAGATCCTAGTACATACTTCATTAAGAGTCAAACCACCTTATCCCACTGATAATTATAATTTCATAATGTAAGTCTTCTGATAAGCACTGCTAGCTAACCAGCTCAGATGGGTCCAAGTTAAAATTGCTGATTGTAAGTCTGACTGAGGTCCAACAGATTTTCTAAACAGTGTCATTGAGTGCTCTCAGTGCAGGCTTTACTAGCCTCTATCTGCTAAATTGATTGAGATACTATAGCTAAATTTGTGAAATACTTCCTTGAACTTTGTAAGTTAATGCTATAGTTGCCATAAGGAGGCTAGGAAATTGTGGGTGACAGGGGAGTCAGTCCACCATATGAAAAGAGGCAAGATCTGATCTAGAACACGGAGTCCATTTCTGATGCACAAAATTGATTATTTTGATGCTTGCATGGTAATCTATAGGGATGTAAAATTAACCAAGTGATGAAATAAATTAAGATGCCTGACATTCCTTGCTATAAATCTTCCTACTTATCCAGTTTGCTTCTGATCACATACAATGTTGAAACTTGAATGAGTAGTCCAGCAAAACAAAAATACAAAATAACCTTGCCCTCTCATCCCTCTTTCCAATATGTGGGAGTGACAATTATGTTGAAAGAGTTTAATTTTGGTACAACATTAGTTTAACAGATAAGCAATTTTCATTTAAGATATAGGTTACAAAGTTTGTAACTATACAAGACTATATTCCTTGATAATTGTCAACATTTGGGAAATCAAAGGGTTTAATACTGGGACATGGAAAAGCCCTCCTTTTTCCTACAACTATCATGCACACACTCAAGTTCTTAATTTGTGCAATCCATTATCTCAGAGAAACTTCCAATTCCAGCAGAGAGACCATTACTGAATGAGGGCATTTATAGTGTAGGAAAACCTCTATTGCACTTGCATGGAAAGTTTCTTGTTCTAAGAGTCTTTAGAGACCTACAAGTCACAAACCCCAAACCTTCCAGGTACACCAGTTTATGCATGTTTGCAGATTGGAGAGAGACTGCACTGGACTAGATGAGACAGATGAATTTTGTTAAAGCACAATAATGTGGTTCTTTTGAGAAGTGTCTAAAGACCGTAACCGTGAGTTGTATGTGTGTCTCGGTGCCTTCAGGATTAACTATGCTCAGTTTCCACCACATGTTTTGCCATTTTAGCAAAATAAACCTGACTATAAAAAACTAGTCTCACAGCAATAATTCTACAGGCCAAATTCATACCTCAAGTTACACTTCTGAAACCCCACTTTCTTAATTTTGCCTTCATATATGCTTCTGCATTGAAAGTTAGAAGTTGGACAAGTATAGTGAAGGGCATAAGTTAATCACTAGTAAGACTTCACAGGCTAAGAAAAATAATGAAGTTGACTTTCAAATTCCAGGTTGTTTGCAAGGCTGGAAATTAAAAAAAAAGCCACCTGTCAACTGACACTTGATCTGAAGTTAAATAGAAATACATAAAACTCCATATTAAACTTTGCCACCATTTTTACAATAACTAAAGATCCATTGGTTTAAAGTGCATTTCTAGTCTGAAGTCACAATAATGCATCAATACTTCCTACTGGATACAGAGATCACATTTGTTTTCTGAAAGATTAAGTTTCTAGTACAATTCTCAGGCTACCTCATGTTGGAGATGGTCATGATTTACTCCATTAAAGTAAAAGATGTATGTTAAATTTTAAACTAGCACAAGTCTTAGTCTTGTAGACTGTATCTGTATTATCACAATTGCACAAATACTCATTAAAGCCAAGAGGTTTCAGAGCACCTGACTATTACAAGAATTACTGCTGTCATCTGAAGTATTGCAGAAAGCCAAATTGATCTCAGTTTTTCTACTGGGGAAACTGCCCCAAACACTTCCACTAATACAAAAAGAGGAAACAAAGCAGTATTAGCTAGAGTTCTCTATGAAGAGATTAACATGTGCTTTGTGCAATGTGCAACAGAAATAAATCTTCAACAGAAAGATGTAAGTTGCCCCAAAAGTTATAACTTGAAGGGTTAAGACTAAGTGCAGAGATAAACCTTCTCCCCTAACCAAAATGGCCAATTCTTTTGTAGCATGAGATGTGAACTTTTATCAAGCAAGATCTAGAACTCTGCCTGTTAGCTTGTGGGTCAGACTGAGTAGTCTTCGTAAATCTTCAATAGAGGTCCACTTGTGTCTAATCAGGTGCTAGACTTCACGACTATTAAATTTTAACTACCAGACGCTCTTAGGAGGTGTTTGGCTATGGACTAAACTGGAAAACATGCACATACCTCTTCTGGTCAGTGATCCCCTAAATGGAAGTGGTCCAGTTGCCAACATCTCCCAAGAAATAATCTCACTTCTTACCAATTGCATTCTCAAAACCAGTATATTTACCATCACCCCATCGTATCCAACCAATGGTTAATATGAAATCAGGAGAAAGTCATGCTGAGGCGCTTCCAGTTCATTTCCTGTATCTTGTCACGAATCCATTTATATTTTAGTAACGTCAGGAATTTGTTACTTACATGGACCTTGGGCTGTGATGGTAGAGTCCCACTTGCCTTCATGCTGCTGACTAGTTTATTAAATGCAGACATATCTCCATCTTTCTTGAGCTGTCTGGAGCCAGCCACATTCAGTGCTTCCTCCATCTGCTGTGCCATGAATGGAGTAGCAATTTTCCCCTCCTGGTCCATTTTCAGGCCTTTTAGCCCAGCTTCTACTTCTTCCACTGAAAGTACAACTCCTGAATGTGCTGAGAAATGGAAGGGGAAGACAGTTAAACTAGGTGCTCACTTTACAAGCATATGCACCAGTGCATAGAAGGGGTGGGGGGTGGGGGGTGGGGGGAAGGAGATCTGGTGATGTGCCATGAATATGTGAAGCTAGTTCTGGCTGTCACTTTTGTTTCAAACCACTGTTTGAGCTACATTACAATATTCTCATTCAAATTAAAAATAACCTGAGCCGTGAACAATTATAAGCACAAAAGTCTTTACAAGCATCTTTAATTTTAGCTGAAGTTTTTAGCTCTCCTTTCTCTTGGGACTTGGAAGTCTAGGAAGGGAAGACATTTCATTCTGCAGTTTTGACAGTGGATTCTTAGCAGGAAGTACAGTCAGCAAATGTATTAGTGAGAATTTTTTTTTTTAAATATAGATTCTTGTAGATTTAAATAAAGTCATTTGCTATTGTGTTACAAGTATGCATAGATTATAATTTGTCTTATACTTCAGGAAACCAGACTTTTACAGCCATATAAGTGATGGCTATTGTTTGAAGAGAAAATACATACCTGGAAATCTACATACTTTAGACAATCACATGATTAGAATTTGAGCTGCATACATTTTCAACTGGGCTTAAGTTTCCCAAAGAAAACTAAAGCCATTATGGATCATGGGAAAGATTTCTAGAAACACCAACAAAATAAGGAACAAGCATCAGTAAGTACTGCTTATTTTCTCCGTATACCAGTGCCTGACATCCTTTGGTTATGCACTGATGTGAACAGATGGCAACATATGGGTACCTTGAAGAATAAGGAAGGAAAAGATAGGAATGTCCAATGGGTTTCTGTAAGAGATGCTGATCTGGAAACAAGTAGACTTACTGGAAATATGGCCATGAGGCAGGAGAAGGACAGCACAGCACATCACACTATTCTGACATGCACTACAGGGCATGAGGAAAAGAGCTGAATGCTGGAGGACAGACTAACCAATAGAGAGAAAACACCAATAATTTCTCAAGTGCTTGATTAGTATTTTATCATTGGGGACCCCCCATGTCAGGTACTTTGACATGAGTGAACAGAAGTCTACTCCGTAATTTGTATGTCTTTATCCTTGTTCTGTGATGAATACGTAACAATTAGAAGGCTGTTGTGGTAAAGGTAGAAGTCTGAGCAGAATTCAATGTTCAGACTTAGCTCAATATTTGTAAGCCAAATTGGGGAGAGCTTTCCTCCAATGTTCACCAGGCACTTCTTGCTCCCCAAACTGGGATGCTGGTCAGAAGTGTTTGCAATACTTTTGTTGGATGAATTCCTGTTCCTCCATATTTCCATCACTCAAATCAGGCAGCCTTTCAAGCTTTGCTCAGCACAGCAATTTAAAGTTTACATGGCAATACATGCTGCTTGCCAATAAGACTGAAAGATTTGGAAATTAAACCTCAAGTTCCACAACAGTATGTGCACTTATGTTCAGTTTGCATATGCACATGCAACAGGCCCAATGAGCATGCAAATTGGCAATGTGTGCATGCACTTAAACCTGTGCCTAGTTAAAACTGGCACTGAATCTATTTACTAGAATTAACATTGAAAAGGTTACATCTGACTTCAGTAGAATAGAAGCACTATGGAAGGAATCAATTCCCTTCTTAATTAGAGATTGGTTTAACATCTGATACAGAAATTAATAAAAGTCAGTTCCAATCCTGTGTTGCATTCCTACACTACTGGAGTTACTTTTCACTAGTAAAGCTGCTACTGAAAACATGTTTATGAGCCACAATTCTTTGAAGAGTTAAGTGAACTTTTAGACTATTGTGCCAGAAGTGTTGGGTACAGTTTCCTGAAATGGTTTATGGGAAATTTTACCAGATATACCTGAAAAAGCTGCTCTGGGCCCTCATACACCTTAAAGCATGCAAACCTTTCATTGATCCCATTTTAGATACTGAGACTTCCAGGATCACTTTGTGATCCAGCATACAGGTAGTTGGCAAAAATAACTCACGGTGCAAGTTTTAGGAAGAGCTGCATAATAGGAATTTAAGTGTCAAGTAAATTTAGGACTGCTGACATTTTACCACTGTCTCTAATGTGAAGACCAGTCTAGATGCCAGGAACAGTAAAGCTGGAAACTCATTTACACACCAAGATTTGCACAATCTTGATGTATTAAAGTAGCACAGGCTTATGAGCATGTTCATGATGAAAATCCTGCCGATGTCATCCTATGATTAGGATGGAAAGAGTCAGTGATGGTATCAACGAAACAGATTTGTGGGCCAGAGGGTTTTCTGAAGTGTAAGTAAACTTGTAGTACTTCCTACTTCTGAACCTCAGTTATCAAGGCTTGCCAGATCAAGGCAAAAGGTTTTCCAGAATGCCACCACAGGAACTCCACAATATCTGAAGAGGCACTTACTGCTCTCTCTAAGCTTTTCCTTGTTGGCTGAAAGACTTGAGAGGAGAGGTTTTAAGTCCACTTTGGCTTTCTGTAGCATCTCAAGGATGTCCACTTTGTTTTCAGAATGGTCTTCCAGTGGAATGGGAGCAAAGTAGTTTCCAGGGTTCTGGCCAGGGGAGAGAATGGCTTGCTCTAGACCTGAAACAGCAAAACCAGGAGCACTGCCACATCAGTTTACCAACTAAATGTCTCAAGATGACTACATACTGGCTACTAAGCTTAATACTTCACTGAAAACCATGACTCACACCCCCTGCCTGAGATCAGCTGGAAAATAGAGAGAAGTGATGAGACCTTTTGCAGACAAGACTAAGAAGCTGTATACTCCAGCTACTTCCAAAAGGACTTTTTTGAATGATTAAACTGTGGAAAAGTTAATTACCTTATATCCTTATCTACCATGTTCTCACTGAAAGAATGGACAGGGAAAAATGTGAAGACATGAGTACAGAGATTAAAGGACATTACAAAAGTTAGACAATTTTACCTGCTAGCCTCTCCAGTTCTTCATGTGGTGTGGATCTCAGGCTGCTAGAGTGACTTCCAGAACGACTAGGATTAGAGAACCACCTACTGAACCTGCTAGAAGACATCGAACCTTCCCCCAGCACATCCTCTATCATCTATATTGTGGGGAAAAAAAGAAAGTTTTAGACAACACAGTCTTAACAGGAGAAAGAATGGGAGGGTTTGATATACAAAAGAGACACTTACTGTATAACATGTAAAATTCCTTTGCTGCTGCTGACCTGAAGTTACAGTCCCAGAATATTGGATTTGGAGTAGGTTTTAAGCTACCATTTGTTTCCCCTTTCCCCCCCCACGAAGTTGCACCATATTTCTGTGTAACCAGTGTGTTGGTATAATCAATCATGCATTTTCTATCTGTACAAAATGAAGTCTGTTCCATATTTTATATTCTGCAACTGTCTGATTAAGCTATTACAAATTCCACTGCACCAGAACAGCTGACAGATGAATATTCAATTGCCAGAATCTTCAGTCATTGGTCCAAAAATTAGCCCACGTGAGAGTAGTTAACACTTGACTCCATGGTTCAATGACCTATGAGCAGCACTCAGGTTATAGGAGTTCATGTGAAGAGGGGCCCACATAAAAATACTGTATCTTCTGCAGAAACAGAGGAGGTAAGCCCAAGTGAAGAAAGATACTCTAACACTTAGAAGTGGTTCTTTGGGAGAGGGAAAGGCATATTGACAAGACCCTCTATGGAAGCCTATACTACCACCTGTGCTATACCATGTTGGTTATCCAATCACCTTCAGTTCTTTCAAATATTGTTTGCAGAAGTAGCAAACAGGAACTATCTTAATCTAATGAATAGAGAACAGTAGAGAGTTCATTCATTCTTGGAGATTAGTGACTGTCAGTTTAACAACTGAAGCTTTTTAAAACCTGAACAGCTAAATACAATTCTAACACTATTGTCAGCGTAAGCCACCTTGTCAGTTCTACACTGGTCGCTACAAGTAGTTCAGAAGCAGTGATATGTGGCAAGAAACCATTTAAAATGATTTAAGCTAAAGCACTTGCATTTTGCAAGCTGGTTTTCACTAATGCATGTTTTGTGATGTATAAATTAATTTTCCAAGAAATCTCTGCCAGAGTCAAGTTTATCCCAAGCAACCTTAACTGTCCCACAGTGTGGGACCTCATTCACTGTGTAGACAATGCTTCGTTTATTTAGTTTCCTTGGTGTTTCATTCAGTCCAAGATGAGAAGAAACTCAATTCTTTGTCAGATGAGCCAAGCATGAAACCATTTACTTGTGGTTGGCATCTTGATGCCATTTGATCATACATGTAAAGTTGATAAAAATTGAGCTGGAAGAACCTGAACAGTCTAACCGTTCTATATCTTTATCCATTTCATATACATATATATGGTACAACTGGGAAAATAATCTTCACAAAAATGCCTATGGACAGGACAGCTGCTAATAGTTGGAATAGCTTTTAGAGCACAACATTGCGCATGAGACTTTAAATTTTTAGGCAGTTGGAAAACTGGAATACTAGTTTTCCTACTACGTAGTCACTGAAGTTTCTGCTTTTGAACAAAAACAGGCATCATCCTGAAAGCTCACAGACCAGACAGTCTGGTTTGTCACCACCTCTAGAGACTTAAGATTCCTGCCCTCTGTTAAGTTTGATGCACCATTTAAGAACATTTATTTGAAGGCCTTCCCCTAAATTATACTAGAAAGTTACCTTTATTATAAAGTAGGTAAGTATATTCTGCAGGTATCTTGAATTATAGCAATAAAGTTGGCTCCTATCACACAACATTAAGCCAGGACTCAATTTTCAAGCCCCCGTGCTTGCATTTTGCAGCCTAATCACCCCCTTCCTTATTATTTAGGATAATTTGTTTCAATACTTCCACTTCCAAGGATACAAAATTTCAACACCACCTGTGAAAACCACCATCATCTCACTATCCCTTTCAAATCCTTCTGCAACATTACCTGATCTAATTCTGACCAGTGAATTGGGATATAAAAAAAAAAAAAAAAGATTGTTCCTCATCCCTAGCAGTTTAGTTGGCTCAATTCTGGGAGGGGCAGAGATAAATATGGATGTGTAATTTCTACTATTGCTAGCCTCTTATGAAGTAGCATTTCAGCCTATTACTTATTTTGTTCTTAAGTCACAAGAACTAGTTGGTTTACGGTGACATGAGGGAAAGGCAACTCATAACAAAATGGGCCAGTTGCAGTTTATGACCTTTTAGAGAGACAGTTATGGAAGAGAATTTTCCCAGTCTAGTGACAAGATATTGGTCCATGATTTGCAGGCCAAGACTACTTGTCACTGCAGCCTCTGTCAAAAGCCAAAATAAAATGTATCTGTACACAAGAACTAGGGGGCCACCAAATGAAATTCATAGGCAGCAGGATTAAAACAAACAAACAAAAGGAAGTATTTCTTCAGACAATGCAGTCAACCTGTGGAACCCTTTGCCAGAGGATGGTGAAGGCCAAGACTAACAGGATTAAAAAAAACTAGATACGTTCATGGAGGATAGGTCCACCAATGGCTATTAGCCAGGATGGGCAGGGATGGTGTCCCTAGCCTGTCTGCCAGAAACTGGGAATGAGCAACAGGGAATGGATCACTTGATGATTACCTGTTCTGTTCTTGCATTGGCCACTGTCAGAAGACCGGATACTGGGCTAGATGGACCTTTGATCTGACCCAGTATGGCCATTCTTATGTTCTAAGTGATTCAGTATTGAAAGTGTTAACAGTTGATTTCCATTTGCACCACAAGTTTTGTCTTCCAAAATTAACTTACTTAGTGACCAACTATAGTTTATGGACCTCAGCAACATAGCATCTATATGTGAATAGCACATTTAATCAAACATTTCTGTACTTGTGTTGTCAGTCCATTATCAAGACACAGTAACTACTCCAGATTTTCTTATTGAAAGGAATCTAGTTCTAGTTAAGTGAAGATTTTCTAGAACCACAGGGCAGGCTAATGCTATTGGTACAGCTTCATACTCCTTCAACCTATAATCTGACACTTATTACTTTTGGTATCCATCCTTCTACCTCCCATAGGGGCTTGGTTAGTTGCATTTTATATGCAACAGTGCCTCTGGACATTCCTTCAAGGTGAAGTCATGTTGGCCCATAAGCCCTGTCAATTAAGTAGGAGACATACTCCCATGTCAGTTTATCCATAATACTACTACAGCATCTGCTATATAATCCATTAACTGGATTCAACTTGAATCAATTATGTTAAAAATCAGTCTTTGAAGAACAGGCTCTTCTACTGTACAAGTTTTCAGAGGTTGTCTGCCTCTTATTCTGAAGTGTTTGAGAATCCATGACTAAGACAGATATTCCAATAGACTAGAAAAACAAGACAGTGAAATTATATTTTGAACCTAAGTACAGTGTCTGAAGGAAATCCAACCAAAAAGTTGATCGGAAATCTTTAACTCCACCATAACCATTCCCTGCAAATACGGTGTTCTGGAACTCCTAGAAAAGAGATCCATAATATTAACTCGTGCAACCTTTACCAAAAGAGTGAGAAAAAAAGTAAGGAATTAAGTTGTGCCACATATTAAGTGCTTCTTTTAAACCCAGAGATTGAAATAGTAATCCAAGAAGGAAAACTGATTTTAGAAGCAACATCTTTTACTAAATGGGCTATAATATGTAGTTCATTTGACAAATCAGGATGAGAAAGTTTCCCCAAATCTTGAGTATTCACATTAAAAAAAAAGAGTCCAAGAAACTTTTCCATAACAAAAAGTAATTTTAGTTCAGAAAAAAGACAGTAGTAGCTAAAGATGGTGCTTCTGCCACACGTACATACCTGACCTAAAACGTCACTCACCGAAGCCAAACCAGGAACACTCTTATCCAGGTTAAAGAATTCATTGAAGTCAAACTCTCCTGGAGCTGGTTCTTGTAGAACAGATTCCCTGGGAACTTCTTGATCTGCTGCAGTTTCATGGGCAAGGACAGACCGCACTTCATCCTCTTCTGCCACTCCACCATTGCATTCTAGTCCTTTGAGGATAAAAGAAATGTAGTTCATTGCTCCTGATTAGGAGACCAGTGTCACTTCCAGAGGAGAATTATTTACTGGTTAATCCATAGGATTGGGGTTCAGACATGGCTTTTGTTCCAGACTTTGATCTGGCTAACTACATGAATTTAACCCAATTTATGTTGCAAGCAGCATGCAAAGAGCACAAATAGGAATTGGGACTCATTGTGCTAAGTAAGCTCTGTACAGGTAAAAGAATCCCTGGCATTAAGATCTTAGACTGTTTCACCTACTTCAATCACTATACAAATGAGGTACAAATCCTATTTTTAAACAGCTTTACTGAATTACCGCAAGCGGTCTTCTCAGGTGTCCCCACAAGCCTGCTGCATCATTGCTGCTCCAGTATCTACTGCTTCACCCTGCCCACCCCACAAAAATGGACAAAAGCCAAAAAAAACAGCCAGACATTTGTTAATGAAAGCGTCCACAAGTTGCCTATGCTGGCAACTGCCACTCTCTTGTCTGAGGTGGGGTGTTTGTGGGGGAAGATAGGCTCCTGCTACTTTCCTCCCTCTGGGGAGGACCATTCCTGTAAGGGCAAGCGTCATCTGAACTGGCATCTGCCATGGATTATAAATATTCTATTTAGGTACTTATGGTCCCATCATTGTTGTAGCAACCAAGAACCTCTCAAATATTGTGTTTTTATTTGTGATCTCTCAGACAGTCCACCACCAAACAAAAAAGTTATTGGTTTATAGTCTATTGTACAACATCTGAGACTTATCTTCCTTACAGGAGTGCTCTGAAGAAGCAGTAAAGTGACTGCAGTGCTGTCAAATGCATGAGTATTGTATAGTTTATAGTAATTAGAAAATCTCTTCTGGATCATTAAAGTTGACTGTGTCCCTTACAGAGAAGCAATAATCCTACTCTATCGAAGGTTAGAAGACATGATTTCCTCCCCACCCTTCAGTCATGTCTACAGTTTAGTTCTCCTAGTAGTGAATTATGGCTATGTGATTTGCTAGAGAAGTTAGCACAGAGTCATAGGGAGTTTATTATTCACTTCAGGCATGTTTAGGAAGTCCTCAGGTCTCTACAAGGCCACCGCTGCGGGCCTGGCATTTTGCTATGAAGTACACTTTATTAAAGCAGCATGCCCAGTGCTCCTGCTAGGAAAGGATAATGAATACTGCTGTTCCAATCCCACAACCATTGCAGCCTTCTCAGAGTCGTGTGAAACTTCCAAGGTTGCTTCTTCAACCAAAGCAATATCTAATGACTAGATGGCAAAGACAGATGTAGTCCAGGTGGTAGCTTGCATGCTATCCCAAAGGATCAGGCAAAGGTATTACTGTAAGAATCTTACAATCTTCTCCCCCTTGAGAGGTTGTACATGGTTTACCTCATGACCACCCCATATTATGACACTTCCAGATTTGCCAGAGGATACTGTTATTTTCACAGCAAAAAGATTGTTAAAACTTGCCTTAAGTTCCGTGCTCCAGAATGATCAGAAGCCAAGTCATAGGATGCACATTTTCCAACCCAATATAGTTTATCATTACTCAATGGAGGACTGAGGTTTTTGGGAAAGCATGATACAATTGCAGCCCTCAATGCTGTTAAGTTAAAAATCCAAGATTGCCACATTTGATCTAGTTTCCCCGCCATCTATATACCCATTAGCAAGGCTACAATTATGTCATGGAATCTGACTTCGAGACCTGTCCATGACTTACTAAAAATAGTCATGACAAAATTGTAGCCTTTCATATTAGTATTACCACACAAAGTTTGCCTTCCAACTTTAAGTCCAAGAGAACCGCTCTTGCCATTCCAATTTGGCTGTTACATACCTTCCTTCAGAGAGGTTGTGCGTCGTCTTGTTCGTTTTCGTCCTTTATGATCTTCCTCTAATATTTTATCATCAAAGCCAGTGAGCTCAATGGTTTCAGACTGACTTGTGGGTCCAGCAGAGAACCACTCTGGCTCTTCCTCAGTGTAGGAATCATTTCTTCTACGTTCCCCAAAGACACGTTTACTATCCCCAAATTCCCTCTGAATTTGGTAGTTATAGCATGGAGAAGGAAGTTAGAAAAAAAAAAAGTTAGTGTGAATGTTTCTCAAGAGTTTCAGTTTTCTTCCTATTGGTTCACAAGCAATAGTTCTATTTTAAATGTTTTCAGACCAGAGAAATTGTAGATAGGTTCATTCTATTATGTCTTAATGCATCTCCCTGCCAATGGGCTCAATATGCTTTTTAGCATTCTATCTAATTTTAAATAGATCAGGGACCTTCTGCTACTTAAAAGCAAGATCAATTGTAAACAGTTGACAAACTAATAGAACTTTTAAGTCTCACTTACTCTTATTTAGGTTGTTAGAGTTCTAAGTAGTTTTCTCCTCCCCCCACCCGTACCCCATGGTATTTATACAGATGTTCAAAGAATATACAGTAGCATTCCCCTAGTATGTTTTGACAAGTTATACATTTAGTTCTTATTCTCCATCCCCTAATCATTTGTTGCTCTTTTGTCAATATACTTCTGGTAAGGAGGTACTTAGATGAGCTATAGTCACACTACTAGGGCCAGACAAACTATTCACTCTACACTAATATACTTTTGTACTCCTTAAAATTGTGTGGCTTTTTTGCTAGATTTGAATCAAAAAGTGATTTAAGTCAACAATTTAAATCAGCAAGCAGGAAACGTGGATTTAAATCAATTTTAAAGTACAAACAGAAAACATGATTAGTTTCTTTATGAAAGAGATTGATTCTCATTGGTTGGTAACTATTAAAAAATGCTGATTTGCAACTAAATTTGGTATCTATATACACATCTAAACAATTATATAACTTACATTTATTACATTAGAAAAGGGAACATTAACATTTGTTAGATAAAGTATTTTACTGGTTATATGTATTAAGCTGTATTTGGATGGAAATTAAAATGTTGGTTTTATGCTTAATTTAATTTATTAAATAAACTTCTTATGTATCAGCACACTTGAGCTTTATCAAAATGTGTTTTGCATTTAAAATGGATTTATTAGACAATGGAAATGTGATCTTTAGTTAGCAAATTTCTTTTCCATCACCATCGGTTCAATCTCCTTCAACATTTTCTAACTAGGAAATCTCATCCTCTGACACCCAGTTTTTATTCATAGATTGGAAGAGGAAAAACAAACTTTCCTGCTTTTTCAACTCATAACTTGGAATCAACTAGTCATTCAACTGAACTACCTGAATGAACTCAAAGTGTTCACTGAATCTTCATAAGCTCCTGCTGTCAAAAGCTGGTTTGGCACTTCAACAAACTCTGGTTCCAAATGTTTACCCAGCAAGTTTCACCAGTCCAGCATTTTGACTGTCTTTAAAGCTTGGCAGCAACCATGCTTATTTTGTGTTTAACTTAAATGATTGTAATATATAGGCAATTTAACTTAAGGTTTAAATTTACCATTTTCAATTAACTAGATTTAAAAATGACACCTAATGATTTAGTTTGGTTTTTTTAATCCACGCTGTTTGTTGCCATATTACAATGCAAACTTGTTCCCCAGATATGTTAGTTTGTATTCCCCACCTTCAAGGAGAATTTTTTCTGCCCATTTTTCCATGACTCTGGGCCTTTGCATTACTTTTGTCAGCTGTATTTGCAATGCTACCCAATTTAGTATTGCAGAATCATTAATGACTTGAGAGAATGTGTTTAATGTTAACACTAGACCTAGAGTCCTGTGATACTTAACTATATGGAATTGTAATCTTTTATCCTACTTAAGAGAATACAGTCTATCAAACACACAAGGACATTTAATGAAGCTGAAAGGCAGCAAATTTAACAGCTAAAAGAATATGCTTTTTCACACAATGAACAGTTAGCCTATGGAACTCATGGTCATAAGATACCATGGAGGTAAAGATCTTAACAGGACTGGACACCTATATTAATATTCACAGTTGCTCTAAGGATTAAAACCAAGTTTTGGAAGATATATACATATGCTCATATTTCAGGGCACAAGTCACTTCCTAATGGTGGGTAAGAAACAGTTTCCAGTTAAGTTATGAAATGGATTTCTTAAAGAACTGTGGCACGAGAGCACGTCACCTTCTACAGAAGACTAAAGATTATGTTCAAGCCACATAACACTATATACTAGGCAGGGTTCTACTCTGATGGAGCAAGAACTATCAAACTTTTGGGGTACCAAAACCACCAAAAATTCCTTAGTCATCTGTTTCACTCACAGGTTATTGCCATAACGTTACCACCATCTGACATCTGTAACAAGGAAGTTTAAAATCTCAAACTCATCTAGTAGATAGATAATCCAAACACCAGAAGCCACCACAGTTGATATCATTTGAAAGACCAGGAATTGAATAGGCAGAGACCCCACCACCCAATCAAATTTACTATGAAAACACGGTCATGAGAACAAACCCTGAAACGCTTGTCTTTGTAGTCCCTCTCACGATCTCTGTCCCTTGCATCTCTAGAATCCCGCATGTCCTTTTCACCACCCCGGTGGTCTTTATCAAAGTTGCGGGCAGAGATGATTCTCCCACTTCCAATCCTACGTCCACCAATAACACGAACACCATCATTCTCCTTTTCCAAAGGGCTCCCTGCTCGACGTGAGCTGACAGCTGCAGTCACATGGCAGCCTCCTCCAAAGCTCCGCCTTTGGGGACTTAGGACTACATCCAAATCATCTTCTTTCACCCGCTCCCTAGGATCTGCAGATTGGAAGAGTAGTGTTCTAGAGAAGCTATCTGTGTTACTTTGAGAACAGATTAACTTGAAAGTTTGACAAGTAGCCAGTGGAATTACAAAGCCCATTTGTAAAACACTGGAATATACTCAAATTTTAGCTACAAGTACTTGAAAACAGATGTTTCCCCATACAAATATAAACTATTTTAACTTAAATGCTTGTATCTAATAAATGTCTATAAAGCCATAATTATTTCCAAGTAATTCCTTGCTTGAATCTTCTAACCTCAAAGTACTGCCACAAAAAGTGTGATGAGAAGTGAAGCATTACAATTTATCATATTGATGGAATGATATCCAAAAAGATCAACACAAAACTAGAACATGGAGGGGTTTTATTTATTTACAGATAGACATTGAGGAATTATTGCCTTTAATGCCCTAGCCAAGTGTCTCATGGAGAACAAACAAGTTTGAGGCCTTAACTTCAAACAGTTACAGGGAAAATCCAATAGTGTATTTCCACTAGTAAGAGCACTAGGATAGACTAAAGCTGGTGCTTTTTTTGGGGTGGGGGAGGAAGGGGAGAACAGAACAAGGTAGTCTGAACCTCCTTTGAAGGTGATTACACAGTGGTAAGACGACTAGTGGCTAGTCTGCACTAGCACTCCCACTGTTGCTAAAGCAACTGAGATTTTGCTAAAGTTGTAGTTGTAGACCTCTTTCCTTCAGATTATATCTAACACTTCCCTCACTCAGTTTTATACCACCACTGTAAACCATGAGGGAATAATTTTGCCACTACCCTAGGTTCTTATTGAGCACCTCATATTGTAAAAATGGTGCACTCACCAACTATCCTGCGCATGAGAGAAGTCCGGTCTGAATCCAAGTCTTTTTTGAACCCTTCCACTGGTGAGGTTCGCCCTGAACTTGGGTACAGAGATGCATGCCATTTCTCAGGGTCCCAAACTCCATCACTATGCAAATAAAATTACAAAACCCTTTAAAAGTGTTCACTTTATTAAAGACAAGATGTACTTTAAGCCACTAATCCATTATAATAATACTTAAGCTAGAAGGGCTGCACTGAGTAGTGATCTGTGCTTCCGACTTTTCAACTCAAGGCTGCATCCAGTTTCCTACCTCAAACTGGCCCATTTACATGGTATTCCAGATATCTTTATGAAGATAAGAAAATGTGGAAGAGTTGTGTCAAATATCAGTATAAAGATAGCACAGGGATTCATGCTAAATGTGCAAAGTAGTATGAAACCAAGTTCACACTTGAAGGTTCCATCCCCAATTTATCTTCCAAGAATAAGATTTGTTCTCTTCCAATGTTATGTGTTAACAGGGCTTCCTTTCACACCAATTACAACTCTGTCATTTGCCTAGGAGACAGGTTAAGACACTAATCTTACCACTATACAGATCCCTCTTGAGCAAATCATTCATAGTACAAGCCAGAAATGCATGTGCCTTCAACCTTAAAGTGAATGAAATGAGAAATCAAAGTTGCCATAACTTATCATTGCTATATGTTGCCAAGAAAAGTCAGTAAAAAGTGTTGTTGGTTCAAACTGCAAACAATTTCAAAGCCCAATAATTCTCCTTTTTGATGCACCACTATCTTATCTTCAAATTTATCTACTCTTAAATTAGGAGTTCACAGCTTCAGTTTGCCTTGTTCTTTCTAAGTTTAATCTAATTCTATTTTACATCTTAGATGTTGCAATAAGTGAAAGTACTAACTAAGCCTTTTTGAGGAGTATCGAACAATAGAAGGTCAGTATGAGGAATTTATACAAAGGAGTCTTTGCAGCTGAGGAAAGGCAATATTGAATAATGTCCACCAATGATTGTAGTGACAAGTGCATCAAACCAACCATCAACAGCTGGATTTAAATATATCTCATTCTACCTAGATGCTTATCTGGCTCACAGAAGTACCACAATATGGCACAGAAGTAGTTTGACAAAAACCTTGTGGCAAGTAGTGCTATGTTTCAGGTTTCAACCCAGATGTATTAGGACAGCTATATTAAACTTGGGTACATGCAACTTTGCCTCTAGACAGTTCTCAATTCTTAGAGAAGTCCTTTTGCAGGTACTGAGGGACCAGGGAGACAGGCAATATTAAGTGAAAGAAAAAGGTTTCCCTGCCTAAAGTCTAGTTTTTGTAAGCTTGTAATATCTATACTATGTACAGTTATCCTCTGGTGCATTTCTCTCATGCTACAATTTATACACCATGTAAACATACACAGGAGTAGTATAGATACCAGCTATAGAGCTAAAGATACTTTGCTCAGACTACCCCACCTTATGTCTATTTTCTGAAAGGCATTAGCTTAAAACAAGCCTTGGTGGGGGACTTAAATGCATTAAGATAAACATAAAGTACTTTTGAAGCTAAAGGTTTTTCTTGTGGAATTTTAAAAAAGATCTATTATCCAGTTAAAAACAAACAGTCAAGTTTATTTTAAGACCAGAAAATACCTGTCATATTTTTCAGAAAGACATGAAGGCCTCTGTTTAGAGTGGGGACGCTCTTTAATATCCAAGAGTTCTTCCTGGAAAGGAAAAGATTTAAGTTAGTTCTGACTCCCACCTGGGTAGGATATAAACAGAAAGCAGAACTTGTTCCAGAGCATACAGGTTTGTTTAAATATCATAGATGACATTAACTAATCTGAATGTTTTCCCAAAATATTGATCTGATTTTTTTGTTCAAAGTACAATTCAACTACCATTACTGCAATACTTGAAAGATTCTACCAAGAGGTCCATTTTTTATTTCAGCTGCAACAGTGCTGTCATCCTTCCAACACAAACTATATCTAGATGGGCTTTTGCACAGCCATAAAATCCTTTCAACTATAGAGGGATTAATTTAAGATTAGATCTTAACTCCTTATATAGAAATAAAATTTTTAGTAACATTTAAAAAAGTTTGACTGATGCAATTTTGAGTTTTGAACCAAGAAGAGTTAGACTTCAGTTCAATGAAAGCCCCCCAACTGAAGCAATACAGTGCACGTAGAAACCATGTATTCCTTCATTCTTTTGCTGGATTGCCAATAGATTAGAATTTTGATAAAAGGTTAAGATACTAACTATTTTGGGTATTTGTAGGATTCACTATTAATGTCAATTTGAGGGAAGACAAAGTAGAAACATAGCAATTGCTGTGTTCTTCACATAAACCTTTATTTAAGTTACACTTTATGTATAAAGAATCAATGCATATCTGTATTAGGAGTTTCAGTGGAATTTAAGGGTTCTCTGCCTATTGACACAAGTGACAGCTTAGTATTCCGGAAAAGCAACATGAGACCGATATCTAACAGACAGCATTCCCAAACAAAGGATAACATCAGGTTTGGTGACAGATTCAGTTTGGTCAAGAGCAACAACAAGCTGCTTTGTCTAGATGCTGGGGAGGGCTTGAGTGAAATGAGATTGTTGAAAGTGATTGTCAGGAAAGCATTAGGTGGTACAATGTTGCCACAAGCCAATCCAATGGGAACTCTTTCAAATTGTTTATCCTTTGAGGGACCATGCCTTTCTGACCATTATGATTCTGACTGAACAATTTGTTCAGAGAACTGATTTTAACATGAGTTGAAGCAGAGGATTCAGAGCTATTTTAAAACAGATTATGTGCTATTGATGCTAGGAGCAAATAATTCACATCCCATGATAAAGCAACAAAATTAGAGTTTGGGACATATGGATTCAAAGTTAATGAAGACAGAAGCAGTGGTGTTGAAACTTCATTAATTGCAGGAAATGCTAAAACATTTAATTTTAAGTGGACTAGAAACATATTTGGGAGATACAAATCCTTGAATAACTTGAGGCTAGTTATATCCCTCTGCTGAAGCACATTAAAAGGATTTTTTAAAATGGTACAAATATCCTGGACTGATAGAAAAAACAAATTTGAGACAGTTCTAAATTCTTAGCAGAGATCAAAAATACTGGAAGAGTTTCAGTGTTCTGTATTTTTGGGGAGGGGAGAAAGAGGGACAAAACATTCTTGTTCAGGGTGGATAAAAATCAATGATTTTTTTCAATAAAAATAAAAAAATTGGATTTTTTTTTATTTAAAGCAAATTTTTTTGATAAAATGCTTGAGGAAAAAGCCTCACTATAGCTCAAAGATCTCTCATCATGGAATACAGATTATAAATTCTAATTCTATAGTATGAAACAATATATTCATGCAATGTTTAAGAAAAGTTTTGTAAATGAGTTCCAATAGTTCATGGATTAGGGACCCAATCTTATGGAGTTCCAGGGGCTCCTGTATAGATTATTTAGGTTAATCTTTCTATCTACCCAATGGGACTCCGTGCTCAGTCTAGAAGATACCATCAGAGATGCTTAGTTTTGCAGTTCTCAAACTGTGGATTTGTGTCTCCAGAGATAACGTACTTGTGAACAGCGAAAAATGTTTTTAAATAAATATATAGAGGTGAGAAACAACAGACCTCAACCCTATTGTCCCTCTGCAAAATTGTGTACACAGAGTCAATCCCTTACTTCTCTCTAAAAGTGCAAAGTTTCAAGAAGTTCAACGAATAGAAGATTGTTGGGGGCGGAATAGATCTGGACAAGGAAAAGAAGTCTGGAGATAATGTGAGAAGGGAGGGACAGGCAGTAGAAACAAGAGCAAAACTGTTTGAGCAGCATATTCCAGAAGTCTTGAGGTCTTTCTGAGTGTAGCCTTCATTGATTGGAGATCTACCATACCATTCTCTCACTAGAGGGGGAAACCTATAATGACAGCAGGCCGTAAAAGAGACCCAGTTTGGGAATATTTTAATGAAGTTCCTCTACCTGTGGGTAAGACAGGCATGTGTGCAAAATGCAAACAGTGCAACAAAGAAATGCAAGGCCTGGTTGCCCAAATGAAACATCATGAGAAATGTTCCTTCTCAGGAAGAAGCTGCGTTGAAGATAAAAGGAACATGTCTGAACATGCAGGATCTTCAGGTTGGTAACAACCAACAAGAATGCGCTTTTATATAGAAATCCATGATTAAATGGAATCTTCCTGATTAGTGATTTAAATCAAATCCACCCTGTTCTTGTTGTTAGCAAGGATACCTTTAACATACTAGCTAAGGCGGCTTGATAGCTCCTAACTGCATTAGTTACTCTTGGGCAGCTCATCGGTGTTTGATGGGATTGGGGGTTTTTTTAGGTTTACTTAGATATTCGGGTTTTAGCTTACACAAATACTTATGCATGTCAGTTCGTGCCCCCCCAAATTGTACTGAATCTACTTTAATTGATTTTAGTCTGCATTTTGCAAGTAAATCCTCCAAAATTAATTTTTACAGCCCAGATTACACAAGAACGCTAGAAGCAAGAGACAGAGCAAATTTTAAAGTTTGTACTAAAGGTTTAAGTCCATTATCTACTAGGAGTATTCCAAAAATTCCCTTTAGCGGAGATAGAACAACTAATTATAATCAAAAGATAAGCAGAGGGAGAAGAGGACAGAAATCTGAATTTACTCTGTGGACCAAGTTAATTGAAAAATAGGTACTAGCAAAACAGGCCACTGAAGTTGCACAGAATTTGCATAAAACTAACCCATTCATGAATGCATATGATCACACCTCCCATTGTCTTGATCAACCCAATATTTGGGCCAGAACAAGGATACTAGGTCAACTGAATGGCCAGAATGGTCACAGGATTTCATCTATTTAAAGTATGTTTCTGGTACTCCACAGAAAAATCAAATAGACTTTTCAAATAAGTATGAACAGACTGTTTGATCAAGGACTTTAATATCTTAAGTCTACATTAAAAATAAAGTAATGCACAAGACTGGCCTTTTTCTTGACATAGGCTCTGAGGCTAGGTCTAGACTTTCTGTTGTGCTGGTATAAGTTATGTCAAATGTGTGGGAAAACACCCATACCCATGAGCAGCACACCTACGCTGGCAAAACCCCCAGCATAGATGAAGCTAATTGACAGAAGAGTGCTTCTAAACCCAGGGTTGTGAGTTCAATCCTTGAGGGGGCCCACTTAGGGATCTGGGGCAAAAATCAGTACTTGGTCCTGCTAGTGAAGGCAGGGGGCTGGACTCGATGACCTTTTGAGGTCCCTTCAAGTTCTATGAGATAGGTATATCTCTATATCTATATTTTTTAGTATCATCAGTGATTGTAAAAAGGCAAGAAAGTAATTTTCATGCTAGGTTTACAGTTATAATTTTATGTTCAAAGTGCTGTGATAAGATTTACTAAACAATTACTCTTGTGAAGCAGACAAGAGTTATCCCAATTTTAATGATTAAATGGAAGCAGAGCTGGGATTAAAATTGGAAGATCTTAACTCTAAACCTGGTCATTCCTCTAAACAGCACCGAGTCCTCTCTAGATATATTGTTTATATTATAAGTGAATATTATACAGTAGTTATTCATAATTCAGCATTGGGTAGAATGAATATATGCCACACATTTAAGTCTTCCCCCTTTACTATTAGGCTTCAAATAAAAAATAAATAAAAAACCCACCACCACACACCACAGTCTACTACAGCATACTTTCTGAAGTTACCTTTAAGATAAACTAGAAGACCAGCCATCATCTCTTTCTGATTTGCTCCATTTAAAGCACAAAGGAGCAGCATCAGTTCTTTGGACAGCAATTTACATCACTGAGGCACTGAGGGTGTTGGTTTCTGATTAACCCTACTCCTTCCCAAGTTGTTTTAGTTCAGGAATCAGGGAGACAAACTGATAGTGCCGAGCAGGAAGGAGCCAGAAGAATAAAGGGATCCTAGCAGTAGCCAGGACATGCAGCACCAAGCTAGCCTGAAAAGGCAACTTCTCCCTAGAATCTAATGATTCAGTGCTTCTTCACACAATCTAGTCAGTCAACCTAGGGAACTTGTTGCAGGAGATTTTGTTAAGGCCACAAGTGTAACTAGGTTCAAAAAAATAAATTTGACAAGATCATGTAGCATAGCTCCATAAATAGCTATTAGCCAAGACGGTTAGGGATGCAACTGCACACCCTGGTGTCCCTAAACCTCTGACTGCCAGAAGCTGGGCTTGGACAACAGGAGATGGATCACTTGATAATTGACCTATTCGGTTCATTCCCTATGAAACATGTGCCACTGGCCACTGACGGAAGACTGGATACTAGACAGACCACTGGTCTGACCCAATATGGCCATTCTTATGTTTTCATATGCTTGAGGCTTGTGATGAGTGGATTAAAAAAAAAAAAGATTTGCAGTCTGCGTGGACAATGAAGCATTGAGCCATCTGACAGCAAATATTAAGTTTAAGCAAATTAGAAATACCAAAAAACACCTGAGGCTGAAAAGCCAGCACCTTATTTCACCTAAAAAGGAAGATTTGAGCGCAGCAAGATCATCCAAAATATACAACTTGATATCTAAAGCAGACATCAACCAAAGACTGTCTAGCCTACTGGGTAACATCCATAGCAATGTACAACTATATAGAACCACAGCTATGCTAGCATAATCCTGTAATGTAGATGCAGCCTACACCAATAGAAGGGGTTTTTCCATGAGTGCAGGAACACCACTTCCCCAAGCAACAGTAGCTAGGTCAATGGAAGCATTCTTCAGTCAACTTCGCTGCCTAACCTCTAGGTCAACATAGTTATGTTGCTCAGGGGTGCAAAAAAATCCACAATTCAATTTTAAGTGTAAACCAGGCCTGAACAGTACAAGTTTGCCAAGTTCTCTATGAAAGCAAAGGTCAAAAGCAGCTACTTAGTTTACTGGTTTAGACAAAGCATGAGATACCATAAGCTATAATAATGAGCTTTGGGTTGATAGTCAGGAGCCTGTGTGTTCTAGACCAGGCTCTTTCAGTGACTGACTATGCAGCCTTTGAGATGCAATTTCATCTCTGCCTCAGTTCCCTTATTTATAAAGTGGGAATAATACTTATACTTCTGTTAGTGATGGTGTGGATTAGTATCTGCACAGCACTTGGAACACAAATTTTAAGTATTGCTAAAAAAAAAACTACATTTTAGTTATAAAAAACTTACACTGGTCACCTTTTGAAAAAAATTAGATCAAAGGGTTTGCAAGCTTTCATGATGTGTGGACCAACTGCCCTCCCACTCGTCACCATGTGGCCCTTCCATTTGTAATTATGTAATGGGCCTGCAGTGACTGTTTACATGGCAGATATTAAAATCACATTAAACTATGCTCCTAGCAGCTAGAAACAAGGAGAATAAATAGCCATTCTCCACAAACCACCACTAAGTGTTCTGGACCATCAGTGGTTCAGACTAGTTTGGAATCTGGTGACTTTAATCATTATGCTTTTCACATGGATTTAAGGTGCTCTGGCAATTAGCTAAGCCATAGAATAAATCCTTTTACTTAGGAGAACAGATAACTTAAGATTTTTAAAAGGGTTAACATCTCTTGTAATTTACCATGTTTCCTCACTTTGCGAGGACAGAAGTCAATTGCCACTAAAACTGCAATATCAATTGAATGAGACTAGAAGTATCCTGCCATTAGTTTAACAACTGCATCCTGATCAAAATGAGGGACACAGAAATGCCAGAGAAATTAATATTGCATTGTTACTATTTTTGGTGCTGGGAACACAGAAGCAATGGCAGCACACTCCTGGGGCAGAGGAGTAAAACTCCAGGGCATTAGCAGTCTAGGTCCCACACATCAGGATTCGAGACCAAGCTTGGATCTTTGTTTCCTATGCCAGTAGGAACTGGGAGCAAGGCAGAGGCACCCGTTTAGCTGTTGGACAAGATGTACCTTGTTTACTATCAGCCACCTCAGGCCCAACAAATGATATGCATCTACCAGAATCTGAAGGAAGCTACATACAGTACTCAGTTTTAGAGAAAACTGCTATACTTTGCACTCCCCCTCCCCATACAGGCCATCTCAAACTACTGAGAAAGGGAACAGCAAAGGGGACTGGGCACACTGGCAGAATTAAAGATGGAGGGGAAGACATGCACAAGATTTAAGCAGCTTAATTGCACCTCCCTGCTCAAAAAAAATTGTTTTGGCAGTTGATGAGTCATTACTGATGCAAAACCACCAATAACCCTGCCTGATCCCAACATTTCAGTCCCTCACTTGAAGTTCTTTCCCATTACAAAGAAATGACAGCATTTTATACATAACTGAGCATAGTGCTCTGCAGACAAGTAAAACCAATGGAGTTAGAGGGTAAAAGGAGCCCAGGTCTAACAAAAAGCAAGGATCTTTGTACACATCTTGCTCTTTTTTTTTTTTAAATATATGTATCTATAAAAATATGTTTGAGTCAGTGGCATGCTGAAAGAAGCTAGTCTTTCACTTAACAGAGATAAGTAAACTTAGCAAAAACCTTGAAGAGCTTAATAAAAGTCTGTCTTAAAACTGAGACATACTTTCAAGAGAGAGTAATGGAATCAACTCACATCATATACTACCTAGCCTATTTAGCTGCATTCTTATCTGTTACCCTTGACCTTTCTCCTGTAACTGCATCCTTTTATTTATTAAACCCACTTGTTGGGATTTGTTTTATATTCAGATTGTAAGCTCTCCAGGGCAGGAAACATCTTTTTAATTTGTTTGCACAACACCCAACATAGTTAAATCCTAATCACCATAGCAAACAAAATAGTTTTCTCATGTCTTCCCACAGCAAAACAAACAGTTTCAGCAGTGCTGCCAATGCAGAATACCAACATTAACAGAAGTGGGCTACCAGTTTCTCTCTAATATACAAGAATTGGATAGTTTGCAAGTGCATGAACCAATAAGAGTATGGTGAGAACTATAAAGCTTAAGCCATCATAACTATAAGACAATGTCAATACTTAAAAGTTTCGTCCAACTTTAAATATCTGTTAGTGTCTTATGTATGGCCTCAGCTTTCCCCTGCTTCACAGCTGAACTTACTTCATAAGTTCTGAAACTGTATTCACTGCACAAGGCATCTGAGTATAGTTTGTATTTACAAGCCATATTTGATACAGCTATACACATGAGAACTAAACATTCCAAGGAGACACTATCCTTCCTCCATGTTTGGTATGATGTCCATTTGGACCTTGACCAGACTAGAATTTAAGACCTTATCTATCACATGTGTTAGCCATCACATGTTTGCCAACACATTTTAAAGCTTAGTGGAGGGCAAGCATAGGCTTCAACTTGATCAGTTTAGCACATGTTGTGAGGCACATGGACACCATCACCTCACTGTAGTATCTATTTAAGACAGCATTCCTTTTTTACACTAGACCTTTAAAAGATGCTAGCTAATATATAGCTGTATCACACCTTCAAATCCTACTCTAGACAAGGCCTAGGAGGAACGTAGGACTTTTTTTCCCCCCCTAAAATTTATCAGTTTCAATCTAAGTGTTTCATAAACACTGAATTCATACAATTTTTAAAGAAAAAAGTTAGCTTACTTTTGTGTAACGATGAGATTTTACTGTTATTCTGTTCAAGTCAAGGAAAGTGTCACCATTTTCAATTTCTGCTATAGCCCCTCTCTTATCCATGGCTACTCGAAAGCCTTTGACTATGTACCTGATTTAAAAAAAAAAAAAAAAGAATTATGTTAATAAAATAGACAACATAGCTGAAGGCTTTATGGTGTACACCTTCCTTACTGCCCATGGAACTGTCATCAACTTACATTTAACATAAGAAAGTACATTTCACAAAATATATTTTTACTGTTTGATGTGTTGGCTGTTTTGTGCACCCAAACTACAACTGGCAGTAAAATATCTTAATTAACAGCTCTAGAACAAATATTTTAATTAATCATAGGAGCCTAGACACCTTTGTAGTTCAGAGACCCAGCTCTTAAGCAGCTTTAGCACAACAGAGATTATCACAGGGACAGAAACAGAATACAGAAGGGAAGTTCATGAAATGAAAGAGACTGGATAGAAAGCCCCCTCCCTCAGGCTGGGAAGTCCTAGATGCCTATGCAACCTAGTTGCCATGACAGCCACTTGCACCCCATTTTGGGGCATGCAGGACAGTGGACCCACATGAATACCATGGAGGGGCCTGGGCCTCCAAGCCATGGCTTGCAGAGCAAACAGCGTCCTACACAGCGAGCCAGTGCCACTGTTTCTGTATGGTTGCCAACACTATTTCAAAAATAAGGAACTTTTCTTAGCATCCCTGCCCCACCGCTCTTCCTGATATTATCATAATCAATATCGTTGTTAACAACAGCACTTATATTCACCGGGGGTATTTCTTGCTGCTTTTTGCAGCACTCTTTGTATAGAGAGGAAAAATAGGGGCTGTCCCTCATAGTAAGGGACTGCTGGCAAGCCTAGACAGCTGACAAGGCAGAGGCGCCCCCAGCCTCATGGCTGGCAAGAGCCGACAGAACAGCCCCCAGCGCAGGTGCCACCCCCCACCTGCCCCATTGGTGACCTGACGCGCACAGCGATAGGTTTGCGACTTGTGTGGAGGCCCTCGTCCGGGATGGGGACGGGGAAAAGATAACCCCAGGGCCGCCCTATCTTACTGGGCCCAGACACCAACACACCGGTGGCGAGCGGGGACGCCGAGGCACCGGCGCAGGTAACGTCTCACCTGGCAGTGCGGGTCCCCGGCCCCGGGTAAAGCGGATACTCACTGTGCGGAAGACGCGGTCCCCTCCAGAGCGCTCAGCTCCTCGCAAGGCCTTGCCGCCGCCCGCGGCGTTACTTAGCCCTAGTGACCGGCTTCTCTCCCCGCCTCCCAGCAGCGCCCCGCGCCGCGCTCTCCACACACACAGCTCCCTCCCCACCCGGCCGCTTGCCCGCGCCGCCGCTACTCCCCCACCCCTCCGTTCCCTTCTCCAGCTCGCTCGCGCGCCCTCTCCCGATTTGCCCGACTCTCGCACTCTGTCTCCTCGCAGCCGCCGTAACCGGGGCTTTCTAGAGCCCACCCCTTACCCCTTTAATAGCCACCGCGCAGGCGCGGCCTGCTTGCCGGGCCCGGGGGCTCTCGCCTGTAATGCCTGACTGAAAAGCACAGCCTCCCGCTGTATGGCGACTTCTCGCCTCCGTATATCGAACTTCAAAAGTGAATCACAGCCTAGTACCGATTTTTTTTATAGACATACCCATAGGAGACGGATGGTTTGACGAATTGCGAGGACCTCTCAGGCACTATCACCAGCCAGCCCTGCGATGGAAGCTGGTGCCCATGTAGCCCATGCTGCGGGGGAGGGGGTATGGTTTAAGGGCCATGTGCACACAAGCTGATAGAGACTTATTAGGCCGGGCGAGTGCTTAGTTCTCGCACAGCGTTATTTTTGTTGTTTGTATGTGGGGTGTTTTTTTTTGTGGGGGGGAGGGGAAAGAGGGTCATGTGCACTATACTCACCTGCCAGGGACCCATATACACACTGCAAAATCATTCTTCATCAAAGACATGTTTTAAATCAACCCTTTAAATCAATCCAAAATGAGGCATTTCCCTTCTCAAATCAGTTAAACTTGATATGTCTACATAATAACAGGAGAAAAATAAGAACAGGGAATTGTATTACTTAATCTTTCTTATTCTCAGTCTCCTGCTACACCTATGCTATTAGCAAGAAATAGAGAATATATTTCCAACACCTGTTTATAGAACTTTTTAAGACTATATTCAATTAACAGCATCTGAGGCCTTGATCTTGCATTGAGGTCCAGGTAAGTGGACCCCCTATGTTCACAGAACTTCATTTAGGGTCCCAGTTGTGAAAATTTCAGAACAGGAGCCCTGTTGAGTCAACTCTACATAAGTACAGGGATCTGACTATGTGGAGCAACTTGGAGGATTGGGGCAAAAGTCACTATCTTCAACTATTTTCCAATTAAACAGAAGTTCTATATTAGATAATACATTCACATCAACCTTTGTTGTAGAATGAAACAATATTATATGAAGATTTCTTGCATTACAAGTCAGTGATATCTTTAAACAAACATTTAAAAATGGCCTCACTTGATACCTTCCAGGTACAGCAAGTTTGTCAGGCTGATCCACTCTTTGTCCACCTTAATTAGTTTATTGCAGGATGAAGACCTCTTCAGCACTGCTCCAACTGTCATACTTGAGGGTTAAGCAAGAGCTCTACAGGGTATAGTGTTTTGAAGGGTCCACTATAAGGCCTTTTTGAGACACTATGTAGGTAGACCCTGTGTCTGCACAGAGACCCATTGTCTTTCGTGGGATTCCACTCAGTTGTCAGGGTCCACCTGCTGTGCAGTTCTCAGTTCAGGATCAGAGCCTAATACATGTGAGGTTTGAGGCAGATATCTGGAACCACATAGCACTTGTAGGGTTAGGAAAGTTTGAAACTGAGTCGATCAGGGATATTTGTTAGAAGGGAGACATGGTAGATTTTACAAATTAGGGCAGGATAATCAGGGTACTTGCCATTATTGCTACTATAGCTGTTTGCATCAGGTATATTATGTCTGATACAATTCTCCAGGGCTGTCAAATAAACTGGCACCTTTTGTGAACTCTAAAGTAACTAAGCATTTAATCTAAAAAGAACAGTTTAACTAGGATTTTCTTTAATGACTGTCTATGTACAAAGATTTATTTATTATTATGCATATAGATTTTTTTAAATAATGGTGAATGTACAATGTATTCAGGAACTGGAGTCCTGCTGAATTTCTTAGCAGAAATTCTATTCAAGTCAGCTTTCTGTAAGAAAAAATGTGTAATGGAGGAAGAAGGACTGGAACAAATACACTATTAGAATAGCTAACTAACAGGTATCCATGGATTTTTTTTTTACTTTGTATTTGTAAAATATTTTAGATACACACTTTGAAATGATTGCAAACTTGATTAGTTTAACTGTAGCTTTTGTAAATACCCCTGTATCCTAAGCTAAAATGCTATTTTGTAACTTCTTATAACACCTTAGAAAACAGGAGATAGCCACACACTTCATAAAGCAGCAATATATAAGAAGGACTATATTTTCCTCTTTCTACAGCTATGGCAAAAGATGACTAATCCAATGCAATACTGTGTCAAGATACACTACTCCCTTTTAGGCTGATTTTAGACTTGATTTTGCAGTTCTCATGCAGATACATTTATTTCAATGGGAATTTTGTCTACATAAGGACTGCATTCTTTAATATGCCTTGTGCTTAAAAAGCAAGTTTCAAAGCAATGTCATGAAGATGGCTATAGAAGGTGAGCCCAGATTAACCAAAGGCACTCAGTGCACTTGCACAGGGCCCCCACCTCAGGAGGGCCTGTGATCACTGGCAGAAAACCAAAACAAACCACACACATGCACTTTCTCTCTCTCACACACACAGTGAGCCAGGAAGGGGATGAGGGGGCAGGGGAGGGCCCTACCTACGTACTGTGGAGAGAGCCAAAAAAACAGGAGTGGGGAGCTGCGCCAGCACTAAAGGACAGAAGTCACTGCAGGGTGAGTGTGGGGAGGCTTGCTCTCCAACACCCTCCCGGGTCCTCCCATCCACCTGGTGGCAGGGAAGGTTGGGTTCCCTCAATTGCCATTGTGCACAGGGCCACAAAATTCTTTATTTGGACACTGACAGATGGCTTCTCTCTTGGCAGAAACCCTGGGGAATTTTGCCTGTATTGAAGTACAGGAGATCTCTGGGTTCATGAACGAGCTTGACATTTTGGGGATCAAGCTTAGCAAATGGTCTGAGAGGGACATTGTCAAGCTTAGAAGAATAAACACTGGTCACAAGAAGTAGATTATTAGCAAGGAAAGCCATTCAAAATTACCTGTCCCCTCAAAACCAATAATAACTAATAACTAAATAATAATATAACTTACTTACATTAGTATAGCAGTTTTCATCCCCAAAGTCCCTAGAGCATCTTAGTCACGTGTGCTCTCTTCCCAACTCTGCCATTGGCTGATTGTATGATCTTGTCTCTCTGTACCTGAGGTAAAGAGGGATAATGGTTAGGTCTGCAGATGTGTTGTAAGGATCAGTTCATCTAGTGCTGAAGGTGAAGAGTTCTAAGTGCTATTAGCTGGCTACATATAGCACCCCGAACCTGCTGCTGGAGTGGGGACATGCTCTGAGTGGTGCTCCCAGAGAATGTGCCATGGGATTGTTTGAGGTTACTCAGAGCAGGACGTGGGTGTTTAAGATCATGGCCTTCGCCCCGTGGCTGCTGGGCCTTATCATTCACAATACCAAATAGCCATGTGGGAGCTGGCATGCACTGAGGAGGCAAAGAGGACATGATGGGCCTTGGCTGCGTTTCCTTCTCCCCCATTCCCCTCCCAGGCGCTAGAGGCCGCTGCAGGACCGTATCGCTCAGAGATACGGGCTGGGGTCCTGGTGCTGCTCGTCTCCATGGTGATAGAGGCCATATTGGTTGACCGGGAAGCGGGCGGGCCTGGAGGCTGCGCTGGGGACTCCGCGGGAGGAGCCGCTAGGACACGGGTTGGTCCCGGTTCCGCACGGCGTCTGCTGTGAGAGATATGAGTTGTCCCACTGGTGGGGGGTGGGGTTCGGCCGTGAATTGTCCCCTGGTTACAGAGCGGGGGGGGGGGCTCTAGGGCAGTGCTTTGACCCCCTCCCAGTCCCATAGTTTTTTGAGGGGGGGGCTCTAGGGCAGTGAGTTGCCCCCCGCCCCAGGTCCTACAGCTGTGTGGGTGTGTGGATCTAGGGCAGTGAGTTGCCCCCCAGGTCCTACAACTGTGTGTGTGTGTGTGTGTGGGGTGGCTCTAGGGCAGTGAGTTGCCCCCCTCAGGTCCTACAGTTGTGTGTGGGGTGTGTGTGTGTGGCTCTAGGTCAGTGAGTTGACCCCCCAGGTCCTACAGCTGTGTGTGGTTCTAGGGCAGTGAGTCGTCCCCCCCCCCCCGGTCCCATTGTCCCACAGTTGTGAGGGGTGGGTCTAGGACAGTGAGTCAACCTCAGTCTCCTGCTGGAAGACTGATGGATTGAGCAGTGAGTTGGTTCCCTGTCAAGGTAATCTTGGTCCTGCTGCTGGAGGAGTGGGTCATGGGACTGTGAGTTGTACTCTGCCTCCCTGTTCCTGCCATGTGACTGGGGAGTCTAGCCATCCTGTGAACTGCTGAGTCTGCACACGGCCTCCTGTAAAATGTAGGGGTCCCACAAGTAATCCTGGTTACTCATAAAAGCAGCTGAGGGAATACAGTAAGGCTGAGCTTGGGCTGTGAAGCCACAACCTTCCCTTCTCCCACCTTTCAGATCCTTTTCTGGGTATGAAAAGAGAAAGGCACATGAGAGTGAGGGGGTTCTGATGCTGGACTCTGGGCCAGAGGAACCCGGACTCCCAGGGACTGTCTGCCATATTAACAGGATTGTTCTGAATCTATGACACTTCCCTGTAGTGCCAGGGGAAATAGAGATTCCAGGGGATTTGTGAACTCTCACAAATGGAATGGGATTGGAATTCAAAGTGAGAAGTTGCCCTTCCCAAGAACTGTCTGGTCAATATAAAGCATTAGACTAGTTGTGTTATTAATGTTTTACAGCCCTTTAAATAGGGAAAGTACAAACACCACAGAGACCAGCACAATACAAATATCTTTGTAGTAGATAGGTTACTATTATTACGTTACAGCCAGGACCCCAGACATAACATCTTCATTGTGTTTATTGCAAGGGTTTGGAGCATCACTGTGTAGTTCTGTAGTATGTGTGTGTTTTTATATATATATATATATATATACATATATATATATATATATAATATGAAAGTTTGATTGAAAATGAATATATTTGGATTCTTCAGCCCTGATCCCACAAGGAGTTCACTGTGGGCAGAGCCCCATTGACTTCAGTGACTTTCTCCATTGGCACAGGAGTCCAACTTCACTCATATCACTTTGCAGAATTGAGGCCTTAATGTCCCTTTCATTCCAATCTTTCATGCCTTGCTCAGAGAAACTTTTCTTTTAGACCCTAATCCTACAGTATGTTCTATGGAGACAGACCCCTGCATCTTCAGAGCCAAATTAATTTTAGTCAGACTCTGTGCTGGGGTCCACTTGCACAGAATTCATTACAGGATCAGGGGTTGTATTTGGTATTCCATTTTCTTCATTTGTGTTTGAGGCAGTTTCACCTGTTATCTGTTTTCTCGTATCTTGGCTCATAACTAGTATGTCTAGATACTGGGACCTAGGTTCATATAAATACCAGGATTTGGTTATACAGCAGCAGTTCTATTTAGACATCCCTTGTTGTCTCAAGAGTTAAGTAATCTTGACTGATGTTATCATTAGGGTGTCTCAGTGTTTCATCATAACTGTTGATTGCCATGGGGTTTATAAACTTAGCATGCACTATTCCTTGTGAGTTAAAATTTTAAATAAAAGGTCACAATCTGGGAGGTATTTTTCTGTTAAAACTGGACAAAATTAGCCTTGAAATTTGTATTGCAAAAAAGCAACAGCAAACAAAGAGCCCATTCTAAGGATGCAAAAAAAAAAAAAAAAAAAAAGCTAAATTTTCCAAGCTAATAGTCTACAACAAAGATAATTTGCTCAGCTTTAAGAAAGTTGTTTTTTTAAAGTGCAATAAGTCACAGTAAGTATGATGTGTCTGGCATGATTTGATGGTTCTTTAAACCACAAATCCAAAGGCTCCTTGACTTTAATAACCTGAGAAACAGAGTAATCCTCTGTAAATTCACTGTCTTAAGAAATGCAGCTTATTATTATAAGGAAAACAAATTAGACTTGTGTTCTTATTGAGCATTATCAATATGGTGTGACATCCCTGTCAGCCAATCAGATTGCCCTGTTTATATCCCGCTGTCAAGTTCTTTCATGCTTCATATTTTTCAGTTCCTTTGTATATGGGGCAATCAACAAAAAACATCAGATTGTTTGTGATATTGATACATATGGACCAGGTGTCACTAAAAATTCTAAGCAGTCCAATTGCATTATTTGACTAAACCAGTCTGTTGAGCACATAGATGTCCTGGAGATGGGCACATTAGAAATGCATATATAGGACCTCATCATGATATTTGGACATTTATTCACTGAATAGACCCACTGAGATCAACTTTATAAAATCAGAGGGTTGTGAATGTCCAGCAGTCCATCATTCTGACTGACTGAACATCTAGAAGTTTTGTTTACTATTTTATTCAGGTGAGTTTGCGTGAGAAGTGGTTGGAGTGCACCTGAGAGATTATACAAAATGTATGTGTCATATGAGCACCACTGATTCACCAAAAATAACTCAAAATAATTCTTATATATTGTCCAAAGGTGTTTGACTGCTAACACATGAGATTCCAGTGCAGAAAGATTAGTGGATTTGATTATAGAGGACCCAAGATTGGAGGAAAGATGGAGAAAAAATCCAAGGGCAGGTGAGGAACGGTGGATAGGCACTCCCATGTTAAAGGATGCAGTTATATTATTTTGTTTTTCTATCAATCCAACTCCGTTGGATCTAAATAAAGTTGTTACCTGTGTATTTCACTCAGAAGATGCTATTAACAGTGTTTTATAGACATCTGTTCAAAAGTTGTTCCACTTTATTTGTATAGATGAAGCCTCTGTTGCCTATTGGGGAGCTCAGGAATGTGTTTATGGTTCTAATCTGGAGGGTGGTGGCGGTGTTTGCTTCTGGGAAGGAAAATTGGATGCAACTGGTTCAACAAGTTGTACCTGGTCTTAAATTGTGGTTGTTACCATAAAGTCAATCAGGAATATTAAACATGGAATCCCATAACACCATTTTTAAAGTCACTTTTCAGAATGGATCTGCACTTTGACTAAGACAGACTGTTTAAAGATGACCCACAAAGGGGAAAAATGTTTTGCCTAGTTTGGCTTCTTTATGATGAATAAAGGTCTGAAATTTTTTTTCCCAGAAAAGTTCATTTTTTTTCCTGCTTGTTTTTCAATTCAGAAATTCAGGTCTCATCTGCCCCATCTTTCCTGTAAGACTATATGGAACACTAGAGAATTAATAGGACTGTGACATCACAAGTACTAAGAGACAGGAAGGGATTTTTAGTCAGATTTCTTAAAACTATTAGTAGTAGTAGAAGTATTTATTTAAGAAAAACGTATTTAGCTCACTTGTCTGCGCACAGCTAGGAGAAAGGATCTTTATGTGAAAGATTAAATGCTTATTGCCCTTTAACTGAAGGTTGAGAAAGCTCCCACTGCAGTACTCTAGTAGGAATCTTTCACCAAAAATAGGTAAGAAAGTACTAGGTGGTAATATTATTTTATTCAGAAGGTAAAAAATAAGCAGAACAAGAAGTTCAAACCCACCTGCACAAAAGTTTCAGGTCTTTATAAATATTAACGAAGTGAAAGAGAACACAAACCAACGTTCTTTCTTTTCCATGTCACCTTTAAAACAAAGAGGAAATATTAATGGGATGATTGCACTTGGACCACTGTGCTCCCATCACCATGTTTTACGGTAACTTTTGGGGAATGACTGAGAAATTTCAGGAGACAGTTTACTGAGCATGAAAATTAATCAAATGAAACTTTTAAAAATACTGTCTGCAGGTGTTAACTTAATGTGTGATTTTAGTGTGATACTTTTGTATGGATGAGGTCACATAGACACCAACATCTGCTAACTGTGAATCTGACCTTACAAGTGATATTTCTTTTTCTCTTTCCTTTTAAGTTTAAGATCTTTCAAGACAGATGCAGCCCAGAAATTACATACTCCAAAAGTCCGTGCATTTGGACGATCTGTTACTCCCCGGCCTGGTGGGAATCAGTGTTGGAATGGGAGTAATCTGGTTCCGTATCGGGTCACATACACCTGGAACCGAGGTGGGAGGTTAAAAGAACTCCGTATCAGGTGATAGTGAAAGCTGTGCTCTGTATGTTTTGTTTTTTTAATCCTACTAAGGAAGGCAGCATTTTCTAGTGGTTAGAACGGGACTGGAAGTCATGAGACCTGGGTTTTACTCTCATATTTGCCATTGATTTGCTAAGTGACCTTGAGAAAGTCATTTATCCTTTTTGTGGCTCAGTTTCTCCATCTGTTAAATAGGACTAATAATACCCACTGTTTTTGATTTCCAGGGGAAAGGTGCTCGCTAAATACAAAGTAGTACTATGAGTGTCCTTCTCACTGTGGCTGATTCTGTATTTTGAATGGTTTGCTTTATGAGGAGTTTGAGATCTTTTGCTTTTCCTCCTGTAGGAAAATGTAAATAACTAGTAGTGAACAAGATGCATATGAATAGAATATAATTATAGGAATCTAGCCAGGCATTTTAGCTCTTAGTTCTGTGATCTAAGACCCACTCTACAAATTGTTTAGAAAAAGCCATTCTGTTATGGGATCAGATAGTCACCATGCAAATGAAACACAGAAGGGCCTAAGCTCCATTAAATCACCTGACAGCATCCCAATTAAGCAACCATCATTGTTATTTAGTATCATTAGGTATAAATAGGTTCCAGAGGAGACATCTTGTCTACATGGATTTCCCAGCTAAGTGTGTCCTGATTAGGCCACTGGTCTTGCAATGGTACACATGCCTAAGTTAATGGGACAACTCAGATGGTTAAAGTTAAATGTGTGTTTAAGTCTGTGCAGGATTGGGACCTTAGTGTTGTGTATTGTAGTTATTATGTATCAAGCTTCTGAGTCTCAAAAAACATTGCTGGGAATTGAGAGATTGAGTACAAAAATGCAGAAAGGCAACTAACCTGTGTTTGTCTTCCAGGCATCTGGCCAGGAAGTTCCTTTATTTGTGGGTGAAAAAGACATTTGGACAAGTTCTTCCTTCCAAAGCCAGGTAATTGAAGCTCCAAGTAGTAAGATTCTACTTTGACGTGGCTGAGCATTTGTATAGCTAAGCAAAGGGATACCTGCTTTGCAGGAAAATATTTGCAGATGCCTTTTGAAATTATTTGAGATCTGTCTCTGAATATTATTCTTAAATAATTGTGGCCAAATTTTACTTTAACTGTAAATCCAGAGAAATTGCACTGGTTTCAGTGCAGATTTGCGGGATTTACACCAGTGAAACTGAGAGTAGAATTTGGCCTTTCATTTTCATTGTATACGTTTTTTTAAATTAGAATATTATAGACAGTAAAGGTGGGAAAGACCCAATAGATCATTTAGTTCACTTCATCCTGCAGTATACAAGGCTATTCTTAATGTGTATTCACAAATGCTTTGCATATTTGATCTTTGAACTGTTACAGCAATAGAGCTTCTACAATTTGGGTTTAAATCACTACTGAAAAAGCAACACTCTCTTTGGAATTTCTTCCTATTTTGCTTTAATTTGTGTGTCCACTCTTGCTTGTCCTTGCTCTACGGGCATAATCCAGTTCCTGTTGAAGATAGTGTAAGACCTGCATTGACTTCAGTACGAGTTAGATCAGGCCCTAAGTCATCCCATTTCATTCCACTATGAGGAATATAAATTCTTACCAAGACTGTATTAGCTGGTGAACATGAATTGTCCTGAGAGCCATAATAGAACTCTTCCCCTCTTCCTCCCACATATTGGGTGTGCATTACTTGCTTTGGCAATGTGCAAATCCAGTATAAGAAGTCTGGTGAATGAGTGAAAATGCCCTTTTTGAAATCTAGAGCTCAGCCAGCTAAATTAAACTAAATTAACTTTATTTTAAATTTAAAAATATTGTTCCCAGATCCAAGACCAGATCTAGGGTCACATTATTGGGGGAGGCAAGTGGGTATTTTTGGGCCTTTGAATGTTATTTTAAAAGTGCACAACCTTCCAAGGAGGTAGTTAGATCCCTGGAAAGTCTTGGATTTTAAGAGTTTAAAAAAGTGAAATTTGGCTACTGTGTCAGTATTTTGCTATGATTTATAATTTAAATAAAGGATGAAGGCTGTACATATTGTACATATTTTGGCCTTTCTGACAATAATTTGGGGCCCCTTGAAGATCATTTGGGGAAACAAAATGTCCCTTTTGCCCCACTGATAGTGCCAGGTCTGCCCAAATCCCACATCGCCCTGGTTCACCACCCTCCTGTTGTTTTAACAATTCAGTCAATCTGAAAGAATAACCTATGCCTCTTTCATTTTTTCCTGCTTGAGTGCTTGGAATGGCTTAGCAGCTTGGTTTGATAGGGTAGGTAGCTTTGAATTGTAATATATGGTTTTTTGGTGGGTTTTTTGGGGGGCGGGGCAGGGGGAGTGGTCATTTTGAGCCTGATCCTGCAGACCTTACACATTTGAACAGCCCCATTAACTCGGTGAGATTCTTCCCGTGAACAAGGGCTGCAAGACTGGGCCCATTGTTTGCTTATCTCTCTCTGTTTGTTGCCTATTCTTTGGTTGATCCTTCCGTTTTCCTAATCTCTATGAAAAATATACGTAGATGAGAAACATGAGGAAATTATTCACATCTGCACCTAGTGTGACTTTAAATTTTTCAGAATATTAGCGATGTCATTTTGGCCAATGATCATTTCCTCAGAGTAATGTTTAAGTGAAATCAGAATTGAGGTTTCTCAGATAGGAACAATAGATATACTGGTCATTGTTATTTCTAATGATAGAGAATCTTATTCTTTGAAATCCCTCATCTGAGTCCCAGTTCCTTAGTTCAAAACCTCATCCCATCTGAGTTTTTATTAGTTTAACATTAACGTGAATGTTCATGTAACACCATCCGCTGGCCTGGTCACCTGTGGGAATTGAACCCAGGATCTCTGGATCTAAAAGCAAAGACCTTTATGGCTTGTGCTAAAGGACTAGGTTAATAAACTTAGAGGCAGTAGCTCATTCATAAACCTTTATACATGGCAACTAAAGGCGGACAAGCAGCCATACTGATAGCACATGATGCATGTAGAAAGAATGTTATCTAAGGTTTTTAATCATCCCTTTTTGGAATTTTAAATTCAGAATAATTTGTTTCACGGAGCACAGTGGGTATATTTCAGAGAAATATAAACCTGTAATCCAAATTAGTTACAAATATACTTTTAAAAATTAAAACAAAAGTTAGCTTTTGGAAAAAACATTCACACAAACCAATACCAAACAAGACTGACTAGAGATGTAAATGTAGCAGAGTGTTGTCTAATGGTTCGAGGCTCAAGCATAGCTCAAGAGAGGAGTTCTATTCCCAGATCTGCCACCAACTGACTGTGATCTTGGGCAAGTCACTTAACCTCTCTGTATTTTGTTTCTCAATTTTAAAAGAGGGGTAATTATTTACAAGGGTTGTGTGAGGCTCAATTAATTGTATCTTAAAGCACTTTTAGGCCTGGTCCACACTAACCCCCCACTTCGAACTAAGGTACGCAACTTCAGCTACGTTAATAACGTAGCTGAAGTCGAAGTACCTTAGTTCGAACTTACTGCGGGTCCAGACGCGGCAGGGAGGCTCCCCCGTCGATGCCGCGTACTCCTCTCGCCGAGCTGGAGTACTGGCGTCGACGGCGAGCACTTCCGGGATCGATCCGGGATCGATTTATTGTGTCTAGACAAGACGCGATAAATCGATCCCAGAAGATCGATTGCTTACCACCGGACCCGGAGGTAAGTATAGACCTACTCTTAGATTCTCAGATTAAATGTGGTATAGAAGGGCAAAGTTTTGTTATGTAGTTAGATACGGTTGGGTTAAGCAGCTAATACTGGAAAAAGGAGAGGTCCAGTCTCCTTTAAAATGTATTTGCTATTGACTAAGATATTTTTACAAATCTTCCCATCCTCAAAATCTTTCAACTGTATAGATGTCATTATGATCGGAAGATTCTGCAAAAAACCTTTGGCGAGTGGAAGGAGGAATGGTGGATTGTCTGCAGAGAGTGGAAGCTTAGCGTCAGAGCTGACTGCCATTACAGGTCTGTGAAATGACCTTGTATTGTTGTGTTCACAGGTGTGTGAGACATCCTCCCTGGGTCTTGGAGGATGGTGTGTATGTCAGTAAACAAACTACCCCAGCAGCACTGTTAGGTGAGGAAAGGCCAATATTAATGCTTTCCTCACTTATTATGTACAACTTTTTCTTCCTTCCTTATGGCCCCCCTTCATCCAACAAACAGTACATTCATCTTTCTTTGTCCTAAGATGAAATCAGATGTCACAGCTCAGGTGTCTTCGGAGTACTGTTCACCTTGTATGAATCAAATTTCCTGATTTCCATGAGTCAATAATTAATTTAGATCACTCTGAACATGTTCATATTGATATTCCTCTTGTCTTCTAAGTGGCCAAGTTCTCTTGAGGTTTGCTGTTATTTGACTTGAAGGAAGGAGCAAATGAGCAGCTGGACACTTGTCTTTTGTATTCTTTTTTTATTGTGTCAAAATGCAGAGTAGTTGCCATGCCGCTTGTCTACTGCTCACATGTTGACTAAGATTTGGGAACTTGATTTCTGTCTTGCTCCCAGATTATCTTCCATGTTGGCACAAACTCTGAGCCCATTAGCAGTGAAACAGGCATTCTAGATCCTCTTCTGCTTATATTGCTGTATGATGGGACAAATTAAGTTTCCTTTTCAAGAGGCTTTTATATATCTTGAGTAACCTCATAATCCCTTTATACCTTCCCCTCAACCTCTTACTGTAACATCAAAGCCTCTTGTACTCTTCTCTCTTTCTCACAAGGCTTTTTTGGCTATTATTCATAGGAACAAAGGGGTTTCTTCTTTCTTCACCTTGTCTCAGAGAGTGAAGAGTTAATGGATACCCTAAGAGTTCTGTCCCCTTTTTTACATGCTCTCTCTCTGCAGTCCTTTTCAGTTTGAGAAAGCTTTCAGAATCCTCTCGTTAATGTCTCAGTATGGGGCAGTGTAATTATTTAGAGGTAGACTGAAACATAGATGGATGAGTGATTGAGAGGCTAGGCCATACACACTCACTAAAAATATCTCTGTGAAGATGTTGCCTTTGCAGAATGGGTTATCCAAAGGGCAATCAAAGTTGATCCAAAACTTTTTCCCCTTGGATGTTAGGAAGCCTCACTTTCCTTGTGCCACCATGACTTTTCCATTGAATGGCAGAAGAAAAAGTCCAGATTTTGTGCTGCAAGACACTTCGCTTTCAGAATCTGACTATAAAGTCTCACTAGAAGCTGCTCTGTGTGATAGGAATTTCTCCTGCCCATTCCAGAGCAACTGAGACCAGGTCTGCTGTACAGGAACTGGCTAGATTGGATCAAGACTTATGATGCATTTTTTTGTTTTGTTTTTAACATGTGAACAAAAGAATGGCCATAGTGGGTCAGCTCAATGGTCCATCTAGCTCAGTATCCTGTCTTCTGACAGTGCCAGCGCCAGATGCTTCAGAGGGAATGAATGGAACAGGGCAACTTATCAAGTGATCCATTCTCTGTCATCCAGTCCAGTCAGAGTTTAGGGACACCCAGGTTGCAACCTGGCCATCTTGGCTAATACCCTTGATGGACCTATCCTCCATGAATTTATCTAATTCTTTTTTTAATCTAGTTATTCTTTTGACCTTCACAACATCTCCTGGCAATGAGTTCCCAAGGTTGACTGTGTATTGTGTGAAGAAGTACTTCCTTATGTTTGTTTTAAACATAATGTCTATTAATTTCATTGTGTGAGCCCTGGTTCTTGTCTTCTGTGAAGGGGTAAATAACACTTTCTTATTCACTTTCTCCACACCATTCATGATTTTATAGACTATCATATCCTCCCTTAGTCTCTTTTCTAAAATGAACACTGGCAGCCTTTTTAATCTCTCCTTAATTTCTTTGAATCATTTTTGTTGCCCTTCTCTGTATCTTATCCAATTCTAATATCTTTTCTGTTGTTCAGATATTTCCTATACAACCTGATATTCCAAGCCTGGAAGACTTTTATATGCCAGCAGCGAGAAAAGAGGAGCAAGTATCGTGTCGCAGAGGCTCATGGTGAGAGGGGAAGGGGGAGCAGCTTTCTTAAATATTGATGTCAGTTTTTCAAGGGATGTGTGTGGACAAATCTCTATTCCCTGCATGTGTTTGTGTATTTACCTCCCCAACTCCTGTGTGCAAGTGTAATTTACCAAGGCTTGTGATGTGTTCTCCATCACTGGTAATTTTTAAATCAAACTTGGGTGTTACACTCTGGGAATTATTTGGGGAAGTTCTGTGGCCTGTGTAATACAAGAGATCAGACTAGATGATCACAATGGCCTTGGAATCTCTGAAACTTATGTGCAGATGGTTGTCTACCTAAGGCTAGCAGGGGAGATTGCTCTTGATGCATTGTACTGTGCAGCTATACAGATAGTTAGGGATGCCAGTGAAAAAGCTTAAGGGACTCTCTATCTGCTCTTCAGACTCTCTACCTGCACTTCAGTGTTGGTCTGATCATTGGTATGGTATGTATTTGAATGGGTATTTTCACTAGAACAAATTATTGGTGGAGTTCCCCAGCCCCTCAGCTGATGTAGGAGTCAGCGTTGGCTTCCTCTCTGTGCATATGTTGGTTTTTACCCACCTTATCCTGAGTCCCCTCTCTTTTCAGAACACATGTTACGAGTGAATTGAAGCGCATAACATTTTCACAGTGAAATAGAGTTCTGACTTGAGCTATGTTGAGTCCGAGATTCTGTAGCTCCTAAGTGCACCCTGGTTAGTGCACATGTTCTCTGGTCTACTGTGGCTATGAAACCCAGCTGGGGAATCGCACATGCAAAGGGGATACATATTCTAGATGCACTGGAGAAGAAAGAAAGTTTTCTTTGCAAATGCCTGCCCCACTGACTCACTTGCCTGTAATGGTCTCAACTTCCAGTGACTACAGACAAAGATAGAGTGATTCCTTTGAGATCAAGTGGTAAATGACTGTAATTTTAAAGCTGAAGTCAAGATTTTTGTCCCATACTGCATGTCCAGTGTGAGGTTAGCTGACAACTGTGGTGTTTGTTTATGTGTGCAACCCTGGAAATTTACAGACTGGCACCTAATGTCGGGTATAGTAAACTCAAAAGAGACTCATCCACCTTCTTGTGGAGGGAGGTCCCAGCAGTTGTGGAAGTAAATGTGTCCCTTAGGCCAAGTGGCAACTGTAAAGTGAGGCCAGGGGTGAGGAAGGATTCTGTCCTCCCCGACTGCTGCAGATGCCCCTACCCCAAGCCAGTTTATTTGGTCAGGTACAGGGACTAGGACCTGGCTGTAGTTTGAAAAGCACTTGGGGATATTTCAGGATGGAGGGAAATAATATACCTGTAAAATATTTATTGTTTTCCCGTCTCCAAGTAAGGAGGCCAGGCATTAACATGCAGCCCTACTCCCATTTTCACAAGGAGTCAAATTGCATCTCGAGGTGTTGATTATAAAACCTTAGAATTTACAACATTGAAGAGGAGAAAATACTCATGCCAGTAGCTCTGAGCAATGCTTTTAAATGTTAATACCACATATCAAATTAACGCAAATTATTTGGCTTACAAAGAAAAATAATAAACCTCCCATTAATTAGTAAAAAAGTGAAAAAGAAGTAATCCCTTTTAAGATGTGTTAGATCTTGGCTCACTAGATTTTGGAGGACGTTGCCATAGAAAGATATACGTTTTCTATTTGATTTTAAATATTAAATAGCATAAAATTAACCAGCTTGTGTTTGGGGAAAGATACACTTTGGGTCAGTCCAAATCAACACCATCAGTCTTGGGCTATGGGTTTGTTCTAAGAGATTGAGAGGGAGGCAGTTTGTCCTAATGGATAGATCACCAGACTGTGATTTAGGAAACCTATGTTGTGTTCCTGGATATGCTGCTGAACTTGGGCAAGTTCTTATCCTCACCTCTCTGTGCTTCAATGTCCCCATTAAAATGGGGCTAATACTCCCTTGTAAAGTGCTTTGAGAACTACTGATGAAGCGCTATATAAAGAACTAGATATTATATTTTAATCTTGTCCAATAAGCCAGGTATGCTGAGTATTTCATACCCTTAGGAGATCTGGAAGATTTAAAAAGATGCCAAGCCCAGGTTTGTGCTATGTTTGTACAGAGTCCAGCACAATGGGTCAGTGATGGGCAGCTAGGCAGCTACTGCTATACAAATACTGAGAATGCTGAGGAAATATTAACTGTATCTGAAGCTGTAGTATGTGCCCACAGGAATCGTGCAGCCTGAACAAAGTCATTCAACAGTGTTTTATTTATACCTTGCGGGTTATGTGAAGCTATTGATATTTCAGATCTTATCTTAAACCCATCTCCATTGCTCTGCCAGCCTCTAAGGGGCTTGTCTACATAAATTATTCTGGAATTAAGTGGTGTATGAATTTAAAGTGCAATAGCTATTTCGCAGTAAGTCTTCATGTGGACACTCTTGTTCCTGAATAAGAGTGTCCATGCAGGGAGCTATTGAGGAGTAGCTATTCTGGACAATTTCCTTGTGCAGACAAGGCTTATCTGTGCCTCTCTCTCTCTCTAACCCCAGCTCTTGGAATGGCTGCAGTTTTAGCCTTTCCCGGTAGGTGGCAATGTAAGGCTGATAATGATTTTTAAAATACCAAATCCTTGTATGTCATTTAAAAAAAATGTTATAACCATTGCTGTGCACAGCGGAGAAGCAGAAGCTGCGCTGGACATGGCAGCATTGGCTGATCTACATTGATGTTCGCAGGACCAAGCATAGGATGCGATCCGAGGCATTGGCGTTCAGGGAAACAAGCACTCTGCGGTGAGAAACCACAAACACCTTCTCTATCCCATGATCTGCTCCCACACTAAATCTTCCTGGTTCATAGTTATGATTTTGTCTCAACTGTCTTCTCCTCTACCCCTCAAAGGACCACATGACTCCATCTAGAAGGCAGTGCATCAGTAACATGTGTATGTAGAGCCCTGCCTTTCCTGATGAGAGGAGGTTAGTTCCTCATCCCAGACTGCAGAATTAATGTGTCTTAAATGCTTTTGGCAGCATGTCATGGAGAGTGTGGACAAGACGACTGCGCCAGAAGTGTACTGGATGTGAGATGAATACTCTGGCCCTGCAGCACTGGGCCCAGAGCCTGCAGTTTCGGGTAAGTCCTTCAAACCCCAACCCTTCATACCTGAGATCACACATGGCTGTGAGTAATAGCTAGCAAATGAATAAAGAATTCTCCACCCTCAATAATCCCTTTGTACACTGAGGTACCTCTGATGAAAGGATGTACAGAGTGGGTGATGCGAGGTATAGGTTTGGCCTTACCCCTCCAGATGTGCATGCAGGTGTGAGTTCCCCAGGCAAGATCTTACCTGTGAACTGCTTCTCAGTGGTGCAAGTAAAATAGAACTATCCCTGGGTTCTCTCCACATGGGGTCCTCAAACACCCTTCTTCTCTACAATGCAGGTATAAAAGCAAAATCCAGGCTTTTCTAGATTTCAGTGTATTTCTAAGGAGCTGTGTGGCCAAAGGGAATTATTATGATTCTTTACACCATGCCCAGGAAAATAGCAGATGCTTTATAGAGTAATTTAAAAAGACAAGACGTGGTCTCTGCCCCAAAGAGCTCCCCACTTTAAAACAAATCGATAAATAAGAGGTGGAGGAAAATGATTTTTATTATGTTTCAAATGGCCAAAAGGAGTCAATCATCTTATCTTCCTCGCTGGGTCATTTACACTCACGACCCAGCAGATGTGAAGTGACTGTAGGACACTCACTGTTCAATGAACAGTTAATCTTTTGTGAAATCCAAAGTGAAAATAATTTGTCAAGACGATATATTTTATTTCCTGCGTCCTGGAACTGTTCAGCCTTTCCCTGGAAGGGTGGCGGTTGCTGTCATGGGTTTAGAACAAGGCACTTGCTCTCTTCCCACTTGGGTAGGGTGTGGTCTTTGCTTCTAGCCTGACTGACAGATGGCAACTCTGCATGGGATCAGCACTTTGCCAGGGAGGCTGGTCCCATGACTTGGGAAACACTGTTAGGACTTTAGATACCAGCCTCCTTCATCTCCTTTATATGAAAAGATTGTACTTGGGAGCCCATTATTAATTCCCAGAAAGTAGCATTCTGCCCTTTAAAAGGAAGAAATGGTTGTGTAACTTAAAATTTCTCAGGCTGTTGTAAGACTGGCCCTGGAATTCCCTGTTTCTTCTCACCTTCCACTCTGCAGTATGATTTGGGTATAGAAACAGCTCAGTATTGTTGACAAGGTGAGAGGAGTTTGGTTGTACATGTAGGGAAAGCCAGGGTGGGAATGAGCGGGAAGGAGGAGGAGGTTAATGAAAGTCCAGGCCTAAATAGATTGGAAATGACCAGCAGAATTGAACATACATTATTGCTTCATGAAAATCTCATTCCTCATAGCTCCTTTATTTCTGTCTCCTGGTCTCTATTTGATATGCTCTCCCTCTCCATTGCCTTTGTGCTTCCTTTTCCCCTTCTTCTGCCCTTGCCCATTCCCTCAATGTTCCCTTGCTCTCCTCTGCTTATTCTTGGCTGACCCTCCTCCTCATTTTTTCTAATTTGTATTGTCAGGCCTGGCTACAGTGGATGGAGCTGTATTTGCACATCCAGCATGACAAGCAGAAGGAGGCCCGGGCAGTGAATCATCATCAGCACTGGGAGCTGAGGAGATGCATGAAGGCCTGGCTGGGGCACCTGCAGCTTCAAAGAGAAAAGAAGCATCAGGACAGTGAGTGAGAATCATAGAAATATAGGACTGGAAGGGACCTAGATAGGTTATCTAGTCCAGTCTGCTGCACTGAAGCAGGACTAAATATTATCTAGACCAGCCCTGACAGATGTTTGTCTAACCTGTTCTTAAAAACCTCCAATGACGGAGATTCCACAACATCCCTAGGTAATTTGTTTCAGTGCTTAACCTTACGGTTAGGAAGTTTTTCCTAATGTCTAACCTAAATCTTCCTTGTTGCAATTTAAACCCATTACTTCTTTTCCGGCCCTCGATGGTTAAGGAGAACAGTTTATCACCCTCCTTCTTGTAACAACCTTTTATGTACTCGAAGGCTGTTATCGTGTCCCCTGCCAAGTCTTCTCTTCTCCAGACTAAACAAGCCCAGTTTTTTCAATCTTTCCTCGTAGGCAGTCTTTTCTAGACCTTTAATCATTTGTTGCTCTCCTCTGGACTTTCTCCAGTTTGTCCACACCTTTCCTGAATTGTGGTGCCCAGAACTGGACACAGTACTCTAGCTGAGGCCTTATCAGTGCTGAATAGAGTGGAAGAATTACTTCTTGTGTCTTGCTTACAACAGTCCTGCTGTACATCCCAGAATGATGTTCACTTTTTTTGAAACAGTATTACATTGTTAACCCATATTTAGTTTGTGAGCCATTATCACCCCCAGATCCTTTTCTGCAGTTCTCTTTCCTAGGCAGTCATTTCCCATTTTGTATTTGTACAATTATTCCTCAGTAAGGGGAGTACTTTGCATTTGTCCTTATTGAATTTCATTCTATTTAATTCAGACCATTTCTCAAGTTTGTCAAGATCATTTTGAATTTTAATCCTGTCCTCCAAAGTGCTTGCAACCCTCCTAGCTTGGTATCGTCTGCAAACTTTACAAGTGTATTCTCTATTCCATAGTCCAAATCATTTATGAAGATACACCTCTACCCCGATATAACGCGACCCGATAGAACACGAATTCGGATATAACGCGGTAGAGCAGTGCTCCGGGGGGGCGGGGCTGCACACTCCGGTGGATCAAAGCAAGTTCGATATAACGCGGTTTCACCTATAATGCGGTAAGATTTTTTGGCTCCCGAGGGCAGCATTATATCGAGGTAGAGGTGTATTTGAATAGAACCAGACCCACGACAGATCCCTTCAGGACCCCACTCAATATGCCCTTCCAGCTCAATTGTGAGCCATTGATAACTACTCTGAGTATGGTTTATGAGCCAGTTGTCCACCCACCCTGTATTAGATTCATCTAGCCTATATTTCCCTAGTTTGTTTATGAGAAGGTCATGTGAGACAGTATCAAAAGCCTTACTAAAGTCGAAATATATGACATCTACTGCTTCCCTGTGATCCACAAAGCTTGTTACCCTGTCAAAGAAGGATAGTAGCTTGGTGATTTGTTCTTGACAAATCCAGGTTGACTGTTACTTATTACCTTATTTTCTTCTAGGAGCTTACAATTTGATTGTTTGATTATTTGCTCCATTATCATTCTGGGTACTAAAGTTAAGATGACTGGTCTATAATTCCCTGGCTTGTCCTTATTCCACTTTTTATAGATAGATACTATATTTGAATGGAGAGATGGGACAGAATAGGGCTTCACTATCTAAACAACTCATTGCCACCGATAGGAGAAGTTGATATATTTTCCCTTTTAGGAGACACAACAGATGCTTCTGTTTGGTGGTTCAGCAGCTGAAGAGCTGTGGCCTGGGGTAGCAAGGATTGTGTGGTTTGTCTACAGATGCATCCAGAATGCTGTTGCCTTATTGTGGATGGATGGATAAGAGGATGGATATGGTCTTAGAAAGGAAATTGCTGTATTGACCAAAGCTTACACATTGTAGCGTGTACTCTGATTGGGGTACCTGACAGGAAGAAGTATGAAGCCAACTTCAGAACTAGTATCAGTTCCTGCAAGGGTATCCTGAATAACCAGAACAATGTCAGCTAATAGGTGGTGGTAAAATTCTTGGTAAAATTCCCATCATCCCTTGCTGGTACTGGAGATTCTGTCACTTGAGAGCCTAGAGTTTGCATGTCATTGCCTTGTCCTGACACAAATGATGCAGGAGCAGAGAAAGCTGGTCATGTGTAATTCGTGTCTGTTTTTCTAGAGCTGGCTCAGCAACATCACCAAGTCTATGTGCTCCAACAGTGTTTCTCTGGCTGGCGGCAGGCCTGGGAGCACAGGAGAAGCATGCAAATCCACCAGGAGTGCATTGGTGAGCTAGCAGCAAGGGTTACCTTACGGAGAGTCTTCACACACTGGAAGCATTGTATCCTTTGTGTATGCTGCCATAGAGGTGCCAGGTTCAAGATATTCCTGCAGGTGGACGGGGCAGATGAGCAATAATGTAAGAAGCAGCATTTGGGTCAGGCATGGTTGGACTGAGAAGCACTTGTTCATTAGAAAGGTGCAGGATAGTCCATAGTGAATGGGCATTGGAAGGGAGCAAGACTAGCACTTGGAACACATTAAGTAAAAACCTGTAGGGACTAGGATATGGCAGCAGGGAATCGCTGACAGTAGACAAGAGATGCGTCATTTTAAACCAGTGAAGCCTCTAACAGCTTTGCTGCAACCAAAATGTCTCTGTGTGCATACCAGTGCAGAAAACCCAAAGCTAAAGCAATTGTGGACTGGAATTTAGTGCCTGTCCCTGAAGAAGAGGGTGTGTTGTGTGTGTCTATAAAAGATACTTTGTTTTTAACTTGATGACAGATGTTGTACTGTGCATGGAAGAGACCTGGAAGCACAAGCTTGCAGAAAAGCATCACCGGCACCATCTGTTGGTAAGAGCTTTATAATATCTCAGGTGAGAGGGAATCTAGGCTATTTGGAATGATTTCCCAGAGCCGCACCTAGCCACATGTGTTCATGTCAATGGTGAGTGTGTCATGCTTTAGGTGCTATGTATAGCATTTCCTTCCATGAAATGTTCAGCTCAGATACTAGGTGCACAGATTCAAACTGTCATGGAATCCACCAAACTCTCTGTACCTCAGGGTGTTGTGTGTAGAGAAGATAGATTCATAGACTTTAAGGCCAGAAAGGGACCATCATGATCATCTAGTCTGACCTCCTGCACATCACAGGCCACAGGACCTCACCACCCATTCCTGTAATAGACCCATAACCTCTGGCTGACTTACTGAAGTCCTCAGATCATAATTTAAAGACTTCAAGTAACAGAGAATCCACCACTTACATTAGTTTACACCTGAAAATGACCCATGTCCCTTGCTGCAGAGGGTGGCGAAACCCCCCAGGGTCCCTGCCAGTCTGATCCAGGGGAAAATTCCTTCCCGACCCCAAATATGGTGATCAGTGAGACCCTGAGCTTATGGGCAAGGCCCACCAGCCAGACACCTGGGAAAGAATTCTCTGTAGTAACTCTGAACCCTCCCCATCTAGTGTCCCATCACTTCCCATTGGAGATATTTTGCTAGCAGTTGCAGATTGGCTACATACCATTGTAGGCAGTCTCATCATACCATGCCTTCTATAAACATATCAAGCTCAGTCTTGAAGGCAGTTAGGTTTTTTGCCACTACTGCTTCCCTTGAAAGGCTTTTCCAGAACATCTCTCCTCTGATGGTTAGAAACCTTCATCTAATTTCAAACCTAAACTTGATGGCCAGTAATATCCATTTGTTCTTGTGTCCACATTGGCGCTTAACTTTAATAAGATAGAGGACTGACACTCATACCTTGATAGGAAATCTCATCTGAGACATATCTTTCCAATCAAGAGCAAATCAAGTTATTGTTCCAATCAAGAAGCAAATTAACTCAGACCAGTTGGTCCCTCATGCGCACCCTGGCCTCTTCACTCTGGAATAGCATCTTCCCCTTTTTATTCTAGTGATTTTTCTCACCTTTGCTACTTATGCAGGAGGATTACTGCCCCAGTGCCATGAGGATAAATGGCTTTGTTCCTGTTTACACTGCTGTGCTACAGGAGTCAATGTCTGTACTTCCTGTACTCCCCTCTTGAAGATTGAAAATCTTCCCTCTGTGATAATGCCATCATGTACCGGCCACCTGTGTGAGAGCCTATAAATGTCTCTTCTGCTTGGGGAGGGATAGGAGTTAGTCTTTTTTTTCCCTTTATCCTTAAAAGCACCCCCACTTCCCAACATAAATAAATTCCTTATCTCTGGTATTCACAGGGCCTCTGGCTTGTTGGAGCAGATATTATTCTGTAGTGTGAGGCAGTTTTGATCATCAAAAAAATGACCCTAAAGCCAGTGAGATTATATTTTGGAAATAGCAGTAGTAGTGTAACAGAAAGTGCTGGCCTTTTAAGGCAGGGTACATTCTCGGCACATAATTCTTCCCAGTTCAGCCCAGTATTGAGGCATTCTGGGATTTGTAGTTCAGTGAGACCATAAGAGTTAGAGGTCAGTAAAGAGCTGGGAGAGGGGAGAGCAGTATTTAAGATCCCCTTTCCCAGTACAGAGAGATCTTGGGAAGGGATAGGTTGTGAGTCTCCCCTGCTTCAGGGTAGGAGCAAGTTGTGGGTCTCCAGTCAGACAGGGAAAGGGCAGGACCTGTTGAACTCTCCATTGAGAGAGGGTGTGGGAAGGGGCCTGGGCAGTGATTGCTGACAGAGCAAGGGAGAGAGCTGGATGACTCGAGAAGAAACCCGAGGAAGGGAGAGGTTTTTAATTTAGCTGGAGAGCTAAACTCTCCAACCAGGGGGAGGGAGCCTGAGGCTCGGCTATGTATCCATGACACGTCAGTAGGACTGACCATTACAAGTAGCAACAAAGTTGGATTCTACATGCCCAGCTTTGGCTATCTGTAAGGAGCAGTTGGTCCCAAGGGAAATTGGCTCTTGGCTGCTTGGTTATTCAGGCTACACAGTGAATGGTAAGTAAAATTCTGCTGATTGTTTTCTCAGCACTTTGGGTTTAATGCCTTGCGGAAGAACATTATAAATGCTCGTCTCCAGCAAATGAGAAGAAATTTGGCTCATCGGCAGCATCAAGTAATGGTGGGTTTAATTTGTGTTATGCTGTGTTTATATGAAACCTTTCCCTGAACCTTCCCACCTTCTCACACCTGTTCCTACAAAGTGTTCTCTAGTCAGTTGCATTGGTCCCTTGCTACCAGCAGTTTCAGAAAATATCTCCTGTGTAAGTCTATGGTCAGTCACAGACATGTTGGCCTAGTTATGTGTTGTCATACAGCCCCATTGTGAACCTCTTTGTAGCCAAGAAGATTTATAGCCTCTCTCTGTATGCAGGGAACAATTGACTGTAACCCTGTGACAAGAAGTGGTTCAACTAAGCTCAGCAGAGTTCGCATTATAGCAGCATCTGGATGTACAACATTTCTATTTTCAATTGTTTGAGGACTCCAGGTCTGCATTGAAGACATTCAGAGCAGCTGGAAGAAAACAGAATTGTATCAGGCTTTTTAGACTGCTTTGTTTTGTATAGCAGCACAGTGTTCTTTAACGAACTCTCCCTCCAGAATGCTGTATTAGCAGAACATCTGCATCGTCATTCTTTTGGATTCTCCCGCTCTTGTTACCTGAGTTTTTCTATCTCTGCTGTTTTGCTCCAGTTGTTGCAGAGCTTCTGGAATCGCTGGAAGTGTCGGTTAGAACAGGAGGAGGAAGAGCATCAGCGGTCCCTGACACTAGCAGCTCGCAACCACTACAGGTACTTCAGGGAAATATATTTTCAGATGCAACTAAAGAGCTGGAACTCATCAGCTCTTGGTTCTGATTTTAAATCTGGTAATACTTTGATGCGTGAGATCATCCTGGCACATTATGAAGAGTGGTCTAGTTCTGAACCATACCTCATTTGAGAAACATGGGAGGGAAATTGACATTGGTAAGCCATAAGCCTTGTCTAGGTTCACTTATTTAAAAAAAAAAATCTCCCATCAGTGTGTGGAGTACTAGTGTAGACACGGCATAGGCGGTTTTGCCACCAGGTTGCATAGACCTGCACTGAGCAGGATTAGAAAACAGGGTGGTAAAACATCTTCCCTGTCTACATGAGTGCTGTCACCATAGGAACCTAGAGAGGGAGAGATCATTTTTTGGGTAGGTGTTGTTAACTACCATAGAGGCTAAATTCCTCTTTCATCCCAGTGAAGATACTTATTCCAGGGTTGAGTGCATAATTATGAAGCAGTAGAAGAAACTTTTGCAACTGCTTTACCTAGGGAGGTGGTGGAATCTCCTTCCTTGGAGGTTTTTAAGGCCCGGTTTGACAAAGCCCTGGCTGGGATGATTTAGTTGGGAATTGGTCCTGCTTTGAGCAGGGGGTTGGACTAGATGACCTCTTGAGGTCCCTTCCAACCCTGATATTCTATGATTCTATGAACTGTACCTGCCTAGATTGTGTTTTTAAATAAATATGTAACTTCTGCTTTTGTTGCCTTTCTTTTGGTGGGGTGGGACGAATCTATATGGCGTACTTAAAGCACTTTAAGGTAACACAATTATTTCCTGATTGAGACTGACTTTTCAGGACACTTAAGGTATATGGAGCTGTCCAGGTCCCGAGCTGCTCTTTCAAATAGAGGGAGGCTGTTTGCTGAATAGTTGGGTTTTGTTTTTTTATTTCAGGGTAACGCTTCTGCACAAGTCTGTCAGGTTGTGGTTAAGGAATGCCAAGTGGAGGAAACACAGGCAGGTATGGAGTATTTGTCATGTTTAAGTAGCTCTTACACGAGATTCAACCCAAATGATTCTAAAAGCGGGAGGATGAAGGATGGGTGAATGTGCCAGTCATTTCTGTGGTGCAGCAGGTTCATAGGATAAAATGATGTCCTCTCTGATCAATAGTTTGTTGAAAGAATTGTACATCATCCAGTCAGAGCACTTCTCTGGGAACCAAAGCATGCTAATGTTGGTTGCTGGAGTTTCTAGGAAGAACAGAAAGCCTTGATTTATGACAGGAAGTTGATTTATGATCATTATTACTATTAGTTTCCAGTAGTGCCCACACTGCAAGCCTGGTTTTGAAATATTACTTTGTTCTGAGTGCAGCCTCCAGAATCAGCTGGAACTGTTGAGCTAGTTGGGTGGAATTGCTTTTCCACCTCCTTCCCTGTGAGAAGTGTGGAGTAGAGTTTTATAAAGACTAGAAACAAACCCCAAAAGCTAGGTACACGTAACACTTATATGTTAAGTAGGATGGTTTAGTTCAGATGGCCTTGTTGTGGTAGTCCCTTGGGAAGGGAGCACTGTTCTGAAATGAAACCAAGCCTGTCATTTGCTTTTTAGATGCAACATGCCAAAGCTGACAGTCACTATGGAAGAGTGATCTTGCCTGTCACCTTCCAGGCCTGGAAGAGGTTTAAGAACTATCAACGCTGGTGGAGAGAGATGAAGGAAACGGCATCATGCTTTCATAGGTAGAGTGGATTGTTCTTATGGACTGACTTTAAAGAGTATGTGCATTGGGCTGCAGCAACCAGTGACATGTGTAACTAAGACTAAAATGTGTTGTACAATCCACTTAGGTCACCCCATGAAAAGAAAAGGTGACTTACTGGAACCTGTCGTTCTTCAGTAGTTGCCCCTGCGCCTTCCCACGTGTTGTTCCCTTACATCTTGACACCAAGGGTTACAGAATCTCACAGGTGTGAATGCTCAGAGGGTTTGAAGAAATAGTAATGTTACTTTGGAGAACAGAAAGAATCGGGCTGTTGAGAGGCAGTGTGGTCTAGTGAATTGAGATGAGACCGAGGCAGGAACCCGTGATGTCTCATTTTGGCTCTGACACTGACTTGGAGCTTGTCTGCACATAAACTGGAACCGCTGCAACTGGAATCACATTGTTTGCAATTCACACCTTTGTTTACTTTGATGTAACTTTGTGCATGGGCACTCTGCATTGGTTTAAAGCTAGTTTACATCATTTCAGTTGGCTCCTGTTATTTACCAGGGACAATATTTACCATGAGCAAGCTAAACTGCTATAAGCCAAGTTTAAACTAGTGCAGTGTCCATGCAAATTTGTAGTCATTTTAACCAAATCACAACATCACAGCTTTAGTTAAACCGGAGCAACTTCTGTGTATAGACAAGCCCCAAATGTATAACTTAAGTGAGTAAAAATCAATGTTGGTCACAGTGAAATAAGTATCCAGCTGCAGACTTGCACTAAAATAACTAACCTCCAACCAATGTAGTTATTCTGCTTCCAGTTTCTGTATAGATAAGTCCTTGCATTGTTGCCTTGGCACGTCACTAATGGCTTTCCTTCTCCAGAGGAGCTCAGCACCCCCCTCCTCCACTGAAATAAACAGACCCCGGGGGTGCTCATCACCTCTGAAAGTTAGGCCACTAACCTGTCCCTCAGTTTCCCCACCTGTAAAGTAGGGATAATGAAATTACTAGCCTACTTCACTGGGATGTTGTGGTGGTTGGTTAATGGTTTGTACAGTGGGTTGAGGATATAAAATGCTATATTTATTCAGTACATTGTTATCTTCTTTTCACTTCTGTAATGATAGGGGGGAAAAAATGAGAAAAATACTACTCTTTAGAGATTTTAAAAGAACTTTTGTGGGCTCTTATTGTTTGCATGAATTCAGTCCTGACTCTGAGCTGGCAGGGGTGTGATGCAACTAAACTTAAGCATCGCTTCAGTTTTCTGATTAGAAAGCACATGACGAAGCACAGCTTCTCTAAAGAGGGGCTGTGTCCAGACCTAGATTCCTACAATGGACTCCCTCCTGGGAAGCATTTTTCCTTTTAAGTCAGAAGAAAAACATTTTTTTTAACACTGACTCCTTCTCAGCATGCCTGGGCCCTGTACCCAGATGACTTTTAAGTTATTTTTATGGGCTAGAAATGTTTACGTCCTGATGAATTTCTGCCATCAAAAGCCAGGCTGCACAGCTTAAAAACAAGCCACAGAGCGCCTTGGTACTGTTTTAGAAGATACCTTGCTTTCTAGGAGACACACATGTAGATTTGGAGGGTGGCTTGAGTAATGAGGACAGCTGCTCTTCTGAAAGCAATTAGAGGAGTTTGTTTTGGCTAAGTCGGAGTGCAGCTGTGGCACACTGGAGATCAGAATAAAGAGCAGGCCCAAAGCCCATATTTTTCTAGCTCAGGAGGCTCAATGAGGTGATTAAAGGAAAATTGGCTGCTGCTATGTAGCTTGTGTCTCCTCAGCCAGAAAAGGGGTTGAACATATGAGGGAATGGGGAAAGATTTTTAAAGGCACAAATGACTGTTAGGTGAATGTTGCCTCTTAACCTGAATGGTTAGCCAATATTTGGGGCCTTGCCTGATTTGTTTGAGTTAGGAGGAGAAAATTATTGAGTCAGGTATTTGTTTGATGCAGTTATGTTTATTTACAAAGAAAATACACACAGTCTCATTGCCCTGAACGCAGGGAACAAGGAACAAACAAGAGGCAGTTTCCGTATCCAAAAATCCAAGCCTGCTTTTCAAACAGTTCTGTGTGCAGAAGAAGTTCTCTCTTTTGGCTTCCTCCTAGGGCCACACTCACCAGTACTTATCTCGCTTTCTGATCCTGTCTCCTTCTGACACACATAGCTCCACCACTCAGTGCCCCAGCCCCTGCATTTGCAATCAGTCTATGGATACCGTCTTATTCTCCCTGAGTTAGTTATTGCTGTGGCGTTCCCGTGCTGTCCAGGGCCTTGGGTGGCACCTTCTGTTGTTGTTTACTCCTTAAAGATCTTAATTACTACTTTCATTTAGTCTGAATGAAAGATGGGTAGCATGACCATCAGCTTCAACAAGGTCTGTGATTGCCCCTAAATATATCCAGGTTAAAGAGTTTTGGAAACAGCTCTTCCTTGGAGCTGCTGCTGCAGTTTGAGATTGGTGCTGTTCCAGTTGGGCTGCGGCCTACGCTTCTGGGCTGGTAAATTTTCACAGCAGTTGGGCAACGTGTGTGTGTAATGTATAGTGTTATTACCCCTTCCCTAGATCTCTCCTCCATATATATATATTGTGCTTTACGTCAGTGGTTCCCAAACTTTTTAGTAAGGGGATCCACCAATTGCATTTTGTCGTTTCTGGGTACCCACCATTACGAATGGTGTGTGTGTGTGTGTCTGTGTGCCTGTGCGTGTGTGTTACTGTTTACTATTTTTAAATCTTTTACTAATTGAAACACAAAAGAAAAACAAAATCCCCTCCCCAGCCCCTTGCTCTTTCTTTCCCAGCCCTGTCCCCTCTTGTGGCTAGAGAACTCTAATAGGGCTTCTGGTACACCCCATTACTCCTGCAAGTAAGAGTGGAAGACAGGCTACAATAGAAAACACAAAAGAGCCTTCCAGGCTGTCTCTGTGCTGGGTAGCAATTAGCCTCTCCAAGATCCTCTCATATCTGGGGGCTTTACTGAAACAGACTCCAAAAAACCAGATTCCTCTCCCAGCAAGGGGGCCACGCAATCCCAGTCTTCCCTTGTATCAAGGTGAGGAGAGCATCCCTGCTCCCCCATCCCTGGCCTGGCCTGGCCAGGTCCCATCCTGCCCCCAAGTCCCCTGCTCAGCTCATCCTGCTCCCGCAACCCCAGCTGGCCCCTCTCTCCCTGCAGCCAGGCCACAATTGTTACCATGCTGATGACTTTCTACTTGCTTAGTCCAGCCACTTCCTCTGCGCTGCTGCTGCTGCCCATATTCCGCTCTCTACATTGCTGCCTGCTGTCCAGGGGAAGTGAGAGCAGGGTCTGGATGGCAGCAGCAGAGTGGAGGAAGAGACTGGAGCCAGCAAGTGGACAGTCCTCAGCCAGTCCTCAACCCGTGTGTGCCCTGGGATGCTTTCTCTATGCTGCTGCCTAGACCCCATTCTCAAGGCTGCTGCCTATGTTAAGTGAGAGTGGGGGTCAGGTGTAAGCACTTCCAGGGCACGTGCGGAGCTGGGACAGGCTGCTGACTGTCCGCTTGCTGGCTCTGTTGACTTCCTCTGCATTGCTGCTGCTGTCCGGATCCTAATCCCCACACTGCTGCCTGCTGCCCAGGGGAAGTGAGAGTGCTGGGGTGGGGGCACATCTCTAGGGTACAGATAACCCAATCCTCTAGTGGGTCAGGACCCACTATTTGGAAATCACTGCTTTACGTTTTGAAACACTTTACAAACATCTCCCCATATACCCTTGCGAGGGAAGTAGGAAGGCAGGCAGGCAGGCAAGTCTATTATCCCATTTTATAGAGGAGGAAACTGAGGCTGCAAGATTAAATGATTTGCCTAAGGTTACACAGTGAGGCATTGGCAGAGAAGTGAATAGAACACAGGAGGCCATTTGGTCCAGTGCTTAGACCACTCTGCCTCCTATACGTTTTTGTCTTGAAAGTCCATTTTACAACATTTGCTAAATTTGTAACTCAAACCACTGTCACTTAAAGAAAAAAAAAGAAAAGAAAAAGAAGTTGTTGTGCCTGTCTTTAAACATGACAAATCATAGATTAAGGTCTGTCAGTGTGTGGAGGTAGCAGGGCTGCGTTTATAGCTTTTGAAGAAGAAGCACAAGGTTATATTATATCATTTGCTTTCAGATATATTGTCAATGAGGGAACTGGAAATTAGAATAATCTGGGTGGAAATAGGAAATTCTAGCAAATTCAGCAGAAAAATAAATGTTTTCTTAACATTCAGTAGTCTAAGTGGGATTTCAAGGAGCAGTGGAATGGACTGTATACTTGTGTGTGCATGTAATTATTTTTTAAAAATCCATGGAATAAAGAGGTGTAATTGACTTCTAAAACAGTCTTGCCTGATGCTATAAAATCAAAGCAACTGCATAACAAATGGTTTCAATTTGGACAGACTGGCATTGTCATCAGAGCCCATAAGGCCAGACCCTTAGATGTTAGACAGGATTCATTGGTTCCACTGACATTCTTCATTCTTGCTTGCAGGGAATTGTTGATGAGACAGGTATTTGACACGTGGTGGCTGAGTGCATGTCAGCATCGAGAGAACCATACGAGAGAGAGAATGGTAAATGCAGCACTTTCCCTTGGACTTCACCAAGGGGATAGATGGAACAGTTTCCTGATCACCTCCTGTGAACATGAGCAGCACAAGATGGGCTTGCACCCATTGCTATTCCACATGAGACGATTTCCTGTGTCCATCACCACCTCTGAGGAAGCTTGCCCTGCTGCTCATTACAGCCTATATCATGAGTTCACCAATTTTCTCCTGTCTGTTGCAGGCCATTCTTCACTCTAAGCAGCAGGTGTTGGTTCGTTTCTGGTGCTCCTGGCGCAGGAGAACAGCGGTGTGTTTGGAGGAGCGAGAGAGCACGGCTCTTGCCCATGATCATTACTGCCACCTGTTGCTGCGGAAGACTTTCCATTTCTGGAAGAAGAACGTTCAGGAGATCAAATCAGAGTAAGAGGCAGCTTGAAAGGGAGACTGATCCTGATTCAGTCTCAAAATTGGCCCCTTTCACAAAGGAGTTTGATTCACACCAACACTGACCCCTCACATGTTTTAGAAGCTGTTAGCACATCCTAAATGTTTACATATTTAATAAATGTACTTTCCCAGCACAATAGCAAATGTGGATTCAGGCTTGGTGCTAGAGAAGCACAATAGGTCTCTCAGTAAGAGAACTGTCTGGTCTGTTTTTCCTTTAGGAGGATCAAGGAGGTGAAAGCTATTAGGTTTCACTATTCAAAGTGCCTGCAGTGGTCTTGGAGCAAGTGGAGAAAGGTGAGAATTCGAGCAGGTAGAGAGTTCTGAATCCTTCTCTATTTATAGATTACCTGTGCTCATCATTTAGCTGCTTAACAGACACCATATCAAAGGCATTGTATGGGCATAATACTAGTTAATCTTGGGCTACCCTAACCAAAGGCTGCTCTCTCCAAGGAGGGGTAAAATACTGCAATAAGGGAGGAGTAGGAATAGTGTGGGAAGATGAGAGGGCGTTCTTTGTTTGTCCTACATTGCTCCCCTGCTCGCAGAGGTGGGGAGGGCAGGACTGTGGCTCAGTGGTGTTACCCAGACAGTGGTTTTGGGACTATTATATGAATGTGCGTGTGAAGGCTTCCCCGACCATTAGCACTCTCTGTGCTTCCCAGAGCATCACTTAAGTGCTCCAGTCCCTGAGGGGAACTCCTGGGAAATACCACACAGTGCTTTCTGTTCTCAGGAAGGTTTTTATTAAATAACCCTTTTTAGAAAGATGATAGTTAAATATTACACCAATCTCTAGCTCTGTGATGATTGGTACCTGCATGAAACATTATCTCCAGTTCACAGAACCTTGTGGCAACCTTCTGATTTGTAACAGTTCTTCCCGTCTCTTGTGAATGGGATATTAGCAAAAAGCATGTCCGCTGCTGTTTCAACCAGCCTGACTTCAATAAAGACTGTTACTCCAAGGGCACCCTGGTGCACCCTTTACGGGAGCCTAGTGCTCTTTCTCTGCTACAACCATTCTAGGACAATACACACTGCTGGCTGGAAGTGGCAGCCCAGCTAGCATGCTCCAGATACTTTGAGTGGGAGAAGGGTCATATCATCATCCCAATGGCAAATCCCAAAGGCTCATGGCCTCCTTGCAAATTGAGTGCCACCTGGATCAATCTCTGATCAGGTGCTTAAGGTGGTCTGATTGCGTATTCAATTTATGTCCGTCACTAGCAATCATGTAGTGCCACCAAAGCTTTTGGCGCCACATGATTGTCGGCGTTGTAGTGGCATTCCTTGGTGTACACACTACAAAATTTGTTGCTTTTTCATTCCTATAATATGTGCAAAGCAAGAAAGCCACCAAAACCAAACCAGTGCTGATGAAGATGGCTGCTGGGTTCGGCACTGAATATCCTAGTTTCTGATCTTGTCCTGCCACTTGATATGGAGCGGCTGACAGAGACAGCAAGAATTGAAAATTTCAGTCTCTTTGGTTCTTCAGTCTTTCTTGGGGCCCACGTTTCACAAGGAGGATCATATGCTGTTTGGCATATCAGTCTCAGGGATGATAGCCTTTTCCCAGAATATAAAGGTTTGCTGATCTAGTGGTTGGAGAAGCAGGGCTGTCAGACCTGTGTTGCTGGGGGTCATAGGCGGGAGTGGGGTTTCTGTTGTCTTGTTAACTGGCACCAAAGTAAGCCATAAGGAAATCTGAGATCTGTGTCCTCTTCATGTGAGGGGAACAAAGTCAGCACTGCACTTCCCTTTTTTTGAACAATCTGATTGCAGGGTCCCTTTTCCCTAAATTACCCTTATATTATTAAATAAATCCTGGCATCTGAGTATTCTCCAGCTCCATTGTTACTGCTAGTGAGGTGTATCTCATGAGCCATGGGGGGAGGGCTGAACCTTTAATTTATTTGGGCTCTGCCCTTCATATGACTTGTCATCAGATCCCAGGTATTAGATTTAGGCTTGGTTTGGTGGTTGGGTGATGAGACCAGGAATCATGTGACAGTAGCCTGCGGCTTCCTATGAGAGAGAGCCTTCTCCGTCAGAGAGAGGAAGGTCGGGGCTAGGAAAGGCCATGGGGAAGTTTCTCCATAGATGAGCGGAGTCTGGAGTAGGCCTGGAAGAGCTCTCCTGCTCAGAGAGAGCTGAGAGTTAACTGGGGCCTGAAGCCACAATACAAGGGTACCTGGGAGACAGACCATCAGGGAAGTGCTCTCAGCGGATCTAGAGGGGACCAGGGTCAAAGAGGAGCAGGGGAAGGACTTTCCATACCAGCCATAGGGAAAGGCCTGACTGAAGTGACCTGCAGTGGCAGGTGGGAGCAGAAGCTGTAAGGGGAACAACAGCCTTGAGAAGAAGACACTTGAGGCTATACCATGCAGCAGAACCTGGGTTTTGGAATGAGCAGTTGAGCCCAGCAAAGGGCTGAAGAAACTGTGGAATGGGGGACGGAGTGGTTCTGGTTTAAGGTGACATTGGAACTGTTTTAATAGATGAGCCCCCAAGAAGGGGGGCTGTTTAACTTGCACAAGAGCCTAGGGGGCAGTTTGAGAACCTGAAGGGGGAAACTGAGGCAGCAGCAAGGTCTGGTGCCAGTTCAGGTAAGACCCTGTTACGCTGCTGTATGGGAGTGATGCTTCCTTGGAGGTTGGGGATCATAGGCGGGTAACTCCTCTTCTCTTTCTCTTCCCACACAGTCTGATTTTCTTTTTTGCTTGTAGTATGTGGGACATCGGTCTAAGAAGTGGAAGACGTTGTTGCGAGCAGACATGTATTATCATCACTCACTGCTGGCCAGGGTTTTGGCTGCCTGGAAGGTAGGAGGATTATGTTTGTTTCATTGCTGAAGCTTGCTGTGTCTGCACCTGCCACTCTGAGGAGGGAATGCCTGATCTGCGTATGTGTTTGACTTTAGGATCCACACAAAGAATATGAGGCCTAATGCTGCTACCGCTACCGGAGAGTCTCCCTTGAGCTCCATTGGTGGAGCCCTGTGTTTTTGGAGTACAGAGCTCTGACGTCTCTCCTGGCTTGTGTGGCTGTATATATGTGATATGTAGATAGCTGCCAGTCACTCAGGATGGCAAATCCCATGTTGCTAATGTATAATTGCTATTGAGAGTAACAAGAGGAGTGCTAAACTCTGGTGGCTGCAGCTTCTGCATCTGCTCCTGGACAACTGCTGCTGAGAGTTCCCCAGAGAACTCCTCACCATAGTGTTCCTAACGGCTAGGGGAAGTCTCACTTCAACACTGCTTTCCTTGCAGAGTTACCAGCAGAACATACAGTGCATTCTACGCCAAGTCGATGAAAAGGATGAGGAGCGTAATAGGGTGCTGTTGCGGTAAGCCTGCCCCTCCCCATGCAACTCTCGAAAGAAGCAGCTTGCCCTAGACCTCCTTGACTGGCACATTCACTAATGCCTGAGCTTTTGACACTGAGAACTAACTCTCCCCTGCTTCACTGTTTTTCTGCATCTCAGCCAAACTAAAAGGAATGGTAACGTTCTCATGGGACTCGATGCTGGCTGTGACCTTCTTGTGGATACGTAGGGTTGTGAGGCACCTCGCTACCACCTGCTTTTAGCATGCGTAAGCCTTGCCTGTGCCTCTCAAGGGTCAGCTCCCCAGCTCCACGGGCAACATGAGCACTCACTCCTAGGCCTCACCAGCCCCTCTGTCTCTCTACAGGCTAGCAATGGGCACACGCCAACCCTCGAGCCCTCCAAGTATCTCCCTGGTGTGTCCAGCCCCTGGTGCACTGGACACTCACAGTATTCACAGATTTGCTGCTTCCAACGAAACAGTAAACCTCAGTTTATCAGTTCCACCTCAGATCACCGCTCCTCTGAACACACTAGCACTTAGATATGTTTATAGTAAAATCAAGTATACATTTATTTAACAAAGCATAGAGATTGAAATAATAGAAGTAGAATTATTGGAAACATTTGGTTATGTATGAAATAAAATCATAACATATTCTAGATCTTAGAGTTAATTAACTAGATGCTCTCAAGTCTTGTAGAGGAACGGTCATCCTTGCAGTGCTTCACAGCCAGATTGGCAGTGACCCTCCGTTCATGACACACACTGTCAACTTGCCTCCTAGGGAAGGCCCCAGTATATTCCCCCCACCCCCAAACACATACCAGTCCCATCCTTTGTCTTTATTCATAAACAGGGCCCCCTCTTCCCCCCACTGTTTGTTTCATCTTGTAGATTTCCTTTCTTGTAGATTTCATAATCTCTTCTTTTGCCTGTGGCTCAGTATGCAAGTAGGCATAGAGTGTGAGGCATACAGTATACAAATGACCAGACAGAGAGATAAGTGTCTGCTGCCTCCTGCCTGAAAGGAACATCTCTGACGTATGTCACTTCCTGGTGACCTGCCTTAACTCCAAGACCTTAAGAACATAATTTTCAGTAGAGATACATAACTCCTTAAATATTATCCTTACATGCATTTTGCAATGATGACGACCAGAGCGCTATTGGCTCTCAGGAGAGACTTCACATGCTACCATTTGGTGAGCTATTGTGCATATATCCCAGCAGATCCCTCTTTGTGCCAGTTGGCATCAAGAAATCCCTGGGTGACTTTGCTCATTACGCACCAGTCTCTTAAAGCATCTTTTGTCCCGTTTCAAAGCCTTCTCCTTGTGGCATAACTCTTCTTGTGGTGCCTGCTGGAGCCACAACTCAGAACAAATGTAGGATCAGACCCCGATAAACATATTGGCTAGTAAACTACATCCTGTCCTTGCAGTGGATGGACTCTGCTATGATCTTAGTGATGGTGCCCTTGGAGCAGATATAGTTTGTCTTGTTTCTTACAGGTGGCAGGACCAGGAAGGGCATTGGTCACCCTGCATTATCTGCAGTCACTTTAGTTTTTTTTTATCAACTGGGAACTGTGTTTTGCTGCTGTTTTTTCAGTGCCTGGCTGCACTTGCGGGCATGATGTCAGGTGCTTGGCTATGTTTAAGACACTAGAAATAAAGGTGGGTTTGTGGATACAGCAATTTTTTGGGTTCCTCTTCATGAATGGAAAGGTGCCAAAGGTCGAGCCAGCTTCCAAGAGGAGGGGAAAAGTATGTGATGAAAATCACTGTTGATCTCTAGGTTTCTGTTTCCCACTTTGTCCTTAGACAGGTGCTGAGTATCTGGAGAGAAAATACTGTTGCCCTTGTGGGTGAAGCTAAGAAAGTTGTACAGGCAGAACTGCACTACAGGAGATCAACTCTCTCAAAGGTGGGATCTGCGTAGGGAGCTTGGAGGCCATTTTAGCCTGGAAGTAGAGCTAGTCCAACAGGAGTCACTTCAGGGAATAGTACAGTAGTACTTAGTCGGGGGAAGCTTACAGCTTCACATAGGAGCCACTACAAAGAAGGATGCAGAAGCTGGGGAACTTGCTGCTCTGAGTCCCAGCCTATCTCAGCAGGAGTCTTTGCCGGCACTGGCTGTGAGGGAGTCCACAGCTTTTCACTATCCCATTTCCTGGAAGGGAATAGCATGGCAGCTTTGGCTGTGTGGAGGAAAACCCCTTCAAGAAATGCAAAGGGGATATGGGTCGAATGGCTGCTCTTAGGAACCCTGCTCTGGGGGCATAGAATTTCCATTAGTGGAGGGTTTTCCCACACCTGCTGCAGTTCACTTGAGTGATGGGGTGACAGGGTGTGTTTGTGGTACAGGTGATGTGGGGCACTTGACTTCAATTCTAACCTCCAAAGAGTACTGCGGTATTAGTTTGTATCCTGTCCCTCTGCTCTAACTCCCTAGGTGCTACTCCAGTGGAGGGACACTACCTGTCTGCGGGTGTACTGCCGCCAGCAGGAGGCAGCAGCTCTGAGGCAGGCCAGGAGGTGTTTGGATATGGGTGAGCCTCGGGGACGAGGAATGTAAAGCACTCTCCAAAGGACCTGGTCACTGTGTTAGAGCAGCGTGTGGCTTTGTTGCATGAATTCTGACACTCATTTGTTGGTGTGTGAATCCGAGAAGCACACATCTCTGTAAGGCAACCATGTATTTGCTCTGCATAGATGAGATGAACTGGGTCTGTCATGATGACTGTGTGGTAGTGACATTGTTCTACAGGGTTTCCTGCAATGTAATGGGTGTTCATGGGTTGACTAGCTGTGTACAAATTAAGAGATCGTTCCTAGGGTACGAGGGATGGTCTACTGGATAGGACATTGGCCCAGGATTCAAGCAATTTGCCACAGGCTTCTTGTGTGACCTTGGGCCAGTCGCTAAATCTACCCTGAGCCTCAGTTCCTCATCTATAAAATAGGAATAACACTTCCTCCTCGCAGGGGTGTTGTCAAGATAAAATCCATTAATGGTTGTGAGAAGCTCAAATAGTACAGTGATGAGGGCCAAACAAATACCAAGAGGTTCAGGCAAACCTTGTATAAGGTGAATTGAAAAACACTGTTTCTTTTGTTTTTTATAGCACAAATATTTGAAATAAAAATAATAATATAAAGTGAGCACTGTACACTTCGTATTCTGTGTTGTAATTGAAATCAATATATTTGAAAATGAAGAAAACATCCAAAAATATGTAAATAAATGGTATTCTATTATTGTTTAACAGTGCGATTAAACGCGCGACAGCCCTAATTAAAAGTAACTAGGATTAATAATGCTTTCCATCCAAGACTCACAAAATACTTCATACATTTTTGACTTAATGTTACCGCCCCCCCACTTACAGGTAGGAGGTGGTATTATCCCCATTTTCCAGGTGAGGAAACTGAGGCACGAAAGTCAAGTTACTTGTCTAAGGTCACAACTAAAGTTGTTGGCAGAGCTGGAAAGACATTGCAGGTCTCCTGACTCCCTATCCTATGCCTTAACCACAAGACCATCCTTCCTTCCAGGTGAAATACTATCGTAGGAACTGAGAAATATTGTCAAACAAAACTGGAGATTAAAGAACAGGTTTCTTGGGTGCTCCTGACTGAGATAGAAATGGGCATCCTGCTGATTCCTTGATTCATGTGTTCTTCTTGTAACAGTGCATTTAAGGGCCACGTTTCTTCACTGGAAGGAATTCACCACGAGGTCCTTGGTGCTGAGAGTCCAGCTAGACACTGCAGCTCAGCACCACCAGAGGCAACTGCTGCGAGAGTGCCTGGCAAAGTGGAAGCAGTATCATCTGCAGTGCATAGGGAAGATGGTAAGAAGGAGCAGGGATCGTGGGAGGTGAAAGCTCTAGTCTGAGGGAGAAAGCCCTTCCACAGCACATGCCCCTTTAATGGGGCACTTTTACAGACAGAGTTCATTTCCACAGTCTAAGCTGGAGAGCAGTGGGAGCCTTGTGCAACATGGAGGAGTTGGCATCACCTGTCACAGCATAAAGCCCTCAGGAGAAGGGGGTGGAGAGCATTCTCATTTGGGAGGGGAGATTGGGAAGGGCTGGGATTGCCCTGTGTGGGCTGTTGGTGAGGGAAACCCATGCTGGGCTCAGGCATATTTGCCAAAGGATGGACTGTCGAGCGCTGTCATACTGATGTTCTCTGGCTGTCATTAATGCTAATGAAAAGTTACTATGGGTGGGTCCCTGTTCTGCTTTCCTGCCAGCTGGCCCAGATACGTGGTGTGTGTCTGTCAGTATGACTTATTGTGCTGATTCCCTGACAGCTCCTGCAGAGACGGGGAGACCAGCTGATGGCTCAGAGACTCTGCTCTACCTGCTTTTCCTGCTGGAAGAGACAGGTGAGGAGCTATCCCACAGAGACAGGCACTGAGCCTCCTGCTGGTCCTGTCCAACTTTCTCCTTCAGACTCCATCTGCGGCACTGAAATACAGAGATATGGGGGGAGTGTAAGGAAGCTTGTGTCCAAATATCATCTGGGCTGGTGGCTCCATTAGCATGAGGTACACCCAGCCCTGTGGCCTTAGGGTAACCCTCTCAGTCTAAAGAAAAGAGATGGAGTTCAATGAAATCCCCATCACCCACTTGCACTGGGTGTCGGTGTCAGGCTGCAGTGTGCAAGGGTTGGCAGTGTTTAAAGAAAAAGCCACCCCAATGAATGATATTCAGCAGCTCTTTCTTGTGGCCAGTGGAAATGTCCCATGGGTGACGGGAGGCAGCCCTGCAGGCTAAAGAGTTAATCCTTTTGCTTTCAAAACTGAAAGGTTAATGCCTTTCAGCCGCTCCATAGGCGGGGCCTTTCCCTGAGCTTATATGCAGTGTGTGTGACCCTTACGAAGGAGTTGAAGGCACAGGGAGCTGATGCATTCTCCCACTGCAATCTCCATCACCTCTGTAAATCACATCACTTCATCTTCTGCTGGGATCTCTGGGGTATAGCACATACATGCCTAACCACTGAACCAGGTGCTGTGTGATTTGTTTTGCTAACAGCTGGCGCAGAAGCAATGGGAACGGCAGGAGACAGTGCGGGCACTGTGGCATTGGTCACTCTCGCTGCAGGGGAAGGTAAGGTGTGCATATGGTGCACTTTGGGGTCTGCACTGTGTATGCATGTGGGGTCAGCTCCCTTGGGCAGATGGGCCAGGGAGCACCTTCTCCTCTTTGTTTCATCTTCAGAGCTCCCTGTGCTGCTCTGAGGTGCTGGGTATCTTTGGTCCCTGACTCTCCTCTGATAAAAACCATTGGCCTGGGACTCCTCTGTCTAACTCCAGCTGATTTCCTCACCCTGTCCCCCACCCCTTTAGGACAGAAACTAGCCATGATACATCTCTGGATGTTACTGTCCTGTGGAGGGACTTATGGTCTGCAGGGGGAGTTTTTGGTGCCTAGGTCTGTCTCCTCTGAGAGGCAGTAACTCTTGTAGCAATGCTCTTGCAGCTTGCTGCTCCTTCTTTTTACTGCAGGTGTTTGATGCCTGGCTGGGGTTTGCCCTGGAGCGGCAGCGGAAGAAAGGCCGCATTGAAAAAGCTGTAGCGGTTTACCGTGCTGCCCTGTTGAAGGAGGGTGTGACCCAGATCCTGACGTATATGGCTGGCATGAAACAGTTCCGGGGGCAGCTTCAAGCCCAGCACCAGCTGAAGGTAAACAAGACTCACATCACTGTTCTGTCCTGGGCACTACACCTGCCCTGAAGCGAGGTGGGATTTCAGGTTTTATGTTAATCGCTTCTCTGATATGGAGATACCACTCTGTCCTCATCTCCCAGCAGACCTCATTGTCCCTTTGCTCAGCGGGGTCTGTAACACTTCAGACAGGTGCTGCTAGGTAGGAGATTGAAGTCCAGGGCCTCCATGGTAGCATTCTCTGAAATGCTTCCAGTTCCACGCACAGGGTCCCTTAGACAGGCAGAACTACTGGGTCTCAATGCGTGGATGAGACAATGGTGTAGGGAGGAGGGATTTAGATTTATTAGGAACTGGGGAAACTTTTGGGAAAGGGGGAGCACATACAGAAAGGATGGGCTCCACCTACACCAAAATGGAACCAGATTGCTGGCCCTTAAAATTAAAAAGGTCATAGAGCAGTTTTTAAACTAAGGGCTGGGGGAAAGCTGGCAGGTGCGTAGGAGCATGTGGTTTGGACAGAGACATTCCTTGCAGGAGGATCTATCAATGGAGATTCTCTATGTCCTATAAGGAGGAGAGGATTGAAGATGATAAAATACGGGTAGGATCTGATGAGAAACAGTCAAACAAAAGAGAGTTCCATTCAATTACAGCTAAAAAGTGACTAGTTATTAAAGTGCTTATACACAAATACTAAAGTCTAAATAAGAAGATGAGTGAACTAGAGTGCCTCATATTAAATGAGGATATTGATATAATAGGCATCACAGAAACTTGGTGGAATGAGGATAATCAGTGGGACTCAGTAATACCAGGATACAAAATATATTGGAAGGACAGAACAGGTCGTGTTGGCAGGGGAGTGGCACTATATGTGAAAGAAAGCGTAGAATCAAATGAAGTAAAAATCTTAAATGAACCAAACTGTACCATAGAATCTCTATGGATAGTAATTCCATGCTCTAATAATAAGAATATAGCAGTAGAGCTATATTACCGACCACCCGACCGGGATGGTGATAGTGACTGTGAAATGCTCAGGGAGATTAGAGAGGCTATAAAAATAAAAATAAAATCAATAATAATGGGGGATTTCAACTATCCCCATATTGACTGGGTACATGTCACCTCAGGACGGGATGCAGAGAGAAAGTTTCTTGACACCTTAAATGACTACTTCGTGGAGCAGCTAGTCTTGGAATCCACAAGAGGAGAGGCAATTCTTAATTTAGTCCTAAGTGGAGCACAGGATCTGGTCCAAGAGGTGAATATAGCTGGACCACTTGGTAATAGCAACTATAATATAATTAAATTTATCATCCCTGTGTTGGGGAAAACACCACAGCAGCCCAACACTGTAGCATTTAATTTCAGAAAGGGGGACTATACAAAAATGAGGAAATTAGTTAAGCAGAAATTAAAAGGTACAACGCCAAAAGTGAAATCCTTGCAAATTGCATGGAAACTTTTTAAAGACACCATAATAGAGGCTCAACTTAAATGCATACCCCAAATTAAAAAACATAGAGAACCAAAAAAGTGCCACTTTGGCTAACGAACAAAGTAAAAGAAGCAGTGAGAGACAAAAAGGTATCCTTTAAAAAGTGGAAGTTAAATCCTATTGAGGAAAATAGAAAGGAGCATAAACTCTGGCAAACAAAGTGAAAAATATAATTAGGAAGGTCAAAAAAGAATTTGAAGAACAGCTAGCCAAAGACTCAAAGTAATAGCAACATGTTTTTTAAGTACATCAGAAGCAGGAAGCCTGCTAACCAACCTGTGGGGCTACTGGACAATCGAGATGCTAAAGGAGCACTCAAGGACGAAAAGGCCATTGCAGAGAAACTAAATGAATTACACTTCTACCCTGATATAACGCTGCCCTCGGGAGCCAAAAAATCTTACCGTGTTATAGGTGAAACTGCGTTATATCGAACTTGCTTTGATCCGCCGGAGCGCACAGCTCCACCCCCTGGAGCACTGCTTTACCGTGTTATATCCAAATTCGTGTTATATCGGGTCGCGTTATATCGAGGTAGAGATGTATTTGCATCCGTCTTCATGGCTGAGGATGTGCGAGAGATTCCCAGACCTGAGCCATTCTTTTTAGGTGACAAATCTGAGGAACTGTCCCAGATTGAGGTGTCATTAGAGGAGGTTTTGGAACAAACTGATAAATTAAGCAGTAATAAGTTACCAGGACCAGATGGTATTCACCCAAGAGTTCTGAAGGAACTCAAATGTGAAATTGCAGAACTACTAACTGTAGCTTGTAACCTATCATTTACATCAGCTTCTGTACCAGATGACTGGAGGATAGCTAATGTGATGCCAATTTTTAAAAAAGGACTCCAGAGGTGATCCCTGCAATTACAGGACGGTAAGCCTGATTTCAATACCAGGCAAACTGGTTGAAACTATAGTAAACAACAAAATTATCAGACACATAGATGAACATAATTTGTTGGGAAATAGTCAACATGGTTTTTGTAAAGGAAAATCATGCCTCACCAATCTACTAAAATTCTTTGAGGGGCTCAACAAGCATGTGGACAAAGGATATCCAGTGGATATAGTGTACTTAGATTTTCAGAAAGCCTTTGACAAGGTCCCTCACCAAAGGCTCTTAAGCAAAGTAAGCTGTCATGGGATAAGAGGGAAAGTCCTCTCATGGATTGGGAACTGGTTAAAAGATAGGAAACAAAGGGTAGGAATAAATGGTCAGTTTTCAGAATAGAGAGAGGTAAATGGTGGTGTCTCCCAGTGGCCTGTACTGGGACTAGTCCTATTCAACATATTCATAAATGATCTGGGAAAAGGGCTAAACAGTGAGGTGGCAAAATTTGCAGATGATACAAAATTACTGAAGATAGTTAAGTCCCAGGCAGACTGCGAAGAACTACACAAGGATTTCACAAAACTGGGTGACTGGGCAACAAAATGGCAGATGAAAGTCAATGCTAATAAATGCAAAGTAGTACACACTGGAAAACGTAATCCCAACTATACATATAAAATGATGGGGTATAAACTAGCTGTTACCACTCAAGAAAGAGATCTTAGAGTCATTGTGGATAGTTCTTTGAAAACATCCACTCTGTGTGCAGCAGCAGTCAAAAAAGCAAACAGAATGTTGGGCATCATTAAGAAAGGGATAGATAATAAGACAGAAAATATCTTATTGCTTCTATATAAATCCGTGGTACGCCCACATCTTGAATACTGCATGCAGAGGTGGTTGCCCCATCTCAAAAAAGAGATATTGGAATTGGAAAAGATTCAGAAAAGGGCAACAAAAATGATTAGGGGTATGGAACAGCTTCCGTATGAGGAGAGATTAATAAGATGGGGACTTTTCAGCTTGGAAAAGAGACGACTAAGGAGGGATATGATAGATAAAATCATAACTGGTGTGGAGAAAGTAAATAAGGAAGTGCTAGCTACATAGGGAACAAATATTTAATAATGAGCTCTTCAGTGTAGCAGAGACAGATATAACACGATCCAAGGCTGGAAGTACAACCTAGACAAATTCAGACTGGAAATAAGGTGTAAATTTTTGACAGTGAGGATAATCAACCCTTAGAATAATTTACAAAGGGTCATGATGAATTCTCCATCACTGACAATTTTGAACTCAAGATTAGGTGGTGGTGTGGTTGGTTTTTTTGGTTTTTGTTTTGTTTTGTTTGTTTTTCCTGGAAAAAAAACAAAACACTCTAGGAATTATTTTGAGGAAGTTCTATGGCCAGTGTTATACAGGAGGTCAGACTAGATGATCACAGTGGTCCCTTCTGACCTTGGAATCTATGAATCTATTTACTTCTTCTCATAACACAAGAACTAAGGGTCACCAAATGAAATTAATAGGCAGCAGGTTTAAAACAAACAAAAGGTTGTATTTTTTCACACAACGTGCAGTCAACCTGTGGAACTCCTTGCCAGAGGATGTGAAGGCCAAGACTATAACAGGGTTCAAAAAAGAACTACATAAGTTCATGTAGGATAGGTCCATCAATGGCTATTAGTCAGGATGGGCAGGGATGGTGTCCTTAGCCTCTGTTTGCCAGAAGCTGGGACTGGGCGGCGGGATGGATCATTTGATGATTACCTGTTCTGTTCATTCCCTCTGGGGCACCTGGCATTAGCCACTGTCAGAAGACAGGATACTAGGCTAGATGGACCTTTGGTCTGACCCAGTATGGCCAGAAGATCTCCTCATGATCATCTAGTCCAGGGGTGGCCAAATCTTGGCTCGCGAGCCGCATGCAGCTCTTTTACAGTTAAAGTGTGGCTCTTGGAGCCCCCCCCCCCCATTCTCCACCTACCAGACTTTGGGGGGAAGCTCAGGATCTCTGCCTTGCAGCGGGATGGTTGGGTAGGGGCTTCTGCCCAGTGGGAAGGGGGGTTTAGGGGCTTCAGCCCTGCAGGGCACACCTGCCCGGGCTTGGGGCTTCAGCAGGAGTGGGGCAGAAGCCCCGAACCCTGGTAGGTGCCTCCCGTGGGGCAGAAGCTCTGAGCCTCAGCAGATGCGTGTCAGCTCTCGAACTTCTGAAGATTGTCATATGTGGCATGGAGGGTCAGTAAGCTTGGCCATCCCTGATCTAGTCTGACCTCTTGCACATTGCAGGCCACAGACCCTCACCCACCCACTCTGGTATTAGATCCATAACCTCTTGCTGAGTTTCTCAAGTCCTCAAATCATGATTTAAAGACTTCAAGTTACAGAGAATCCACCATGGGCACTAGTTTAAACCTGCAAGTGACCCATGTCCCATACTGCAGAGGAAGGTGAAAACCCCCCAGAGTCTCTGCCAATCTGACCTGGGGGGAAATTCCTTCCTGACCCCAAATATGGCGATCAGTTAGACCCAGAGCTTGTGGGCAAACCCAGCAGCCAGACACCATCCTGTTATCCATTGCTACTTCCCAAGGACATCCCTTCCTGGGTGGCATGCTGCTGCTTCCCCCTACTCTCCTCCATCAAACGACCTGCTGCTCTTTCTGCTTGGCAGGCAGCCTACAGCCTTCACCAGACAGTGTATCGTTGTGCCATGCTGTGGAAACGAAAGGCTCTCTGCAGGAACCTGGACAAGCCTCACTCCTCTCTGCCTTCTCTGAAGAAGAGGGTGACATTTAAGATGCCCATGCCTGATGTCAACCCTGGGGCAGGAGGAGACGCAGCAAAGGCAGTGACTCTGTGCTCTGTGCCGCAGCCCATGAAGAGCGACGATTTGCCGTTCCTCCTTGCTGCTGGGGATTCGGTTCTTAGTGAGCTGTGAGTGTAAAGTTTCAGCACATCCTGCATTACGCTCGCATTGCATTTCTGAGTTCTTTTCTTAAATCCCTGCTGTGACTTTCCACACAACTTCCCCTTCCCTCCTGCTGCTGCACGGTATGTCTGTTAATGTTGAGTTATAATAGAACTGCTGCATAATGTATACAGCTGCCCATGAATAATGGAAGGACTCGTGACTCTTCCTTGGCAGCCCATTACTAGCCCAGCCAAGCTTAATGACTTCCCAATGGAACTTCCTCACTGTATGGCAATGGATTACTGGGGTCCTGGTGATCTCTAAGTGGGAGCTCACACAGGAATGCCTGCAAAGTGGTGCAGGGATAGAAATATTACCATCACGAAACTCATCTGACCACAGTGAGGTCCCAGAGCTGCCACTAAGCCACACAGTGCTAGGTCTTAGCTGTGCTGAAATCGGTCAGTCCTCTCCCCGGCTTTATGGGAAAGGGGAACTATGTGCTTTCTGAAAGCTGTTTCCTAAAAATCTCTTGCCAGCCTTGCTGGTGATCTCATGCTGAGTGTGCATTTTGTGTGGGCAGGGGGATGACTGGGGAGGCTGCCTCAGTCAAGGACAGGAGTCCCTGGGATCTTAGCAATTGCCTGATTTTTTTTTTTTTGTTGTTTTCCCAGAAACGCAGTCCGCCAGGCAAGACTACAGCCCCGTAGACCTGACTTCCTGCTGCAGTCTCTGGAGAGAGAGGGCTTGTTGGGGATACCTTTCAATGAGTAAGAACACTTGATCTTTAAAAGTAGGGGAGGAGAATCTAATTGGAGTGGTGATTGCGATGACCCTCTTGCTGTGCTCCTGCCACGCTAACTGAATGTACCACCTTGTGAGCTGTGAAATTTATTAAGTTCTGTTGAGAGTTTACTTTGCATAGACCTCTCTTCTGTGCAATATGAAGGGCAGCACAGTGACACGAAGAGCTTCAGATTGCTTACACAATGGAAAAGAATAACAGAGCAGTCAGAGGGGTTAACCTACCATGCGCTAAGAGCTTAGTTTCACCAGTACATAAATTTGAGGGAAAGACTGAATTAATCTAAAACATAGTGTGCCCCCAAAAAGAGGCGCAAGTTCTTCTCTGCAAAGAGTCTGTGCAAAAAGGCTTTGGAGCTGTCTGTATTTAGAGCCTCAATGATTTCCAGAATTTGTGGGCTCAATTTACAAGCAAAAGGTGTTTTTTCTAACTGCCTGCCCTGCAGCTTAACATGGAATCTGAGTGTCACACTGGCGACTTTCTGGCTCATGGATCCTAAGCCCTGCCCTCATTTGCCCCGAGATACCAGACAATCTGGAACTGAATTTTGGCCTTGCCATTGGAACCTCATTATTAATTTTGTTAATGAGGTGTGAGCTAGAATAGACTCCTGCTCCCCGGTCTTGGCTGAATTTGCTCTGCGGGGCTAAGAGGAGTAAGAAGTATTTGCTAGTCAATAAACAAACCAGAGCTGACCCTGCGTCCCCACAGGGTGCAGAGCTGCTGAGCAAGGAGTTACCATTTTTGCAGTCCCTCTTCTGCGTGTGATTTACAGTGCTGAGGATGCTCAAAGAGCCACCTGTTATGCTATCCGTGCTAGTTCCAGCTATGATATCACTTCTCTCAGAAATGAATGGGTTGAAGCTGCACCGGCTGTAGAAGCAAACGTTTTTCAACAGGAAAACCTTATTGAAAGTATTTAGTAGGCTCTTTTCCACGCTCTCTTTAGAAACCCCACTTTTATAGCTAGTAGTACAGCTTCAGAGAGAGGGAAGATACTGCAGTTCAGAGAAGTCTCTCTCTCCATTCTCTGTGTTGTCTACACCTGGATCAGGTCCCCACTGCAGGGACCAAAATGATGTAGCTTACCGTTTTTACCACTTACCCTTTTTTTTTTTTTTTTAAAGATGCTGTCAATAGGTTCAGGTTAAAATGCTCCAGGAGGGGAGATACCAGGCACCTAAGATCCCTCTAAGCTGCACGGCCATGCAGCTTCCAGTATTAAGCCCCACTCAGGGCTGTGGCGGGGAGAGATGCCTCTCCCCCAGCATGGACCTGCCGCAGCGGGAAGAGGTGGCCCTCCCCGCCAGCCCCAGCATGGACCTGCCCCGGACTTGCCGCGGCCAGGGAGAGGAACCCCTTCCTCGGCCCAGCCCAGCCCAGCCCCACCGGAGCTGCTGCAGCCAGGGAGGAGGCACCTCTCCTCTGGCCCCGAGCTCCTGCAGCGAGAGCGGGCTGGAGGGAGTCCTCTCTCCCCACTGCAGTCCTGGGACAGCCCGCACCCAAAACCCCTCATCCCCGGCCCCCCCACAGAGCCCTTCCCCACATACCCCAGCCCTGAGCCCCCGCCCCCACCCCAGAGCCTTCACCCCTAGCCGGAGCTCTCACCCTCTGCACCCAACCCTCTGCCCCAGTCCTGAGTCCCCTCCTGCACCCTGAACCCCTCGGCCCCACCCCCCCACATGACTTTTGTTATTTGCACCAATATGAAGGTAATGTGTCACACATCACCTCCATATTGGTGCACATAACAAAATTCATTCCACACACAGATGTAAAAAATTAGAGGAAACACTGCCAGGCATCATCTCTTATCTGAGGCTTTTTTGATCTTTAATGATTGTGTTGGTTCTTCCAGGCTTGTTGCCTGTTAAAGAACTTAACATGGGTCCTAACCAGGTTGCTATTGTCCCTTAGCAACAGTGCTTTTCATAGCAGGAGCAGCACAGTTTCTTATGATCCTTTGCCACAGATTGAAGACAATGTTGCTAAGCAACGTATACGGTATTTTTCAGTGGCTTACCGGGCTGTCTGACTCTTTACAGTGGATTAACCTCCACTAGGGTGAATGGTTATAACTGTGTGTTCCCCTTCTGGCTATTCTGGATTGAATATAAAGAAGAATATGGGGCTGGCTGGAAAGTAACAAACCCTTCTCCCTTTCCTTCCCCTTCTAGACTGGAGGGACCAGAGGTGCCTTTGCCGCAAACATCCATGAACAAACATCCTGCTCAGGCTGGGGCCTTACTTGCCTCAAGTCAAACAGAGCAAAGCGGCTGTAATCAGCTGTTCCAGATGGATAGCACTAGTTACTCCTCATGCCCCCTTACTGTGCCTACCCCTCTAACCTGTGTACCATCTTGGACGCAAGGCACATGCCATCCTGCTCAGACTAGTCCAAAGCCAGTGCTGTTGCCTCCCTCGTCCTTCATGTCACGTTTGAGATGTGAATCAGAAAAGGTGAGTTTCATGCAGAAGTAACTAGAATACCGGACAACTGGAGTTGGCGGATGCAGCTTTACTATCCGATTTTCTTCCAGGGCTCCCACCCCTTCTTGCCTGAGCTGGCCTGTGCCTCCCCTTACACCTGGTCCTGCCTTTTTAATAGATCAAGTTAGATAGGATTGATGTGCATTTGGAGCCTTTCTCCTCCACTTGCCCAGTCACTACAGTGACAATCTGAAGCAACAATTTGCTTTTTGGCTAATTCATGTGTGTGGTATTGCACTAGAATTCACGTCTTTCCTGGTCCTGTCCCCTTCTCAGCAAGGTGTCATTACTAGCTGCTGACATCTGAGAGTGCTGCTCTATCCAAGGGTTGAGAGTAGCTACAGCCAGATGAAATCTAGTTGAGACTGACTAAATTCAGCAGCAGCTCTTATGCCTGCAGGTTTCTTTAGCAAACAAAGGGAGGGGAAGGGAGGAATGGGAATCTGCAAACATTTGAACAGCATTTAAATTCCTCTGCTCTATTGCAGAGGGGAGGAGTTGTTTACCCTTCCAGAAGAGATGGGAAAGCTCTGACTTCATGAAATATCATGTAAGGAGCAAGGCTGACTGCAGGCACCTGTGGACACCAAGTAACTGCAGGGTCCCCCTCAGTGGAAGGAGGGCTTAGTATGTTAGGCCATGTACAGAGTTCTGTTTTAAAGCCCTTTGTGGCCCTGCTCACCCGAATCCTATTTAAGAGGTGAGATGGCTGTATTTGTATCACCTTATTGTACACCTGGCTTTGTAGAATGAAGGTCAGCCCCTGAAGGGTCACCTGGAAACTTTTCTCCAAGACCCTCAACAGGCCACTGTGGGGAAGGAGAGGAAGCAGCCAAACTCGCAGGCACATCTGCTGCTGCCCGAAGTTGTCACAGGAAAAGAGAGCAGGCCAAAAACTGCAGGTATGTTCTCAGCTCTAAATTACAGCAGCCATCCCTGACCTGGCAGCACTGAAAGCCTCCCCCAATGTGAGAAAGATTGGGTTGGGGAAGAGGCAAAGCTACCTGCTCATTGAGCCGGTGTTGGAGGAAGAAGTCAGCCATTTGTTTTTTGAAAGGGATGATACAAGTGATACAATTTTCTATGCTTCAGGGTGTTCAGAGGATTAATTGAGAGACAGGTTCTCCAGAAGTGAAGGGTGGGAACCTCTAGGGCCCAGCCTGGCCAGAGAGACAAAGAGCAGAGCTTATTTTAATGCCGGGGAGTTCATACAGCATAACCCAAATACATACTCCTCCCTGCCTCATAGAATGGTAGAACTTGCTAGAGAAGATGTCCCATAACGCAAGGAACAATTTCACTGATACAAGCAGTTTCTGGAGTACTGCTTACCAGCAAAGGCATTAAGAACACTGAGGGCTCCAAAAAGGGTAAGGCTAGGGAAAAGAGGTCAAGTGTGCAGCTAAAACCACAGCTTTGGGTTTTAAGGAGAGAACCCAATGGAGGGAGAGGGATAGTCAAGGGAGCAAGTGACACATTCTAGCACTCATCACAGCAGTGCTTTGATTGAATGCCAAATTTTACGTGAACCATAGCGAGCAGGTAGGATCTGAACACAGCAGCCTGCAGTTCAAAGTGGTTGTCTGCACTACGGCCAGGGCCTACCTTTAATTAGAAGCATGCAGTGCAGGTTCTAAATGTTCCATAGGATTGGGATGAGGTGCTTCCTCCTAATGTAAATTGTACAATGTGTATTTGCTGCTTGTTCTTCCTGGTCTAAAGCATAACAGGTCCAAAACCACAGATCCTTAGTGTTGCTAAGCCAGACGCTGAAGGACCCCACAACTCATGCATACGCAAGCTGAATTTGGAGGGAGTCAAATCAACAGTAACTAGTACAGGCTCTGTAGGGTACTGTATGTTGGAAATCTTGGCCCATGCTCCTTTAACCTCTTGTGGGTCATGTTCCAGCTCCGCTGTTAGCCCGGGAAGAGAGGCTAGAGGTGGTGGGGTGTCTATTTTGATAGAATAAATAGGCTCAGAGAGTCAAAGGCATTTACTTGACCCTGTCACTGTGCAACACTAAACAGTCAAACTAGGCTCAGCATTTTTAATACAGAGACCTCAACCTGCCTAGTACCAGGCCAAATACACCATTAAAAATCTTTTTAACCTTTTATTAAAGATACAGAAAAAGTCAAAACAGTTAAAGCATTTGAAATGTATGTAATATATTAAGCCTTTCATTTTAACAATATCCCTTGTTCTCTTTCCCTTTGGCTGTAGAGTGTTTGTATAAGGACTCTGCCCACCCCCATTTTTGACTGTCTTTTAGATGATTTTAAAGATGGTAATAACTTGTCCTTTTGGGGGGAATAGAGAAAATTAGTTGAGAAGGGCTGGAGCTACAGTTAGTTTTAAAGTCTGATTCTGTTTCCTTGCAAACAAGACAGATACACACTAAAAGGGAGAGAAAAGAACAGTACAGAGAGAAAATGCAGCTTCTGTCTCTAGTGCTGAATTTTACTTACAGCCCTGCTGCTGGAGAAACACAGGCCCAGTACGTGGCACACCACTCCAAGGCCTGGCAAACTTGTACCAGCATCAGGCTTTGCTTTTAGCTGCCTCTCTGATGGCAGGCTCACAGCACTGTTGCAAAAGTGGCAGTCTTGGCAGGCTAAGAAAGACTCTTAGCAAAAGGAAATGTCATCTGTGTACATCTCAAAATCAGGACATTGAAGGGCCAGTGGTGTCCCGAAGGATCCTGAGGTCCCAGGAGATGATGTGAGTGGAAGCCATGATATGAAGCTTGCTCCCTTTAGTTCACCCATCTCAATCCTCCCCCAAAGTCTTTTTTTTTTTAAGGCCCTCAAAAGTCAAGTAATGAGCGAACTAGCCCATCTTCTCATTGGGCCTAATTTCTGACACAAGTTTGTCTGTTTGATTTCCAGTCCTACACTTTTTTGTTTACCAGACATATCAACATCGTCCAAACAAAAAGGCCTTCTGCTATAAATCAGCGACTAATTCATCTGTCTTAATTTTTGCTGACTCTTTTAAGCAATTTTATGTAACAGGCTGAGTTGGACTTTCATTATCTTTTCCTGTCAACACTTACTGTTAGAGGTGATTGGATCATTTTATAAACTTTTAAGCACACAAGTGGGGTAGGTCTTTCAGGCCTCAGTTATTACAACAGAGGCAGCACATCACATGATAGCAGTGAGGACCCACAGGCACGGCACAGTGGTAAGTTTTTGCCTACAAGCCGGTCTGTTTCCCAGAGAGGAAGCAGCAGGAAATAGACAGAACCTCAACCGCATCATCATGTGTGTGCTTGGTGTTTGGTTTCAGTTGAAAGGAGGCAAGGCTATTCCACGGAGGGAACAGAGCTGCAGAAACAGCTGGAAGCAGAGCTCCAACACATCCGACAGCAAATGCAGCATTACCACGATAGCAAGCAGGAGCTCAAGTACGTAGTGAAGTCCCCTTTAGCCAGCCTCATTGAGTGCTCTTAATCCAGCGTTGCATTTCTATATGGAAGTGCAGTTCTGCTCTGAAAAGTAACATCCTTATTCAGTAGATCTGTCTCCTAGGAGTTACATCTGCTGACCTAAGAGAATAAGAGTTGTGGGTTTTTTGTTTACTCCTATTAGACCTGTACTGCCAATACAGCTTGGAGGGAGTTACCTTTTTGTGCATCCTTGGCAATTGTTTACTGTTATCTGTGGCAACCACTGAAGGAAGTGTAGCCATACCGGTGTCACTGAGGGCATAATCTGAAATCAGTGAGTTGAACTGGTATAACCGAGTCAGAATGTCGTCTTCAGACTCTCCTCCTCCTAAATTCAGACTCATAGTAAAGACCCCAGCTTGGCTCTCAGATCCCAGCCTGATTTTGTAGAATAGGCAGTTAGAAAAACGTTGATGTGAGTAGTTAGACACAAACCTGTAACCCTAAGTGGGATTGTAGTCACATTTCAGAGTGGAACAGGACTTTAAGGGGGAACCTACTGGCATGGAAAGCAGCAGCAGTGGACCAAAAGTAGGAGAGGAACACCCAACCTTTCTTGTTTTCTCCAGGGACCCTTTCTCACCATTTTCCTGCTAACATCCAGAGCCCAAAGACTGGAAAATGGGTCCCTTATATGGCAGGGGTGAAGCCAGTTTTTCCTATGGTGGGTCTGATGGTGCCTAATGTTAAAATAAGTTTCAGGACTATTCTAAAACTGGCTCTTACAACCCAGCTTCCCGCTAATATGCTGTGGCTTGGGTTTCATCCCTAGGTACTTATATCTCCCACCTGGCAGCCAGGCATTGCATGTTTACTGCTAAACGGCACTGTAAACGCAGTCTCCTTTAGAAAAATCTAGAAAGATCAGACACACTGAACTCCTTCCCATCAATGTTTGCTGGTAGTGAGTGTCCTGGACATCTACAACTATTGATGCAAATGAGTTAAATGCACAATAAGCCTTCCGTGTCTCACCCTAGCTTGCTGTGATCCCATTCAGAACAGGCACCATTTAACCTGTTCCCTCAGGTCATGCCGGCGGCAGGCACGCATTCTGCACAAGTGGCTAGAAATGAGTACCGTGGGCACTGGGGCAGTGGAGCAAGATGTTGCGCAGCAAGTTCAAGAAGAGCTGGATCAGGTATGTGGACAAGTAGTGGTGTGAAGGCCAGTCCCACACAGTTACTGAGTAAAAATTATGACATATGGTACCGCAAAAACACATGGAACCTGTCCTGAACGCATTTAGTCTAATTTGGATGATTGTGAAACAAAGGCTGAAGGCACGAGGAGGCATTAGTGGGAGATTAGTAACACCAGGATGGGTAAACTGTTCCAAGCAAAGGTGCTAGTGAGAAACAGGGCACAAAGAGTAGAATTAGCTACTAAAGGGGATAATGAACAAAGTCGATTAAACTATTCACATTTTTCTCACCACACCACAGCTGCTCAAGGAGTAACCCAGTCCTGTCCCTTGATACTTTCCTATTTAAGTGGGGTAGTGTGAAAGCTGTTCAACCAAACAGCGTCAGAACGCTTACAGACTCAACTTGCTGGAATGAATCATTCCTGACTTTACTAATCATTTAGCCCGTTCCTCTTCCCTTCATTTTCTCTTGTAGTTGGAGGTGCAGATCAACGCTCTCACCAAAGTGCTGCTAGAAGGGAGACATTGTCTGCAGAGCTACATCACCCGTGTGGAGGACATTCGCACTGCTTTGGAGATGTAACAAGTCTAAAACCTCTGAATGGTTGTTCATGCTCAGTGGTAGAATGGGGTGGCTGGCTGGTCAATCTTTGATTATGTGCTTTTGATGTCAGAGAGGACATACACCTAACGTACGCAATCTCTAAATTTGTGAAGGGAAGTAAACCAAACTGCTCTACCAATTAAATGGGTATTTCCTTTTGCTGCATGCATATGGGAGACATTGCCTCATTTATTTACCATAGTTGTGATAAGAAACAGGACACACTGCTGTGCAGCTCAAAGCTGCACTCATCACAGTCCTTAGCTAAGTATTCATAGAGCCCATCACTATAGTATCTATTTAAACTCCCCTGCTTATTAAGAAGCTAAACAATGCCGATAAGACTTTTATTTTAAAATGTTTGAAATTAAGAGTTAATGTTCATAAATCATACAGTGTGACATACAGAAATACTGTTAGTGTTCCAGTTGAAAAATTAAATGGATTCTCTCTGCAGGAGAAAGTTACAGCATTGCCAGTATTCTCCAGAAACCCTGCTTCTACTTCCTCTGATCAGTGGGTAAAACATTCCTGCTAGCCAGCCAAGTTTCCACAGTGCTAAGACCATTACAAAAAGAGCTGACCTGGTGCAGAATGATCTGTCTCTGATACATTCATATTAAAGAGAACAGTAGCAACTTCTCTCATCCCGTTAGGCGAACTGGGTGCTCAGATACTGTGACTGCTGAGGAGTGAGGAATTTAAAGCTTAAAGTTGTTTTGGCCACAACTAAGACAAAAGGCCTCAGTGGAGGAAGAGATTTAGTCTTCCTTCCTCTAACCCATTGCAACAGGCTGTTCTGTTTACAGAGCCTCTAGCACCTGCAGGGTAATTAGTCATAGCTTTAACCCTAAGGGCTGATGATGTCTGCATGCATTTCGCATCAAGTTTTTTAGAAATTCATGCCTAGCTGGAATAAGAACATTGTGATGCACAATACACAAGTTCTGAACTTCCTAGCACTAAGGGGCTGAACAAAGTGTGTGTGGGGGGGGGGAGAGGGGAAAGAGTTAAGAGCCATTTTAAGCAGCCCCCATTTAATATGAGGAAATGCTGACTCTTGGAGCCAAAGGATTAGTTCTCTCCTATTTGGCCCTGTCTAGGTCAATGTAATCAAGCTCATACTATGAACCTTTGGCAGGCTATATTACCAGACACTGAGCATGTCTTTTCTTCCTTCCTGACAAGTTAAGCTGGCTTGGCCAGCTGTACACACTTGATTCTGTTTTCTCCAGCACATCCAGGGGAGACAGACTTTCCTTTACAGGATCAAAGGTAGACCATGCTCAGTCTCATTTTTAATTCATTCTAAAAGTTTGTTTCAGAAGATCCCCTTGGAACTGCAGGCAGATCTTTAAAGAAAACACCAGCTCCCCTGATGAAGATCCACACACAAGGCTCAAGCTGGGAAAGAGTAGATGATCTCACAGGAAGATGGGAGGGCCAGGTTTGGTGATAAGCTAGTCCATTCCTTCAAGCTCAGGGTGTCCCATTCACTTACAGGCAATAGACTTCCTTGGCTCAAAATAGAATTTATTCAGTAAGAACAAACAATACATTGCAGAAGTGAGTTGCTCTCAACCCTTTTGGCACCAGTTGCTGTTAATCCCATTATTGGTAATGCGAAGCTTAAAACTCCTATTCTTAGTGTCATGTTCCATACATTAATGAAGGAGGTTGTTACTATTTCCATCTAACCCTTCTTGGCATGAATTAACAGAGACTAAAATTGCTGCAGGATGAAGCTAGAGCACTCAGCCCCAGCTTCTCTCTACCAGCTATGAGTGCAAAAGAAAAATGGAAGTTTGGCTTTTTTTTTTTTGTAAGTTAAACAAATATTTGCAAGTCCACTGAAGGATAGAAAAGCAAGTTAGTGCACATGGGGAGCAAGCTTGGATTGCCCCAAAGGTCCATAATGGTTTTTAATACACAGTCAGTGCCCATGGCATTTCACTCCGTGCACTAAATTGTTTTGTACAGGGAGAAATTCCCACATCAAGACCTCAATGTCAGCCGCTGAAGGTTATGACACAACACAATAAGCAGCAGCATCTGTACAGCAGAAGGGGAAACATACTTTGGCTGCATCCCCACTGCAATGGAGAAGGAGTTCTGTATTGATGGAAACTCCCCTATGCAATGAGAAGGGAGCAGACTCCTTAACCACTTGTTACTGTTATGTCACAAGATTAATCTCTCAGTAGTTTTTGGGTGACTGAGGAGAGTAATTACCACTCAGACAAAAAATCCTTAAGGCCTGGAATGGCAAAAATAAAACTATGGATTGGGAGAAGAATATGCAACAGTTTGACTGCTGCAAGCTAAAAAAATACACTTTTTTCAAAAAGATGACAAGTTCAACCACATGGAATGTAGACACAGTGTTTTCAGGTTTAAAATACAGTGCAAAGTCCAGTTTTAAAGGGACAATAACAGGTTAAAAGGCATTTAAAAATTAGTTTCCATACCTGTTACCAGTATGTTATTAAACAGAATTTGAGTCTAATTTACTGGTTTCAGCACTGATGTCATTAATTTACATTGTGCATTTCACCTAGGTTGGACAATGAAAGTAAGACTAGGCAATTTGGCTTCTATACTTTGATGTCATGTTTGCATTAGACACTTCTGAGGACTGCAAGTTTGAAAACCACATTTTACAGAACTGAAACCTTGGGTCTAGGTCAACCTATCAGTGTCCCTTTAAAGGTAGCTAATCTCTCTGCCTTCACCCCTCCCCGATAGGGACCTACCGGCTCTGTATGAATGTAACTAGTTTGCAACACATTGAAGGGGAGAGTGCGAAAGACTGTAGGCACAGGATAGGATAGAAACCACCCTGGTCAACATTCTTAAAGGCATCTGTACCTGATATGTATATGGATCATCTGATTATTTTACTGCTCTCAGCATGGGTATGTGATATAGGGCACATACTCCTACCCCAGTTTTACACAGTAGTGTTGTTGAATATTTTCCTCACCCAGGTCCTGCTGAGTGATATTTTCCATTACTGAACCATTTTTCTTGGAAGTTTGAGTTCCTTTGTATATAAAATCCTCTTGTAGTTTCTAAAGGGACCCCAGAGCCTCTCCAAAGCGGATTTTCTGTCCAGGTTTGAGATGGAAGTTGAAGTCCTTGGGTGCCTCGAAGATCAGAACAATGGTCGAGCCCAGGTTAAACTCCCCTAAATGTTCTCCTTTCCTCATGGGGATGCCCTCCTTGTTATTGTTGGTTATGAAGCTGAAGTCATTGTAAGAGCCTTTGGAGTAACAGGGGCTGTTAGTACGCAAATCCTGCAGAGAGACGAGAGAAAGGAATATGATTTGTGAATTTTAGTATGCGCTGGGCTACAGTTTCAAATAGTAACATGCAACAGTGCTAAATACAAGGTGGAAGAAAAGATCTGTACAGCAGACACCCCCTTCACATCCTGGTCCTAGACTACATTAATCTAATGAACAGTAGTGCCAACTGAGTAATACTTGGTAGAAATCTTCTCTGTTTTAACTTTAGCTTGCTATTAGTTATGAGGAAATCAAATAATTAACCAGCTATGCCTTGTTTCCTCACATGAGTTATATAGTACCACTGACTCATTAGCAAAGTGAGACTTCAAAGGCAGGATTCCTACTCACCCGGTCGAAGTAGATGCGGATGGAGCCAACATTTGTAGCTCCTACCGCTGTTAGGGAGAAAAAGCCATGTTTCCAATCACCACTAAGTACAACCCGCTCATTATGGCAGAAGAGTTCCTTGATCCAGCGGGCAACACCAGGATTCACAGACATCAGGGAGCCTGTAGTAAACAGGAAGAGCAAGATGAAGTATTCTTTGTTCTTGAAGCAGTATTTTGATAGATTTAAGGCACAATAGTTTAGAGACCAACAAAAAAGGCCAGATTAAAGCTCATTTCTAAGAAGTGAGACAAATACTAAGTATTACCAAGAATATGAAGGATCAGAAGATGCACAGAGGTTCTATTGCACTGTGCACAGCAAGTAAAGCCTTCAGCTGGGCAGTAGCAAAAATAGAACTGTCACTAAGGGTATGTCTACACTGCAGCTGGGAGTGGGCTTTCTAGCCCAGCTTCAGGCTCCACTGTAGATATACTAGGTGGGGAGCAGATAACACATGAGTGTTCTTTAGCTCATAGAGCTGCTCTATCATCCAGCATGTCCGAGGTCCTGCCACATCCCCTAGAAACAACAGGAGCTGAATGAAGGGAAAATATTTATGCCAGAAACTAAGGCATATTAACACCCCTCCACAAATGATGTATCAACCTAGTTAATTTTTGCCCTGGGCTCAGACCACAGCATTTCACCCTAATGCCATCTCTCAGAGTTCACAGCATCACCATTACATGCCCTGAAAACATTGCTATCACCAAACAGGCAAGGAGGAGGAACCCAGCTACCTAATGAACTCAAAACAGAATAAGCCTCTTTCTGAGCGCTCCACAGGAGCTGACTAAAATCTGACTACACATAACGGCTCTACCTCTAAAGTCTAAGGACACAGACAAAAGTCTTTATATCTAAGGGATGAGCTCATTGGGCTGCCTTGCCAAAGCTATAGGGAAAAAAACCCCAAAACCACCCCAGCCAACCCCGCCAGTCTCTCAAATGCCCTTTGCAATGTGTGAAGAAGTGGTTCTGTAGCACTGCAGATCTGAGTCACCATAGCTGGCCAGATGTGAACATGAAGGATTAATAAATGGATCTAGGATCCCGAAAGAAAATGAATCACAATAGGAACCTTAAAGGTTTCCACCCTGTCACACAATATAGGGGAGCACACAGTGCATTGGAATGTTTCATTAGAGCCTGTACTCCTATGCACATTGCTCTATTACAATGGATCTCCTGGCAGCATTTCCCTAAGAAACCCCTGGCTTAAAGGGTTTACTCAGCCACAAACCTTAGCTTCACGCTGAAGCTTGGCAGATCAACTTTCTTGCCATGTCTTGTCTCTCTCTCACACATAGCATCTGAAACCGAAACCAAGTCCAACTCCTCTCTTTGTTCCTAGGTAATTAAAAAAATGAATTTCCATCTGCTGGACTAAGGAGCATGACTGTCTGCGAAGGAGAGGGCAAAACTCCATAACCCCAATTCAAATCAAGTGATTGTGCTTAGTGTCATCCTCTGCGTCTCTGATGTGCAGGGTTATCCACAACAATCAGATGCCCCTCTAGGGCATCCTCTCTTTTACCAGCAACAGGGCAGGTTACTGTGGTGGGTGGGGAATGCCCTTGTTCCCTCTCAAGATGCTGACTGGCATTCTTCAAGCTCTTAACAGCCATTTCAGTAAAGTCTGCTGGAAACAGATCTGGGTCTCCCTACACCTCTGTGTTTAGTTGGGAGACCAAGTTATTCATCTTCAACATTGATTATTTGAGTTAAATTGGTAGACTACTAAGCCCTGAAATTCATTAGCACAGTATTCAGGATTTTGGGGAAGCATGATCCTCGGTGTGTTTTTTATGACAAACTGCTGCCCTCTGATTCTCTAGCACATCACAATTCAAGTGCTCTGACTGAGGCATCTCTCAGTAACCCTCCTGCTTTGACACCTGCTCTGTTTCCCCTTCTTATTTATGGAAGTAGAATCTACCTGGGAAGTGGCGTCTGTGCGACACTCTCCAGTCGGTGGGTGAGTGGAAGCAGTGATAGTCCCCAGGCGCCAGGTAGATGACACAGTGATAGAGCTCGTTCCCCTCCTTTGTGACTAGCTGGTTCTGCAATGAGCTGCAGGATGAGGCTGCAGTGGAACAGCAGAAGACAAAAGGGGTTAAAAGGAACAAACAGAATCTGTGAGAGAACGTGTTGTGTGACAAGTCTTCAACGGGAAACGTGCTACTGTGATGCTCAGAAAACCAATGTTAACAGCAGGTCACTAAATACAGCCCACACAGTGACTCCGGGGGCAGTCACTGGCAAGAGAGCTTACATGGATGAATCCGCAACAGAATTCCAAACATGTAATCACCCTCAGTGAACACATTGGTGGGGACCATGCAAATCCCTTTCAGGGTACGTGGTAAGGAGAGGAGTCAGCCTTAGAATTAATTCCTTGAGTGTCCAGTGCTGAGCATGCTCTCAGGCCGCACCTTCTGCCACTATAAACCAACCATCCTCTCACTTGTGTTATTAACAACCCTTAGGTTATTAAAACAGGGAGAATGACAGAAATCCAATGTACTTCTCACTACTGATGCTGTTCACTTTTCCACTTCCCTCGGCTTGGACAGTGAAATCAGACTTGTCAGTGTTTGGGTTGTATAAATGCTGCAGGAGAAGGCTTCTGGCAAATGTTGTAAATTTGATTTTATAAAAAAAAAAAAAAAAATCTACATTTTACGCCAAGCTGAGTTGACAGGTTCCTTAACCCCTAAGATTTCATGTAAACTGGAGGCCGATACTTGGATCATAGAGGGGGATACAGAGCATGCAGTGGGAGGGATTTGCCTGGTCAATTTGTCCTTTGCCTGCTCCCTAGTACTTCGGGGACAATTCAAGCTGACGGCATGTCCCTCTTCAAAGGCCCACTGTGGCTACAGGAAGCTTTGAAAGGTAGTGCTTCAAGGCCAGGAATCAGCATTTTAAAAAGCTTGTGTCCCTTTAACACACAGCTAGGTTTTAAACATCTTTGAAGTCCAAGCCCAGAAGAATCCAAAGAACTTTAAAGAGCCCCAGCTTCCCCAGACAAAGCAGCAGGGGCTTGAGACGGAGTCTCATAGAACACAAATAATTTGTCTGAAAAGACACCTCAGAACTATTGGGGTGCTGACCGAAGCTGCGGTAATGTCCCAGCTTACAAAATGCTTTCGTTGCATTTGCATATACATTACAAAAACAACCCTGCAGCTTTCAAAAAGCGCTTCTTTCTGTGGCGTATTGCCCATACACAGGTTTAACAAAAGATCTTGACACCCAAACCAAGAGCCTTGAAGACAGAGCTCTATCTTCACAGAGCAGGCACAGCAAAGGCAGTGACAATACAAACTTCCTCACAGTGCCTCAGCCCTGACCTGAAAGGCAGACCTCTAGGCATGAGAGCAGAGATCAGTCTCCAGGCGGGAGTGTGGGGGGCTGCTGCTGCTGCATAAATTGGGTCTAATAGAGTAGTTCCTACAGCTTCAGTTTTTGCTAGCCAAACATCTGGGCATGTTTCAGCCTCCAGCAGGAGCAGCCTCATTATGGTCACAGACCTTGACATTACCCAGAATCCACCCAAGATAACCATACACTTGAGGGAACTAAAAAGTTCAAATGTAGAGGAAAGGGCTGAATCAGAGGCTGAGGCTGCAAGAGAGGGACAGGCTACTAAGGAGATTGGGGAATCCAACATTACACCCCACATGTTATTCCTCAGTTTGAGCTATAATGAAGCAGAGTTGCCTGTGCTGATGGCAAAGATTTGAGAGCAGATAACTATGATTCACCCCCTCCCTGCAATTACTGGGAACAGTGAAATGACAGAAACAGGCTAGGAGGCAACTTACTTTGGCTAAACTGCATGTCTTCTGTGCTGGTGCACGGCCCCAGGAAGGACTCCAGCGAGTAGGTGACACCCTTCACCTGTTCCACTTCGCAGTTTTTCACTTGTCCAAAGTTCAGAATCTTTCCATCTGAGGGACTGATCTACAGGGAACAAAAAAAGTAAAATGCAGTGAAAAATCCATGCATCCCTCACGCTTAGCCATCAGAAACACAAGTCCACTGATCATTTGAACCCCAAAATTTCACATCTCTTCCCCTTTATATAACCTCTCCCCCCCACACAGGGATAAGCCTAGCCTCTTTTTGTTTCGTACCTTTGATATTTTCATAGACCAGAAAGGCAAATAGGAAGGCCCATAAGTGAGATCCAGAAAGACCATCATTTGTTCACAGTGAATGCCAATGCTGTGACCACTAAAGGGACTTACAAGTTTCTCTTTCAATGAGAGTGCCTGGTCTAGTCCTGTGCCTCGAATAAGTCAGGCTGGACTTTTACCCACTCCAACCAAGTAGTTCAGTTAGGGCCATGATCTGTTGCCATACAGCCAGGCTGGATATGGGTGTAACCAAGAGCAACAACCCAGACAGAAAAGGGGTGAGTGATAGACCCACAACTCCACCCAGGCCAGCCCAATATTCGGAGTTTTGGCCTACAGACATAGCACACATTCCAAGGTGAGGGATGGGGACATTTACACATCAATGTGTAGCTCCACTAGAACAGAATAAACATTGCAAACCCCTCGTTCCCTCCTCACCACACTGTGATAGCAGCAGACTGGCCGGGACTGGGGCTTCAGCTTCCTGCGGAAGAACTCGCTGAGGTTTCTATAGTGATGAAGATCTTCGACAGCTGCTTCCTTCATGTTCACTCCAAATGTCCAGATATACAGGCTGTAGACAGGCTTCCGGAGCCAGGTGGGCAGCTCGACCTGGTTCAATCGACCCCAGGCTCGTGAAAGCAGTCGTGTTGGTACCGATTTGTACAGAGAAACCTAGAGAGAAAGGAATTACACCATGCTATTTCTGTTCTTTCCACTGCTCAGCCCTTCTTCCCTTCGCTCCCAAAATGGAAGAATCCAATTCATTCCTACTGTGACTCCCTTCACTTCAGTGGAGTTACACCAAGGTTCTGGTCTTGTCAATAAAACAAGACCAGAACCTTACCCTCCATGCCCCCATGCTGATGTGTAGGGATGGGGGACCAGATGGAGCTCAATGTAAACCCTTACAACAAAAGTAAAGCCAATTAATTTGGATGATTCATCTTTTCTGAGAAAGATAAAAAATCCATTTTGTCAGTATAATTTCTGTTGTTGTTTTTGTTGCCTTAAGGCAAATAATAAAAGCACAAACCCATTCTTCCAATCGCAGCACAGAAGCCCTGCCAGCCAGGTACAGTGGAGGGCAGCTACAATGCATGCACCCTCTTCCCCTTGTATGCTGAAGCTTCATATGAGAGTTAGTGGAAACTGCTCCCAGGAGGCTCACAGAGAAGCAGTGCATTTGGGACATTCTATTATAGCACTAATTGGAGGCACTGAAATATTACTAATATATTTATTTTTTTGAACAACCCAAAGAAAACTGACTTAGAAATACATTTCTGTCTGCATTTCAATGCCTAGTGTGTTGCTTCTCCCAAGCCCATCTATTTCTGGAATTATAAAGTGCCTTCTCTACACATAAAAGGTGCACTGCTTTTAACTATACTGGTATAATTAAAGCAATACAACTCCTCTGGTGTGGACACAGTTACACTGTGCTTATACCTGTGTCGCTTACCATAAAGACGAATAAACTATATCCATATATTGCACCTTTCTACTGGCATAACTGTGCCCGCACGAGGGCTTATACCAGTGTAACTATAGTGGTCAAAGAAACAAAAAAATCACACCGCAAATGATAGTTTTATCAGTACAAGAACTGCGTGTACACCAAGCCTTAGTGTTTGGGCAATTCCAAAAAATTCACTCACCTGTTGTTTGTGGTACTTGGTATCACCCACACAGCTCATGAGAGCATGTTGTAATCCCAAAGATATTTCAGAGGGCTCCAGCCTTCCTCTAAGTTTTACACAGGAAGCTGTTTTCTGCAAACCTCTGGTAAAAGTTTGCAGAACAGGGTGGCTGGCTAAATCCAACTCTGTGAGTAAAAGGGTTCTCTCATTCCTTTCATTAGAGAAAGAGGCACTATTTATTCTCTACTCTATGGGTATCCCTCAATGTTAAGACCTGGAGAATGTAGCAATAAATACGAATAGATTCCTCTGGAGAGCTAGTCCTAGCCTGTTTGTTCTATTAAGCAAATTTATTTCACCTGCTAATGGATGATACTCCACTCAACTCACCTTCACTCAGACCAGTCCAGGATTCTGAGTTTTGACTGTGCTATGGATGATGCTTACAAATAAAATCCAACCATTTGAGAGAGAGAAAAAGAGAGAGAGAGAGATTGCCAGCTTAATCTTACTTCAGACTGAAACGTTTTAAACCAACTATTGTTACAGGTAACACTTTAGACCATGACAATAGAAGGATGAGAGAGAAATATTGCTCTGTTTTTTCTCATGTTTACACTTTACACATTTGACAGGCCTTGGACAGAGTCAGTTTCATGGTATCCCTGTAGAAACAGTTTCACCTATTTGTGTGGTTTTCCCACAGTTACAGAAGAGATTAAAATATATATATATATGAAAATGTGATTGCAAAACCGCAAAAATTGGCAAGACATCGCCTGAAAATACATACTTCAATTTTGCAAGTGATGGGGTTTCAAGTTGATAGTCTCTGTTTAATGCAATAGCTGTTGAAATGGCATCCTCTCAAGAGCGGGCACATTTGTATAAGTTTGCAGTAACAATGTCTAGATGATGTTCGCACACTGTAATCAGATGCGTGCAGGTCCATGTACTAAAACTAAATTTCATAGTTTGAGTCAGGGATGCCTGCATTAGTACATCCTCTGGGCAGTCAGGATTCCAGGCACCCAAGAAGGAATTGAACAGCCAACCATTCTCACACAAAAATTGCAGCAAAGGAGAGACTACATGAATGTGTCCGTGAAAAGGGATGGAGAAGAGGCTTGGTCTGCCTTAGCCCTAGTCCTGATATTTGTGGGTTTTACTGTCTGAATGAATGCAGCGGTTTCCATTGATTCCCCTTGTTTGTTAGGGGATCATACACAAATTCTATGCTCCTAAAAAATCATCATCTGTCTCTGAAAGGAGAATTACATAATCCCTAAAGCTTCACCACGAAGAAAAAAAACAGACAGTTGTGGTAGAGGAAGGTATGAACTGCAGTTCTGCTTTAATATCAGCCATCAGCACCATGCTGTCTGTCCCTCCCCCTGCTGCCAGCCTCCCTCCATTATAATAGAACATTTGCTCACAGGGTTGTTACAAAGTAGAGACCTGCTCACACTTACCCTGCTCATAGGCCTCCATCCCACTCTGGTCAAGGGTTTAAGAGCACCGAAAGGCAGAAGATAATAGAGAATAGTCAGAGGCCAAGAACGGAGTTTCAGAGCAGGCCTAGACATACAGCTCAGCTGGCCCAACCTCCGCCTCAGGGCCAGCTGGGGGAATTGCAACCTGTAGGATCACACACACACACAAGAGGGTCAGCCAACTCAGCCTCAGAAACACCAGCTCCTGACAGAGTTTGTTCAATGCTTGTCAGTGATTCTGCAACTCCCTGCTCCGTGACTTTGGTTCAAACCTGCTCCTTTCCCAAAATACAGGACCAGGCCACTTCAAAAATGAATATGAGCTGCCCAGGGCCTGGGGTTCATGGGCACAGGACAACTTCCATTACTCATGCCTACTGGCAAATTAATTAATGGCAAAACTTTTTGCATTAAACAAAGTCTGAGATAAGGTGAAAACAAGGCTGCAACTGGTCCAGCCAGCTAACGCTAGAACATACACAATATGTTATGGAACACCAAAAGGGGGAAAACCCAGGAATTTATTCTTCTGGTGTTTGAAAGAAGTAGCTACTTGAGAGGAAACATTTGCCTGTACCCTCTCCTGCTCTTGGAGAGTTAGAGTGATCAGCACAGTAAAGCACTTTGAAAGCTAGAATTCTAGGAATAAAATCCCTATTTAGGGCAAAAGTGTTAGGCAAGTGCTAAGGAAAGAACAGATGATATTCCAGTGAAACAAACAGCCACAAACCCAGGGCAATGTCGTCTCTGGCTCCAGGATTTCAACAAGGTCTGGCATTATGGGAATCCTGCATTTCAGAAGTTCCATCTACAGTGCTGTTCCTACATGCAACAGTAGGATGAAACTGACCTAATCCTAGGCTCTCATTCTGTTGGGGGAGAGACAGCTGCAGTACCATAAGCACAATGTGCTGCTGCTAAGGGAAAGGGAAGGGTATATATTTGCTTCTCTCTCCTGCCTGTCTTTAGCAGCAGCAGCAAGAGGGAATCACGCCTGTACCTCCTGGTCTCTTCAGGTGAGCCCCAGAAACAGGCAGCAGCAGAAGCGGTCAACATCAGATAGTACCCAGCTGGCCGAACCCTGACTGTATTGTGTCTGTCCTACAAAGGATCACAAAAGCCATTGGGGACAAACTGAAGTACTCCTGCAGCGGGCCTGCTAGCAGTTGGTTCCATCTGGCCAGCTATTTAACACTTCAGAGACAAACAGAAGTGGGATTTGTGAGTTAGCTATTTGGGCAGTGTGCACTGAGGTCAAAAGGCACCTTTCAGGGTTTACATTCCTTATTGGGCACCTCAATCTTAGACAGACGATACAAGAACTAAAACACACATACTGCTAGGGTAGCAGGGTAGTTACTATCTATGGCCCATTCAAACTTTGGCCTCTTAAGCAACTGTGTTTAGGTGGGGTTTTTTGTGAAGTAGATGCCTGAATTGAGAACAAACTCATTTCACATAAAGAGCCATCAGGTGGCTGACAGACTATGACTTGTGGTCATTACCAGCCTGAACCAGAACTGAACCAGTGACTCAGCATGGAAAAGCTCCACACCCCATTCCTGTTTCCATGAGACATCTCATTGCTCCAGTTTATGCTGTTTGAGTCTTCCCTGGGCAAACTCTCTTATTCCTTTCTTCCCTTGGGGTCTCCCCAGGGTACCTCATGCTTAGCCTCATTCTCAATACTTCCTGTGTCTCATCATTAGGTTAATATCCACCCGACTCAGGACAAAACATCCAGGCCTGTTTGGCACTGTGCTAACTGCTGGGGAACAATTCTTCTCCCTGCATCTTTGGAGGGGACATAGTGTGCTGAGCAGGATTGTATGTGCATGCTGATTGGAAGGGGAAGGCTCCTGCTACAAGTTATTTTGAAGATCATTCCCATCCCTTGCAGGATGAAAAGATCTGAAGAGTGAGCTGTAGTAACACACTCTACAGTTCTCTCCAAGAGAGAAAGGAGCTGGGAGACTAGAAAGGGCCAACTTGCCCTTTTCAGGACTTGGGTCAAAAATTAAAACATCACCTGAGAAGCTGCTACTGTCACCATGTGGGCTGAAGATGGTGCCTTTGGCTCACCGATTTACTCTGTAGGCTAACGTTACTTCCGCCAAGGCCAGAGAATGACTGTGTGCTGGAGTGCAAGAAAGACCTGAGTAGCTGAAGTATTGTCTCAGCAGCGCTACAGCAGGCCTCAACAGCTTGAGGCAAGACCAGCGCACAGCACAGGAATAAGAGACAACTCACCTGCAGCTCCTCCTCCCTCTCATCCGCCAGGGCCCAAGAGCCTGACAGAGAGATGGCCTCTCCAAGAGTTTCGGAGGACAAGGTACTGCTCTTCCCTCCCATCTCCTTCTCCCTCCCTTCACTGCAGACGATCATGAACCAATCCCTGCAGAGCTGCATCCTGGCAGCTTGCTCTAAAACCCCCTTCCTTCCCACCGTCTTGGCCTGGTTTTAGAGGATTCCCTCTCTAGATTTTTTGCTCTCCCATTGATTAAAAGGGGACCAGAAGAGAAAGGAAACCTCATCATTTCTCTTGTTGTACAGCAGCAACCCCTCCCTTGCCAATTCAGCGCATTCGGAGATTTATAGTAATTAGGCCAAACAAAGGCTTTGCAGATGGTGGTCACTCCTTCTGCCCATCTACCCTCCCTTCAGTCGCCATCCTGCAAAGCAGAAAGCACCAAACAGTACCTGAAACGGGCTCTCCTATTTGGTGTGCCCCCGGCAGAGCCAGCTGGGCCTGGACTCTCCAGTTGCGGGTGCTGCTCCCCGGCACAGCTGCCGCTGTTCCCTGAACGTAGCCGTCGGACATGAATTTTAACTTTGCGGAGGTTGTAGCAAGAGGGAGGAGGGTTAGATAAAGCTTTACAGCATCTCACCATTTCCCTGTGTGCAGATCTGGTCCCTGCAGGGTGTTTGACTGACACATCATCAGGATGGCGGTCGGTCGTAAGTCTCAGTCTCTCTCTTTTTTCCTCTACCTCCCCTTCCCTTGCTCGCTTCGGCACAGGAGGGAGGACACGACGTCACAGCTCCTAATTCCCCCGCTGGTTTGTCTCCGGCTTCCCTCTCTGTCTTTCCCACTTGCAACTCGGCTACGAGGTTCCCAGCTATTGCAAACAAACAGGCATTGTGTCACACTTCAGCAACCCTCTGCAAAAGCAGCTTTGTGCGAGACAAAAGCAACCTCTGCCTACAAGCAGCCCCTGCTCCTCTCTAGCCAAGGTTGCCATCGAAGCTCAACTCCCAAACGAACACCCTGCAGTCTCAGGCTGCTAGGAACTAATGCACTATTATCAGAATTGCAGCCGGCTGGCCATGCACAGTTATCCCAAGAGCCAGCCTGAATGCGAGGCTGGGAGGAGGAGGAGGGATGGCGGAGAAGAGGAGGAGGGAGATAACTCATAGCTTCAATTCTGCACTGCAGTAACTGCAGCTAGATCAGTTCTGGGCTACTGAGCAAGCAGATGTATATGCAAACACTCACTCTGCCAGAAAACCCTTTCCTTCTCACGCCGTCCAGCCTGGGAACAGAGGAGAGGAAAGGGAGGGAACATCTTTTCTATCTCATACAGTCCAGTTAGAGACCAACACCCATCTCAGGAACACCCTTTCCATCCCACACTGTCCAGCGAGGGAGCAGGCAAAGACAGAAAAAGGGAAAGAACGTTCCTTTATAGATATACATCCCTGCAATGAAACAACAGTTCCAGCGCCAGCTTGAGAAACAGGCTCTGCAGAAGTTCAATAGATGCTTTATACAGTGCGCAGTACTTCAACAATTTTTACATCCAGCAGAACTCAGAAGCCAAACCACCAGTACCATGGGGGCAAGAGGGATTTTTGCAGTCTTGAAGACTGCATGCCCATTTTGTCTGGCACAGCTTTCGGAATATTCATAGGGTGAGAAGTCCTCTTCCATATTGCAAATTATATCTGAAAGCTGTTGACTAAAAACTGGCATTCTTGTGTTTCTTGGCTGCACCTGGATTGCTAATGAGGGAAACTGGCAGCAACAGGAACCCAGAGCCAGAGATCAGAACTGAGCTTACACCTGACTTCTGTGTCAAGTCCAACACCAGAAATATTTTATGGTTCAATATTTAAGCAAAATGGTTAAACACTAATGTTTTAAGTCAAAACTAAGGTAGACAGCAGTTTAGTATCTCCAAAGCATGCCCACCCTACTAGTGCCACAAGTGATGTGGAGTGAGTCAGTAAGGACTTTGCTGCATTAACCCAAGGTTGGATAGGAGGTTATATATTATGCTGAGAGGGAAAAGAGAAAATGGGAGGGAGGGACAACATTTGGAACCACATTTAGTGCCAGCCTGAGAGAATCTTTCAGGAGGAAATTCATTTAATAGAAACGTATTGGAGACAAATTCTTTATCACAGATCTGTTACAAGATTCAGGTATAGATTGATTTTTTGCAACTGTATATTAAAGGGACACTAGTAAATTACAATCTTATTAGTTTTAAAAAGAGTTAAAAGTAATTCCAGGCACTACACCTACCCCTTTTCCCCTCCTGTGATCCCCTGCCAGTTTTTGTGGTTTTATAATCATGCTGTCCTATGTTTTACAATGCTTCTCTCTCTCTTCTGTTGCTATGTGAAATACCCAGACGAAAAGGGGAAATTGACTATATACAGGGAAAGTGTCAAAATTCACAAAGAAAAATCTGGAAAAATAGCCGAAACCTTTCCTCTCTGTCACAGACAGGAATATTAGGAGTTGCTAGCAATAACAACAGGTGCAAATTTTCAACAGAAGTGTGATTTAAATCAACAGTGTCCCTTTAAAAACACTTAATCAGACCAAAGTGGAAATCATTTTCACCACCAAGATCACAAGAAATGCTCAGCATGCATGCAAGTTCCAGAATCTGTGACAAGGGAAAAAATACAGCACTGGTACAGAAAGGCCAGGAGACGAACAGTGCTGTCTAACAAACTTTTTCTCCTCCTCCTCACATTCCAAACATGCAGGGGCTCCTACACACAAGGAGCCTGCACAGGGTTTTCCTCTTTGCTGTGATTTTCATCTTGTTCTCCAAAGGACCCCACCCCCACTTCACATTTACCATGGATGAGGGAAAGGCCAGAGCAAACAAGTTTTATCTGCACTCACCATTTATTCCACTCTTCCTTCAAAAGTATGTGAGGTAAATACACATTTCAGCACAGTCTATTTCAATGGAAACAGCCCAATTAGCTCTCTCCTTTCAAAGAACTTACCACAACCTAGATCAAGGCGGCAGGGGTTTATTTCCCCAAGATTTTACAAAGGAGTGGAGTGAATTGAACAGCCAACCTGCACCCCAGAAGTGAATGAACATTGAAAATATAATTCCATTGTTTAATGTTGATACTACTGTAAATTCAGATAAAGTTCATGGAAAGGGAACATGTGGTGAGGGCTACCCCCTTTGGGGCAAAAACCATGTCACGATAGACTCACCTTCCTAGGTGAAGTTCCCAGGGAGAGAGATGGATTTCAGTGCTATATAAGCCATACTTCTCCATGGCTACACAAAACTCACCTCCTCTAAGTAAGAAGCCTTACATTTCTCTTATCTTCTGTCCTACTGACCCCATTACACTCACCAAGACGCAAATACCGGACTATTACCCATGGATGAGAGCCTGCCCCTCCTCTTGGCTGAGACCTGCTTAAATACTGACATACAAACATACATGGCGAGTTGCCATGGCAGCAGCTACTGCACAGGAGGGATTAAGGATACAGTAGGGTTTGGCTGCTCAGAATTTAAAGATGCCTGCAATGGAAGAAAGGGGAAATGACTGGATCCTGGATCATGCCAACCCTACCCTCAGCCCAAGTGTTCTGAGGAAGGGCGAAGGAAGGGACTGGCCCAACTGAGACTGGGCATCAATTACTGAATCCCCCTCTCTCTGCTGAGGGATGAATGTCACGGATTTACACCTGGACTTCTTCTCAAATCTCAGGACAGTGCTGCAAAGCCCCTCTTACTAGCTTCACTGATGGGCCTCAGAGTTCTCTAACTCTTCTCTATGGGGAGTCTGGGGCGTCAGCCCCAAACCACTCCTACCTCCTTGAACTCATCCAGAATGCATATTAAGTGAATAAAGGAAGTAATGACCATCTGCACTATAAATCCCCTGAGGAGAATTATCTAATAACAGCTAATCTGTCAAACAATGCAACTCCTCTCTGCTCCATCAGTTCATATACGCATCATATCCAGTGACCCCGTTTAATTACTTGCCTTCTTATTATTTCTCCAAGCCCTTCCCTCAGGACTCCAAAAACACTAAGCCTGGGGATTTACAGGAATCAGAGACTGGATTAAACCCACAACTGTACATTAAACTGAAACGACATGAGCCCGCGGGGCTGGGTTTAGAATCATCCAGTCTGGATGCTAGAAGCCTCTCCCTCCCCACTTTCTTCACGTTAACAGTATTGCCATTTAAAATAGATGGTATAACTTAACACATACTGCTGGGCAAAGCTGTATGGTTAAGCATAAGCCATAAAAGTGGAACAAAAGAAAGTATCAAGCAGCAAAGATAGGGGTATTCTGAGACCCACATCACACTATTATACAGAGGAGATCTGCTGATAGTGACAGTATTAGTTTATCATCAATAGTTTAATTCCTTTCCCCTGGCCATAGTCAATATCTTCTGTTTAAACTTATATGTACAAAAAAGTATCATCTCTCTTCCTTCCTCACCAACTTATTATTCTGCAGAAATCCAGCAGGAGAAACAATAGCTTCCTCAACAGCCAATCAATCAGGAGATCCTGCTATTCTAAGAGCATAACAAAAAAGTGCTTCTGGACATTAGGGAAACAACCGTGGATTGGCTATTGTAGAAGTCACATGATTTTTAATGCTGTATATTTCACTCCCCAGATTCCTGCTAGCACCTATGTAAACCTTAACTCTCTTTGTGAGTGTCTAGGCACTGACTGAGAAATGTACCAGATGCCCTGATACAGCAGGTCTTTTTTCCATCTCTAGTTTCAAGGATTCTCTTGCCCATTTTTTATCTCAAGCAGGCTTCCTGTAATTCCCCCTACTAAGAGAAAGGTTTGTGTAATTAGCTTCCTTTAAATGGATAGTTGTACTTCTCAACAAATGGAAATAAATCAGCTTTTTAGAATGGCCATTAAAACATTTGTTTATTCAGCTCTAAAGACTGCACAAAGTTTTTGGTAAACAATACTTGATCTCTTCTCTGGGGCAAGGAAACATGTCTTATCTACTTTCATAAAGCAACATGTACATGTACTCTAAGTATTTTATAATATAGTCATATCTATGGTTCTATACACATATTTAATTTCATATGCTATCTGATAAAACGCCTTTCACACAAGATGTTCATAAAGCCAATTCCCTTCTAGGATACAGACATCTAAAATGGAAGCATATGGAGGGTTGGGAGGAATGGTTGCTTTAGACCTTCCTACTAAAAAGGAAAGCTCTGTTAAGCGCTCTAAAATCCTGAGTTGGAAACTGAACAAAGAAGCTGTGAGGCCTCACATTTGATTCAGAAACCTACATACAAACCTAACTGAACAAATACTTCAGACTGGGGGCTGGGGCTATTTTTAAAAAGGGACTATTAACTCTGTAAGTGTTGGTTCCTCAGATCAGCAGAACTCAGATTTCTAATACACCAATTCCTTTTTCATTTGGCCTGAAAACCCAAGAAAACAGTGACTAAGAATTGGTGGTCTTTGGAAGTCTAAAAGTGCTTACCTTAGCTGTACAGCACTCCTGGCAGCTGCAGAGGCTGGCTCTGAATGAAGCTTGTTTCAGTTCCTTCACAGACTTCTTGTTTTTAATCTACTGAAATGTGACACTGACCTGGCTTTTTTGTTTGGGTTTTCTAAGACAAGTGAACAAAACAATGGAATGTAACCCACATAAGTGTTCCTGACAAATGCACAGAAGACTAGTGCACCAAGAGGGAGAAGAAAACCCTAATCCATGCCCTGCAGAAATCATATGCACTGATGTGTCCACGCCCATCCTATTAGCCCCAAACCATGGTCCTGTTTCCAAGATCAGCTGATTGTGACCTTCCGGTTCTAAACTACTTCTTCCGTTTCCTTGCCGTGAAGTTGGATGTACCCACTACATTTAAGTAGGAGTCTGCTGTACTGTGGAGAGCTACATGCTGTGGAGTTTAGTATTACTCTCTTCAACAGAACAAGCTCAGCAAGAATGTGAAACTTAAGATAGTTTTGTTTTCAGCTGGATAGCTTTCTGTGGAGAGCAGAATGATTCTGTGAGACCACCACTAAACCCAACAGGCCACCAGACCCCAATCACGATCACCCTGCACCCAGCAGTCACTACGTACTTGAATAATACTAAATCCCAGCCCTCTGGCCTGACACTGAATCCGACCAACCCAGCACCCTGCTAGACAAAGGAAGCTGTGTCTATGCATGCTGAAAGGCACAGAAAGAAGAGAGGGGGTTAAATTTAAAATGATCTGTGTTCGTTACCCACACACCCGCCCTGAATAGAAAGTATTAACCCAGCTGCCTATGCATCTTTCTATCCCCTTAAAACTACCCACTGATATTGCAAAAAACGTTCAGTTAGTTCATCAGGATTTCTGAGCTGTAATCTTCTTCTCATGTCAAACAAGTCACAAAACAATCATCTCTCACATTTATACAGTTTCTAACAGTTTATGCCCTAAATTCGGTAAATGTGGTGAACACCCCTCAGCAGAAAAAATACATTTTACTATAATATAGCAACAAATTATTTCCCTTCCACACAGTAGGTATATGTATTTCACCTGCAGCTGTTGCTGTTGGCCAAAATAAGCCTCTAAAACACTCCAGGAGAATAACTTCTCAGATCCCCAATGGCTGGCTGGCTCACAGTCTGTCTACTAGATCTGATCTGAGCTGCTCTTTGCTTTAAGAAAGCAGCACGATGCAGCTGGTCCTCCTGTCCAGCTCATGTTTCAGCCATTCAGACTCCAGGGTGGGAACTGTTAAGGACGTCTCAATATCATCAAAAGCATCTGCATTCCCACAAAGCCCTGGCTCTCTTTTTCCCCTTTAAGAGGAGGAGACAAGGCAGAAAAAACTGAAAGGAAACTAAAAAGGGGGGGGATAAGATTGCATGACAACATAGTCTCTCAGTTCCCCAGATGGCTTCCCAGCAGTGCATTTACAAAACAGGAGACTCATATCAGGGGCTTGGGAGATCGTATCCAGGCCTCCGTTAACAAATCACCAACTGAAAACATATTAAGACAGTTTAGGGTGAATACCAGGGAAAGTTTCTGACAGTAATGTCTGTTGATCATGGAACAGTCTCCCAAACAACCATATTACTTGGGAAATTTAAAAATTATACTGGACAAAGCACCAGTTCACTACAGAGCAATTCTCCAGACCAGGGATAACATTTGATACCAGCTGGATAGCAGAGAGCATGTATGTAAAATGATCCAGTTTGGATTTTCTGTTGCTGCTTCTTGACATGTCACCAGAAATGTTGATGTACATGTTCCCAGCCAAAGAGTACATACAGTTTTATAAAACCCTTCAGAACATTCAGATAGATTGCTCAATAGTCCCAGTTACACACATTTCAACAGAAGGTGTCTTGTGTAATGGAAGAGACACTGTAGCAAAAACTATCCATCTGAAAACACAGTTTGAACGCGACACTGAACTCTACATCATCTTAGGCTAGCTGAAAAATGTAGGGGAAATTGCAGGCAAAACTTTTGCCACCCCACCCCACTGTTCCCGCTCTCCCCCGTTGAAATTTGAACCTTTTTGAAATTTTCTGATCAATGCTACATGAAATCAAATTTCTTTTGTATAATTAGACATATGTCCATACAGCACTCAGGCATCAGAAAAAACAGAGGAGAAAGTATGACACATAACAGGCCATCTGGTCTAGGGATAGGATTTCACTCTTCACAGGCAGAAGAGCCAGGCTATGGAGTTGCACAGGTGGAGGATTTTTCATGGATTCTTTCTTGGGATATCCTGGTCTATGATTCAGGATCTCCCATCACAGAACATACTATTACTACTACACCACGTGCTGCCTTACTAAAATGGTACTGAGTAACGCTGCCTCACTTGTCCACAAGCAGCACTATAGAACTATCCCTGTGCTACCCATCCACCTCAGTAGGAAACATTGATTTGCAAAAGTGGCGAGCACCAAACAGATCCCTAAACGTGAATTTAGGGACCTAACTTTAGGCTTCTATTTTTTAAAGTCTTGGCCTGTGATATTAAGCTTCCCCCCTAGAAGAGATGGTTTTCACCTTGTTATTTGTCACATACAATATCAGATGTCACTATAAACAAGTGCCACCTCCTAAGGTTCACTGGGTTCTCTCTAAAGCTGTATCTTTACTTGGTTTTTGCCACTCATACTATGACAGCCACCATTACACAAAAAATAGTATTGCAAAACAAATTAGATAAGAACTGTGGAAGCAAATAAAGGACAGCAGTAAGGAACTGCCCTCTATTTAAACTCTACTCATCTTGTCACACTGTTTATCCAAACTCACTCTTTGGCCAAGGTTTCCCTGTGTAAATTATGCTATCTGTATATCAACAATGCCACAGTATCAACAGAGAAGGAAGTGGGTGGAATTGCTCCTGGATACTATATATCCAGGATACTAGGCACACAGAGGCCTTGGCCAGGAAATGTTCCCAGATAGATTTGCGCTTACTGCCTCAAATTCCTTCTTCTACCTATATGATAAATATCTACCTCTTTCATTCAGAGCTCTCTGCTTTGCCTCATCTAATTAAATGAAAGCTAATCCCTTTTAGTAATCACAGCAAGAGACATACTAATAAATTAATCAGTTCAAGCTATAAGCCACATAATGTCTCCAGGAAAGTTATAAAGAAAGGTCCATGCCAGAAACCGAGTGTTCCCTGTTCTCCTGTAATAATATTTTCATGATTTTTAAAATTCACTGAAAAATAGCATATTTAAATAAAATTCACTGAAAAATAGCGTTAACTTTACTGCAGTGATATCCTCAAACAAACCAGTACTGTGCCAGTGCATGAGAACCAGTTACTGAAAATGACTGTCTTAGTTTCAATGATGTGCAGCATCAGTGGTGAAAAAAAAAATGATACATGTAACATTTCAGCTTTAAAGAAACTACATGTGGCATACAGCTCTTCCACTCAGGACTGATTTAATGCTTTGATGAAGGAAAATCATGAGAAGACAACAAACCCTTGAAAACAATATTTAAGCCTTTGTTTAGTGACAAATATTACTCATACATCCTGTATGAAAGTTTTCAAAATATACTTGAGGCAGAGAGAAGAAATTGCTTCTATCCAGTTTCATTCTTCGATATTCCAACTCTACTTTTTTGTTGATCAAGATGAATCAATATTGATATATTATATATAGTTACATACTAAAAGAATTCAAGTAGGAATCATTATTGAGGCACAAAGTTATTGCTTCAAATTTATTTCTGATTGTGCATGAATCTACACACTTTGCTAAACAGAATTAAAAACCAAGCTCTTTCACAAGGGACCATATCTACCTGTCTGTTTTCACCAAACCTAGCACAAATAATAAGCGTTTTGCCAGTTATCACCCAAAGCACTTCACTTCAGGAGAAGATTTAAGTCTTTAGGTACAAGAATTTAAACAACCAGATGTAGAATTCAAAATGTGACACCCTAGCAAATGCTAGGATTTTAGGAAGGTATTTATTTTTTACCTTGATCAATGGATTCATCTTATACAAAGCAAAAAAACTAATAATGTTAAATCATCAGATGAATCTTCCTCAGTGGAAACCCATATATTGAAGGAGGATAAAAATAATTGTATTTAAAGTAACTATTGTAATACTTGAAATTAGACAATTGTTTGAATCTATTTTTATTATTTATATCATGACTATCACAATATTGTGACTAGAATTGGGTGTCAACACATACTGGTGTCAGTGTTTAGCACTAAGCTACATATTTATTCTCCTGTATGTTTATATCTATAGTCAGGACCACAAAGCATTTAAACATATGCTGTTGTATTTGTGATAAAAATAATTGGGACTTGCTTTTGTGCCAGTTATATATATATATATTTTTTTTTTATTGAAAAAAATATACGTCCAGCATTTTAAATAGGAGTTTTATTCTTCATGGTGCCCCTTTTATGAGCTGCTTTTGTTAGTCCTTGGACCACACTACAAACAGGAACTATTTTTAGATACTTGGGAGGGGCAGACATTATGGTGATGGGGGCCATATATGTACAGAGAGATTAGATTTTATCCCTACACTCACTGGCCCTGGACAGCTGACCCTGTGTCAAAATAGTGTATGTGTCACCTCGGAGACCACAGACACCACAATAAGTTGACCTAGAATAGGGAGAGACTCCCTGAATATATTACGTCTCTAGCTGCCTTTCCTGCAGAAGTGAATCTCTTTCTATATGGAATTGTCAGGTCGAAGAACACAACGTAAGATAGTCTGACTTAATGTCTCTTCAAACACACACACACACACACACAACCCAGGACCTGTGGAATCAGGAACTTGCAGCAGCAGACCAACACTGTTCAGAAGTTAGGGGTATGCACAGCAGCTTCTTCCCCAGTCCAGTACTGCAGCATTTCAGATGCCGCTCATATCCATGTTTTCTCTCTCTATAAGCTGTCTGCAGGTTCATCCCCTGGTCTTATAAACAAGGAGATAACCCTCTTCTCTCCCTTGCCAAGTTTGCTTCCAGGGATGCCAAAAATGCAGAAGGGAAATAATGCAAAACCACAAGTCAGCAAAAATAGATGCTCCAGTTTCCAGTGAAAGGCACAATACAGCTATTATTTTGTTTAAACCCTCCATTGTTTGTAACACCCTCTTTGAAGTCTGAAAATTCTCTTTTTTTTTTTCCAGGTATTTCCCATTTGGCAGCCTTCCCCTCTCCACTCCATGAAAACATACAATGGAGTGTAAGCCAACAAAGTAGGTACCAGAAAGGCAGTGGGAAAACCTGTCAGTGTGCTGTGTGTGTACCTGCTCACCTGGAATCCTGCGTAAACGTTTGAAATTCTTTATGCGATTCCCCCCTACACAAATAAATCCTTCAGTACTAGTCTTGTCTAAAGCTAAATCTATGCTTGCAGCTCAGAACTTAACAGCAATCCCAAAAAACCCAAACCAGGGTATTAACACAATGGAATAAAAACAGTTGGGTAAGGAAATATTCCAATTTCACACTTCCAATGGGTTTCTCAACAATGAAAAAAAAATGTTAACTACGAAAAATACTTTAGGGTCCTTTTAAATACGACTACTCCCCAGAAACTTACAAGTCCCATTTATGGTACATAAAGCCACAAAATATTTTACTAACCCTATTTTAAATAAGCTGAAGCAGGTTGGGAAAGGGAAGCATGGAGGATAGATCGCAGATAAATTCCTCACAAACTGTTACAGTCCAAACTGTTCACATCTGGACTCTTCGGATCAAATCCAATTTGGGTCCCAAGTAAAAGTCAGTTTCGGGATTTCAGTCTAGTCCCTAATATACATATGCCCAAAACACAACTGACCAAGCACTCAGAAATGGAAGAGGAACAGAAGGATGCTACAGGTCAGATTGAGGCAGAGGAGCATGTCCTGCACTAGCATCAGTCCCTCATTTTCAGAAATGGCAAATTTACTCAAAACAGAAAACGGGGTGGGGTGAATAAAGTAGTTTGTAATTAGCTGCCTGTATGTTTTGCAACAAAAGAAACCTAACATATATATTATAAACTGTTTGGTCAATGTGGAACTGTATAATGTATTTAATGTTCTGTACATGATATGGGGTCGTGTAATTTTTCTGTTTTTTTTTTTTTAAATGGGTCATATAGGGTACTACAGAACACGTCCATGCACCTGATATTCATACTTCAGTTTCACGACAACTTAAAGACAAAGTGACAACACTAAAGAGCTACAATCACTAGAGTAGAGAAGGAACCACCTTTGAAGGGACAAGCTCTCCTTAACGGTGTGGATGAGCTAGAATCATTAGAGATTAAGATAATATTGTTCTGCGGGAAATAGTTCTCAGCAGGTGTTCACAAGGGATTAGATAAGAATTGCCTTCATACTAATTCTGAATAGTAGTCACATTTGCATGGTACATTCCCTATCCAAGGATCTCAAAGCTTTTCACAAATATTAATTCAGCCTCAACTTTCTTGTGAGACAAACAAGAATTACCCACACTTTCACAGAGGAAGAAATGAACGCATAGAGAGATTATGTGACTTGCCAAAGATCATGCTGCAACTCAGTGGCAGCAGTGAGAACACAACCAGTAATTCCTGATTCCCACTCCTATGTTTAGGGGTTAGACAGAGCAATCTCCTTCACATGCTGTAGACACACTTGTTATCAACTAGGATAATAAACTCATCCCAAAATGTTTTTCAATGCTCATATATGTAACTGCAGAATGCCACTACTGTAACATATATACTGACTGTATTTCCTGCTTTAATAAAAGATGAGCAGGGGATGGCTTTGTGTGGCTTTTATGCTAGATTCCATTTCAATACTCAACAGTTAGCAAATTTTGAAAGTGCATCAAATCTTCAGATATGCTACCAACTCTCTAGCATTGTAAGAGTACTCCAAAGCTGGGACATGAGAACATTTCTTCTACTGAGCACAAGAACTGAAGTTCCTTTAGAATCGCTGCAAACCCCACGCCTTATGCTTTATGCCAGTCAATCATCTTCAAATTCTATCACTAAAATACAAGTAAAAAAGAAACTGACTTAAACTGTCCAAGCTGCATCTGTTACAGCAATTGGTAGAAGAAATGTGTTGGCTGTACTAAGAGGTGAGAGACACCTACAGTTCTTAACATGTCATTACATTGGCTTTAGCAAGCAGGACTGGGAGGTGAAGAAAAGCGCTTTATGTCTTCTGTCGGTTCGGGTTACAGAACACAATCCAGTTTTCCCCTTGTTGAAAGGAAGCAGAAAAGCATGTAGCAAAATGGGGCATGTGGTACAAACCCATCACAAATATCTTACCTCCCATTCGCTTGCAAGCTTGATTGGTATCTCAATGCCCATTTTCTCCAGCTGCTCCTCCTTGTACTTTTCATATTGTCTGTATCCTGCATATCCCCCACCTGTGGCCAACAGAAAGTGGAAGGGGCGCAGTCGGAATGTTCGCACTACCAGTGCGGCGTGAAGCTTTCTCCTGTCTAACAAGAAGAGGCAGATCTTTAGGAAACAGGACAGCTACAGAGTAAAGATGAAGTTATAAGGGAGGAAGGTCAGATCAGATACTGAGAAAGTTATAGATGCATGCAGTCATGTCCCACTGACACACAAGATGCATACAAGGTCCTGTTACTGAAGATGCACATATATAAAGATAGGTCACTGCTGACCTGCGCCACCAGGAGCCACTTCCTGAAAGCATGACTTGTGATTTAAAAGTATCGCTGATCCCCAACCTCCATATCAGAAGACACTCTGGAAATCATGAAAATCTTGTTTTCTCAGATTGTTTGGCTGGGGCCTGATGAAAACAGCACCTATTATTGACGCATGAGGAAAGGAGCTGACAATATTTCCAGTACAAACTTTAAACAGACAAATCACGAGAAGTTAGCTGAAAGCTGACGCTGGCACGATACTGACCAAAACCAAAAGATCACATTCAGAATTCCTCCCTGGATTTTAAATATCCACTGGAGTGGTAAATGTCACCTGACCCCATTTCCAGCAAATATCTTAGATGGGAAGTACACTTGAATTCTAGCAGAAATGTAAAGATGAAGGCTCTTTCCACACCAGAAGCTTAACTGTTCTAACTACAAAAATATTTAAATATGGTTACTGCTTACACAATTTCCCTCTCCAAAGCAGACAGGGATGGTATCAAACTGTATGATACCCCTCCCACTAGGAAGTGGGGATCTATACTACTATTTGGTTAGCACAGTTCTCAGCGATACAATCCTGTCAACACTGCTCAGGGAAGCTGCACTGGCACCTTGTAGCTAGCATCAAACACATTTAAGTAAGGCTGTAATTTCATAGACATTAGAACAAAGGGGACCCTTAGATAATCTAGTCTGACCTCCAAGGGCAGCCTCCCCATTGGTGAATTGAACCCCAATCTCCCTTGTGACGGACAGGGATACTCACCACGAATAAGGAACCGAGTTGTTCAACGTGCTGCTCCCAGTGTGTGCAGGACGGAAGCGTTTAACAAACTGCAGTGGTTATGGAGGGTTTGTGTTTCTTTGGTTTTTTAAATGTGCTCTGATGTTACTCCACATTGAAATGCTCTTTCCAATCTTTCTCCTCTATTTCTCCCTCCATTTGATATATGCATTACTGTAATTACTCCTGAGGGCAGTCTGTGCGAAAAATTTAAAAATTCTGCACACAGTATTTTAAAAGTCTGCAAATTTTATTTGTCAAATAAATGTGGAGACTCCAGCATGGCATTGGGGAGCACGGGCCACTAGCTGCACAAAGGTGGGAGATCACTGTGCAGCACCCCCCACCCGGGACACGGACTCAGCAGGCGAGGCTGCACCCAACCCTGACATAGCACAAGGACTGGGCCTGCCCCAGAAACACCTCAGGGCCCTGCCCCTCCATGCCAGGTGCACCAGGTATGGACAGGCAGGCTCAGCAAGGCAGGATCAAAGTGTGGAGTGGCTTAGCGTGGGGGAATCCAGGTGTGGGTTAAGAGGGCTCTGTGTGGGGCAATCTGGGTGCACGTGGCTCAGTGGGGGACCTGGGTGCAGGGGGACTGGATGCACAGGGACTTGTTAGGGGATTCTGGGTGCAATGGTAATGGAACTGTGCAGCGGGGTCCAGGTGAAGGTGGGTGGGGCTCAGCAGGGGGGAGAGGTCTGGGTGTGTCTGGGGATAGAGCTCAGCAGGGGGGTCTGGGTATGGGGGCCTCAGTGGGGGGATTCCAGATGCTGGGGGAGTGGGGCTCAGTGGGGTGGGGATCCAGGTGGTTAGTCAGGGTAGTCCAATGGTGCAAGGGGAGTGGGGCTTGTCGGGGGAGTTCTGGGTGCAGGAGGTGAGGCTTGGTGGGATAGGTTGGGTATAAGGGGGTCTGGATGCACAGGGGTTGGGTGGATGGGGGGGCAGCTCCCTGTACAGTGATCCCCAACCTCCGCAGCTGAGGAGAGATAGGTGCAGGAAGTGTGGTGGTGGGAGTTTGCAGAGCTACAACTGGGGGAGAAATATGGGGGTGGGTCTGACATGGCCCCAGATGCCGTGCAGGGGAAGAGGAAGTTCCATCCTTCCCAGCCCAGCCAGGACTAGCAGCTGAGCCTGGCGGAGGGTAGGAGCCACCAGCCGGGTCTTCCCCAGTCCTGCCCCCGCTCCACAGTGATTTACCTCTCTGCTGGCTGCCCCAGGCACCTGAAACATACTGCTGGGGAGGGTCGTATGACCACTCTTGTGGCTTCCCTTTGCTTCCCCATCAGAAAGCCATTTTTTCTGTGGGAAAGCAAATAAATCTGCGGGGAACATAAATTCTGTGCATGCACAGTGGCGCAGAATTCCCCCAGGAGTAATTACTCCTCCTGCTGCCCCCCCGTCTCCCTGCAACACAGTTTGCCTATGCTTCATTTGCTTTTCTGATTCCCTATTTCCTCTACTTTACCTTTCCTGCAATTTGTCTGCTCTTCACATCATCTATTTTTCATAGCTTCCATTTATATAGCCCCCTGGGTTTCTTTTATGGTTTACAACTATCTTTTTTCTACATTTGCCTTCCCTTCTTCAAATAGTCTGTATCTTTATTCTCCCTTGTCAGCTGGGCACATGGTCTGATATATACTTGTGTAATGGGACCTGGGACTAAAGGAGCCTGCCTTGAGGAAATCAGCACCATTAGTCCTAGAGATCAATTACTACGAAGTAAGAAAGCATAGCCTCATACATGAGGATCAATCACTGATCTAGGCTGGATCATCAGGACTCTCATTAACATGGTACATTGCCCAATCTTGGGCAAGGAACGAACAGCTCCACATCACAGTATTTTAGATTTATTTTCTATCTTTATATATGGGGTCCCTCAAAGAGGTGCTACTTTACCATGGTTAAATATTAGAAGTTTTTACAGTGAATAATCGGCTGCTGGAAACAGAAACAAGGCATTATATAGAATTACAGTATAATATAACTTTGTGGTTCTCACCATAGAGGTCCCAACCACCATAGCTTTCATTATGGCTAGATGGTAAGGGGGATCCTGAAACCCTATGGTTAGATGCAGGCAGGGGAGGAGGGGTGTCCCTGAAACTTTTTTCGGTTGTAGCACTGGGTCATGGTATGGAAAACGTTGAGAACCACTAATGTCACTAATAATAATTGTTAACTGGCAAGCTCCTCTTGAGAAACAAGAAACAAGCCTTACACATTGCAATGTTTCCATTTTCTGGCAAGGAGGATACTTCTATGCTGCATTGTTACAGAGTAACAATGAGAGAGCAATAATAACGAATGCTAATACCAATACATTACAATAGCAGCACAAAACAAATGAGGGAAAGTGACAGCAGAAAGTGTTCTCCCAAAATCTTTATAACAAAAACGTTTAAAAACCCAGGCCTAATAGGCTAATTGGGTATTTTAAAATGTGTTGATAATTCTGATATTCATACTGCAGCCAATCTGAGATTTCTCAAATAATGTACCACATCAAAGAGGCAGCACTAATGAATAAGAATCACTTGGTTTTGGAAAGAACTACGAAAGGAAAAAATCTGTCTGGGTGTGGATGATCTAGACTCAGTGGGGAGTAAGGAAGCACTGCCCAAGGAACAAGGTCTCAGAATCAACTTGCCAAAGAACTGGGTATCATGTCCATAACATTCCTCTGAAGAATGGATGAACCAGAATCAAACACAAAGGGCCTGCTCCTGCTCCCACTGAAGTCAACAAGTAGCACTGGGCCCTGAGGTTAGGGATCACTTACAAACTAGCACATTATGTAAGAAACAATTATATTGACTCGTTAGGCATCTAAAAAGGACCAAATCCCTTTCTAGTAATGTGGGAACACAATGGTCAGATGGTTTATCAAAATCTGTGAAGTTTTAACCATGAGCAAAAAACAACTAGCCTAGTATGCATCATTTTTAGTGCCTGGATGCTCTACTAGCCTTCAGTGCTTACACTAAAAAAGGAAACTTGATAAAAGGACCCACCTAGCAAGTTTTTGCCTCAGTGAAGTCTTGTTTACTTTACTTAATTTCATTTTTATGCATATAAACTTTAAAAAGAGTACTCTGATCAATGTGCCTTAAAATCTGTCTTTACGTATAATTAAGGCTATGACTCTGTCACGAAGGTCACGGAATCTGTGACTTCCAAAGACCTCCGTGATTTCAGCCTGCTGAGGCTGGGAGCTGCAGGGCCCTGCCGCTGCCTGCGGTGGCCGGGAGCTACGGCCCCCAAGCTCCTGGCCACTGCTGGCGAGGGGTACTCCATTGCTCCCAGCTCTGGGAAAAAATAAAGAATGTGGCAAAAAGGTTATGAAGCTCCAGGAAAAAAGTTTACCTCAAGAGGAAGATATTCAGTAAAGGATGGGGAAAATTTAGAATTGTTAGATGTCTGGGGGGAAAAATCTCATTTATCTCTTTAAATTTATAAAAATATCTATAGCCACCCATCCTATGCTCATGGCACCTGCCTTAGTAAATAAACATGAACAACGTCCGATACATAAGAAGATATCCAAAGCCATCTAACACTCAGCTGCCCACCTCCCCTAAAACCAAAGGGGGAAAAAAAAAATAAGAGGCTTTGCAGTGTGCCCAGAAGTTAACAAATCTAGGCTCCGGTGAAATAAAAGGGTAGCGAGTTCCAAAGTCAAAGCACCTCTCAGAGAAAAGCTCCCTCCTATTTATATCCAGGAGACTCCAGTTCAAGAGTCTCTACTGATTTCAGCTGTGATAGTATGGCATGAGGAGGAAATTCTCTCAGGTAACCAGATCCCAAACCATTTAGAGCTTCATGGGTAAAAATTTAGTACCTTGAATTCAACTCTAGAGTGACTGGAAGTTTTATCTTCTCCACACTCCCCAGCACAAGTGCCACAGTACTTCTAATTCAGGGAATGTGGGATCCAACCTTTGATCTTTGGAATGGCAGTGCAACATGCTGTGCCTAAGTCAAGTTATTTTTTCTGGATGAACCTCCATCTCCTTGTAAAGGACAAAATAGGTTTTCAAACTCCAATGTGACAAGATTGCAGAAATTAGTTACTTATTTTGGCAACGGTGCCATGTTCAGTGCAGCCGATACTGCCCGGTGACTTCAACTGAACATCCCGTTCCCTAAAGCTATTAAGAGTGACGGGAGTTCAGCAGTGAGCTGAGCAAGGAGCTAAGGAAAGCTTTTGTCTAGGCAGATTTAAACAAGAGGAAACAGCATCTGAATAAGTTTAGGTCTTCAGATTAATGTTAGGACTTTGTACAGACAAGATCAAACTCACAGGTTGTTTCAGACCCCTTCTAACCTCTTAATTGGGGTCAGCAAACAAGGAAAAGTGGAATTTTTCTTCTCTGGACACAGGGCAGGACATAAGACCCTGCTGCAACACTTCCTCATCCTCCACCACCACCACCCACCCACCCACCCAAAACAAAAGTGAACTGTACAGAGCAATAGTGGATTGGGGATGCTCGAATCCCACCAAACACTGTGACTTTATTGAACAAGAAAATTGTAGCTGTGTAAATATTAATAGGTTACTATGGATTAATTTAAAAGAATCGCACCATTCAGAAATGTATACACATCCTTTAGCAAAGGCTATCCTACGGGTTTGGGACAGAACTAGAGATAAAATAAATTCTTTTCCCTTGCCAGTGACACCCACTGCAAATAATCCACATTTTAACTCAACCCATGAACCGGAGAATTTTAAAAATTGGGAAAGACATCAAAGACATACATGGTTGAGCAGCTGTTCAAAGCATTTTTTAAACTTATTTAGAAATCAAAATTAACTTTAACTGGTCCACTCTCCCATGGTACCAGTACCTTCAAATTAGGTATTATGTTTCTCGACTGTCTAGAAAAGTTGTTTTATATAGAAAGCTAATTTTAATAGAAGCAATGGCTTCTGGATGATTAGGAAGCCCTCCTCAAAAATCTAATTTATATCAATCTTTGCAGACAGCTTTCCTAACAAAAAAAGTCCATATATGACATCCTGGGAAAAGGACCTGGATAGACAAGCTATCCTAGAGGAAAGGGGTTTGATCTGGAAAAGAGGACCTGCAACCTCAGTCTGTAGCACACTAAAACAAAATTTCTTTAAGATACTGTTTCAGAGGTACTTGAGGTGCCAGTCAGGTTAAAAATATATGTATAGACTAAACGAGGATAATGTTGGAGAAATTCAGGTAGAAAGATTTTATGTATATATGGTGGACAAGTCCAATTGTTAGAGGGCATTGGAATTGTAATATTGGAAAAAACAAAAAGCGTCCAAAACTAGAGGAATGTTCCAAAAAATGTGGTAGTTATGGGGAAATTAATGCAGCAATTACATACCCAACACAGTAGACAGAAGACAAATAGATATTTAGATATCTGGTTGCTATTTATTCAATCCTTGGACAAACAAACAAACAAAAGTACTTCTTCACATAACACACACTCTGCCTGTGGAATTCATTGTCAGGGGATGCTGTGAAGGCCAAAACTATAACTAGGTTAAAAAAAGAATTTAAGTTCACAGAGGATGGGTCCATCAATGGCTATTGGCCAAGATGGTCAGGGACACAACCCTCATGCTCCGGTTGTCCCTAAGCCTCTGACTGCCAGATGCTGGGACTGGACGACAGGGGATGGATCACTTAATAAATTGCCCTGTTCTGTTCATTCCCTCTGAAGCATTTGGCACTGGCCTGTCAGAAGATAGGACAATGGGCTAGATCAGTGCTCTTCACTATTTTTGAAGTGTGGACCACTTTGGCAAAAAAAACTTCAATGTGAGAGCCACATGGGGTGGGGCCGAGGGGTTTGGAGTGTGAGAGGTGGCCCAGGGTAAGGCAGAGGGTGGGGTGTGGGGGTGAGGGCTCTGGGGTGGGGCTGATGAGGAGTTTGGGGTGCAGGCAGGCTGAGAACAATCCCCAGCCCTCTCCCTGCTGGCAGCAGCTAGCTCTGGAGAAGGGGCCCTCTCTTCCCCCTGCCAGCAGGCAGCACGGGAGCTCCGGGGCCAGGGGAGAGGCCCACAGCAGCCCTGCAAGGCCCAACTTGCTCCCCTCCCCAGTTCTCCTCCCCTGGTCCCTGCTGCATAGCCCTTTAGAGCTGCTGCGCAACTGCGCAGCTTAGAGGGAACCTAGGGAGCCGCACTTAGGGACGATGGGAGCCGCCACCGGCTCGCGGGCCTTGCAATGAAGAACATTGGGCTAGATGAACTATTGGTCTGACCCAGTATGGCCATTCTTATGTTTTTCTCATGTACATTTGCCTGCAGAAAAAACAGCACACCTGTCCAATATTTTTAAATATTAATGTTTGATACTTGCCTGTTTTGATAAATAGGAGTAGAGTCAGTAGTCTCACTGAATTTAATAAAATCACCAGAAACAACACATCTTGGATGGTGCTAAGAGGCTCACTCTGTAATATGGTGACACCTTATTAATGAGAGATTTGATTATTATATTACTGCATAATGTTTCTCTAAACACAATTAAAAAAGCTCACAGTTGTAATGATCATCATTTAGTTTCTGATATTTATATGGCAAGGATTTATCAAACTTCCTAAATAAACAGTTATATGAAAATGAACTGTAATATTTGCCCTCAAAGTGAGAGGGCCATGCCCAGATGGGCAGAATAACTATGAGGGCAAATATTATTCTGTACATGCCACCGCGTCTTAAGCCTTGCTCCAGCTACATGGAAAATTATGCTGGATTTCAACTCTATGCTGGAAAGGCAACGGTCCCTCCCTTAGCCCTGCCCTGATTCCCAAGTTCAGAGTCGTTAAGGCTACAAATAACTTGGAGTTCTAATCAACCTTAAGTTGTATTTAATCCTTCCACTTGTTACATAGCTATCACATGGCTGAAATTGGACTTCAAGGTCACAATTTATGTCCTGTTTTGAGGGAGGTATGTTTTTAAAAAAACAATAAATAAAAATCAAACAGGTTTCAGCCTGCTAATCTAACTGCTAAGCTCTGTTGCTTTTCTTCATATTATTCATGATTGGTTAAGCCTGATGTCCCCATACTAAATCATTCACTTCACAGCGTAAAACTCAAAACTATCGTCTCAGAAGGTTTCATATTAGTTAAAATGGTGTGGTTTATCGTCAGATTTATTATCTATGATTATGCTATTACACAGAGCTCAGTATGCATCCATACAAACTCCTTCATCTTCACAATTTCTGTCCAGCAAGACCTGCAAGATAGACAGACCTGGCTGGGTTCTTGGGCCACAGCCTTTTTGCTACAGGTACTCTCAAGCAATTAACTATCAAAGGAGGTCAGAACAAATCATGAAACCAGTCTATAGAAAGATGAGACTTACTCATTAATGACCCAACCTCATTCCAAGTCTCTTACAAAACGCTGACTCAATTACTTTGACTGGTTCTAAAATAGGTATCAAAAGAATAGCAGTTTTGAGCTTCAGTATTTGCGGAAATAGGACATTGCCAATACCAGCCCTTTAAAAATTCCCTAGAGTACACTTAATGGCCCAGTATTAGTAATTTAAAAGGAAATGTGTTCTAGAGCAAAGGCTTAGGAGCTAGGAAGGTACTGTGTAATAAGAATGATTCGGACACTAGCTTGTTGTTTGATTTGCGTATCTTAATTTCCTTGTGCTTCAATCAACCCAACTAGAAAAAGAGGTAAATCTGGAACACCTGGTTCCTATGGCTTGGTGGTTAGTGCTCCATCCTGCTATGCAGATGTACGTTTGAGACCCACCCTCCCACTCACCAAGATGAAAAAAAACTGCAGTGAACCACACAGCTCCTGGGAAAGACAGGGAGTGCCTTGCATTAAACAACAGTATCATCTCTGGTAGATTAAAAAGTAACATCAGTGAGTTCCAGAGGAAGCGCAATTGATACTTGAGATGATTTTGAAATTGCCTGTGATAAGTTATGAATATTATGTGTTGACCTGATTATTGTGATGTCTACTGTATGGTTATAAGTTAATTCAATAACAGTATTGTTAGGGAGAGTGCAGATCCTGAGATGCGTTTCCCAGCAAACATTTAAGAGACAATGCAAGAGCCGTTTACTTTGATGCTCTGGCTTGACACCTTCCAGAGCTCATCAACCTGGTTTTGGGGCAGCCGGTCAAAGCCTGTGAGCAGACACAACAAAGAAGTTTGTCTGGATTTAAAGAGGCAACCCCTCAAAGGACAGAGGAAGAGCTAAGGTGAACTCAGTTTCCAGAGGTTCAGAGTCTGGGGTAAAATAAGCCTGCCTAGGACTCTAGCTAACATGGACATGGGTGTAGATCTTTTGTTGTTTTAAAATCCTCTCTCTCATGTGATGCTTTGTCCCTCCTGTTAATATTAAACAATACTTCAGTTTAAGAAGTCTGGTTGGTCACTATTCACCACCGGTACAAGCTCCCAAAGAAAAGAATTGCAGGTACTGAACCCAGTCAGAGCTGCTTGGGTAAGCATGGCTGATGCACAATATTGTACCCTAGGACCTGGTTTAAGACTGGGAGAATCACAGATTCCACTCAGAGAGAGGTAAGGGCTAGCGAACCAAGACCTGAGTTGGCTGCACTCACAGGCCAGAGAGGGGATAAGAAGAGCAGCTAGCTCTGTAACCATGACTATTGTCCTCAGATTGAAAGGAAGGCAGCTATGATGCAAAGCTTTGAGGATCTTAGGGACTAAAGAGTGTGAAAAACAACTCAAAAGAAAAACCATGTGCTGCAGTCAAGATTTCCAGGTAACTAAAATGCCCTCAATTCCACCCCAACAAAAGTATTTCTAGTTTCTGGGGAAACATCCCCCTGCATGGTTGAAAGTGAGATCAGTTCTGCTTTTCCTGCTTTAGCAGAGGTCGAGCAGTGTTCTGGAGAAACCTCTCTTGAATAGCTATTGAATAGTGCTATTGTAGCCGTGTTGATCCTAGGATATTAGAATTGCTGTCATTTCAATCTACTCCTCCACAGGTAATGGCAGATCAGGGACAAGAGAAAGGAAGCTGTTTGCCATGATTGGGGAAGCTTACAATAGAGGTCCAGACTATTTGTCTGAAACACTCTTGCTGCTTAAGTTAAAAATTCTCCTTCCCTAGTATTAGCCAATATGAGGTCAATCAAAGTTTTATCTATCTTCTGCATGGACAGTTTCTACAGTGAGAAGTGGAGATTTGCCAGTTTTATGGGAGGAAATACGCTGGAAACACAGGCACTGATTCCAAGAGCAATATACACACAATATTTCAAGTATGTATATACCAATTACATCCCTATTTAATGTAACGGGGGGAAAAGAGATGCTATTACTACCAATTTGCCTTCATTAAATATTTCTTCCTTTCACATACTAATGTAATACTTTGTGTTGCTATATTACCTTCTATCCAAAGATTTCAAAGAACTTGACAAAGAATTAAGCCTTATCAAAACTCTTATGAGATGGGTAAATATTCTCATTTTACAGATAGGAAAACAGAAGCACATATAAAAGTTAAGTGATTTTTGCAAGGTTACACAGTAAGTTCATGGTACAGCCAGAAACTGATTGCAGTCTCTTGACTCAGTCTTTTGCTTTAATCACTAGGCCATCGTACCCCCAACAAGACTTACCTATTTGTAATCACCTGTTACTTCAGCTTTGAACTGCTGTATTTGGACAGAGCACCAGCAACCCTGCAACTGAAAATATATAGGAGAAAAAGATCCGTCACATACCAGTGAAAAGGGTTCTGAAAGATGGCTGTTTCCAGATGACCAGATTCCTCCTCAGAGAGAGGTTCTTGTGCCAGGAGAAACTACAGTCAGTCAGCACACTATATACAACACAAAAGAGACAGGTGTCTAAATATGGACATATTTTACCATGTAAGTGTATATAATTAAACAAATACATCTAGATAAGCTGTATATTCAGAAGCAGACTCACAAATAAGAAATAATCTCAAAGATTATCACAAAATTCCTATTGAACCCATTACATCCTAGCCTACTCTAACAGTTCTTCCACCATCTCTAGGAGATTGTGTCAACGTCTCTCACAAGAGTTGGGTTATTTAAATGTTTAATCCAGTTTATCTTGATTTTTTTTTCTTTCAAAATATCTATCCATGTTCAAGTTACATTAATGCTGTTACAGAGATTCGCCCTTTGAAGGAGGTATTGTGTGTGGATCTCTGGTACATCCTTCCCAGTACAATTTATTAATGGCTTCACCACATATATATTTTGTTCTATTTCCACCATGTTCGTGACTGTGAATACAATTTGCTTCATACCATGTTCTTATTTGCAATGCTGTTTGGGGTAAGATTTATTCCAGTTAAGATTTTAAAATATTCTGTTACAGTTAGATCACTTTTTAAATTCTAATGTCATCTTCTGTTTTATATACTGCCTGGGCCCAGATTTTCTACAGCCTGTTTGCAAAGTTCTGTCTCTCTCTCTTTTTTTTAAACAGCAAATTAGTGCTGGTAAGAGGAGTTGAATGAGTGCCCTGGAGCCCAATTCTTCCCCTACCAGACACCAATAACTCCTTCTGAAGTTAATAAGAGTTTATTTGTATCCTGCCAGAGAGAGAACACGGGCTCTGGAGACTTGCCAACATGCATCAACTTCGATCTGGAGGGAATGTTTACAATGGAGAAAGGAGTTCAGTCACCATGGTCAATTCAAATGGCCTCTTGCCAACTCTGTTGGTAGATTCTGTAGTGTGATCATTTGGCCCCAGAAACATTTAATCTCAAATAGGTCAGTAAACAGCTGTCACATGGGAACTTCTTTCAGTGACAACTCATTTCATGCAGACTCAAACATAAAGGTTAGAGGGTCCATGTCTATTATGGGTCTTGTGAAACATCTTGTCCCTTTATTTTTAGAATCACTCTATGGACTATCGAGAGCTTAGATTCTTTATCTCTTTCCCTGTTACTCTGTGTATTCTTGAACCATGATGCCAAATGGCTCTGCCGCTCTGAACACACATAGTGAAGCTCTTAACAAGCCAGCACAGTGAGGAGCTTCTCTCAAGAATTACACATTTAAAATTTACAGTTTAAGCTTTTCCACAACTGTGCATCTGAAGAGGAGACATCAGAGGGGGAACAGGAGAAATATGCCTGTTCAAAGTCTGTGAATAAACATGTTCTTGAGGCTTGGTCCCACCATATGCTGCCACTGGATGGGACTACAGGCCCAAGTTATTAGAAAATGAGAGCCAAGTGTTCTAGTGCTAATGAGCGTATCCTCCTGAGAAGAACGGAGCTCTTGCAGAAGCTAGTACAACCTACTCATCTCGTGAATGTGGGTGCCATGAGTGATATGTCTCAGTAGCTCTCTCTCTCAAATCTCTGTGTTCTTTTGGTTTGACACCACACTGAACTCAAAAGTGTCTTACTACGCTACAAGGCATTGCACCAACTAGAGTCTTTGGATTACATAAGTTGTCATTTCCTTATGTGCATGTCACAGTCTGATCAATGGAGGGCTCATAACTGTTTGACTTTAGGACAGAGTCCTACACATCTACAGACTTTACACTTAGGACACATCTCCTTTATTAAAATTCTCCAAAGGGCACCCAAGATAGGCTCTCTCTTGTCCCACACTGATTGTGCGTAAACTGAGGCCATGTCTATACAACAGGTGCTACAGCAGCACAGCTATGATGCTGTAGTGCCATAGACCATGTCTACACTACAACGCCACAGCTATTGTGTTGAAGCTGTGCCGTGATAGTTGAGCAGTGTAGACTCCTACATCAATGGAAGGCGGTTTTCCGTCAATGCAGTCAATCCACCTCTCTAAAAGGTGGTACCTAGGTTGACACAACCATTCTTCCATTCATCTAGCCGCGTCTACCCTGGGGCTTAGGTCAACCTCAGTTCAGTGCTCAGGGTGCAAAATTTTCACACCTGAGCAACATAGATAGGTCAATCAAAATTTAAAGTGTAGATTTGGCCATAGTGTAGCCACTTTGTTGGAAAATATTTTCCTTATAAGTTTAAGGTTTTCTATGACTTAGTTGTCACATAAGCATTCCTTTATTAGTCCCAAAGGCCACTTGGTGTTGGTTACATCCAAAGTACAGATATAAGCATATACAGCTATATTCTATAACCCTCAACAATACAGTTATAAATACTGGCCAAAACACTTACAACAGATTCAGGCCCAGGAGACACCTTCTTACCATCATGTGACCCAGAGGGGTAATGAAAAGCTCTGACAGCCCCTAAAAACCTTGCTTTTTATACACTAAGTGACCCTGTTAGCATCTACAAACTCAAACATTTAAATGTATGACTATTTATCCTCATTCCACTATAACAAAACATACAGGGGACGGGGGGGCATTTAAGAATCACATAGCAACCGTGTGACCCAGTCAAAAGAACTGTGGACTGCGACTCAGAAATCCTGGGCTCTATTCCTGGCTCTGCTATTGGCCTGCTGGATGACCTTAGCCAGGTCACTTTACCCTCTCTCTGTCTCAGTTTCCCCATCTGTAAAATGGGGATAACAACATTTCCCTCCTCAAAGTTCTTTGAATATGCTGATGAAAATTATGAGTTAAGAGCTTGGTATTATCACCATTACCTGGCCATAGCAGCACCTCAATGGCAAATCTACATGATAACAGCTTTAAGGACCACTAACTCCTACTAACAACATTTTTTGGTTAAAAAAAAAAAAAAAAACCACTAGAAAATTCACTGACAAAAAGCTTCATTAACTCAGAGTTACGGTTGCCCTTTGGTATCTCATACCTGTCCAGAACACAGAATTCAGCAAAACTCAACCCTCTGAAAACCAGGAAATGAAGAGTTAAGGTATACATTCACACAGCCACAACTCTGCCATCTTTGAGTAATGCTCCAATACAGCCATAGCACATACTTGCATTCAGCTCCTGTTCAGTATAGTGCAAAAGCAACCTATAGCTGTTCCACACTCAAACTAGCCTACTCCACAAGAAGCATACCACATGCCTTATGCACATGCTATCTAACGCTGTGCTTTCACTTGTCCGCCATTAAACCCACAGTCATCTCCCATCCAACTGCTAACACCAGATGGCAAGAACATTCCTGTGCCCCGCCAATTACACAAGCTACTCAAGGGAGCGCAGTGCTGAATCTCCCAAGGTACACGGGAACCTCTTTCCCTGGATCACACACACTGGGCTCAGGGAAAGGGGTTCACACACACCCTTGAGGGGTACAGCCCCCCAAGTGGCCTCATATAATAAATCAGATCTCTGCCAAGATGCTCCACATAATCCTGCCACCATTCATACAGGGAATGCAGCTGGAGTCCATGTAAGGGCTAATGCTAGATCCTGGGAAGCAGAGTTGGGGTTGTACTTAACTCTGAATTGCCTGATTTTCCCAAGTTTGAGTTTTGCTGAACTCTGTCTTCTGGTCCGGAAAGGCACAATGGGGCAAACTTAACTGTAGGTTAAAGGAGGTTTTTTTGTCGGTAAATCAGTCTTGTCACTTTGCCCTCAGTAACTAGAACCTATGAACCTGTCTGTCCTCGATAACCTGAAGCGTAGCAATGAACACACATATTCAGACTCTCACTCCCAATGTATCTGAGCTGAGAGGGATTGTCTGTATGGAAGGAGATGAACGAGGGAGGCTGAGTTCAGATCCCCTCTGCCCTCACTGACCCTAGCTGAGGGATGTGGGGGAGCGGTGCCAAGCCCCAGCCCCTCTGCCCTCACTGACACTAGCTGAGGGATGTGGGGAGGGGGTGCAAAGCCCCAGCCCCTCTGCCCTCACTGACCCTAGCTAAAGGATGTGGGGGGAGGGGTGCCAAGCCCCAGCTCCTCTGCCCTCACTGACCCTAGTTGAGGGGTGTGTATGTGTGGGGGGGTGCCCAGCCCCAACCCCTCTGCCCTCACTGACCCTAGCTAAAGGATGTGAGGAGGAGGAGGTGCCAAGCCCCAGCCCCTGCCCTCACTGACCCTAGTTGAGGGGTGTGTATGTGTGGGGACGTGCCCAGCCCCAACCCCTCTGCCCTCACTGACCCTAGCTCAGGGATGTGGGGGAGCGGTGGCAAGCCCCAACCCTCTGCCCTCACTGACACTAGCTGAGGGATGTGTGTGTGTGGGGGGGGGGGTCCAGCCCTCACTGACCCTAGCTCAGGGATGTGGGGGAGCGGTGCCAAGCCCCAACCCTCTGTCCTCACTGACACTAGCTGAGGGATGTGTGTGTGTGTGTGGGGGGGGGGGCCCGCCCCCCCCGGCCCCTGCCCCGGGGGGGGGGGGGGGGGGGGGGGGGGGGGGGGGGGGGTGCCAAGCCCCTGTGCCCTCAGCAGCTTTGGGGGCGGGCGGGTTCAGAGCCCGTCTCCACTCTCCCCACAGCGACACGTGCCGGGGTCTCCCAGGTGACAGCGGGGGGACGCCAGGGCAGCGAGGGCAAGGACACGCCTCCGGCTGCCAGCGGACAGGCTGGGACGGTTCCCCACCCTGTGCCCGCAGTGACCTGCCCTGCCGAGGGAGGCAGGGGCCCACCAGCCTCTCTCCTCCCCGGCCCCCCAGAGCCGTCCGCCTCGGCGGGCCCCTCCCCCCCTACCTGCTCCTCCGCAGCGCAGCCCCGCACATTCGCTCCATGGCCGTCGCCATCTTGCAGCGAACTGCCGCACGCTCCGCTCGGCGGGGGTGCAGGAGGCAGGCAGGGGGCGGGGGCCAAGGAGGCCGCAAGCGGCCGTGTTCGCACCGCCCCCTGGCGGCCGCCTGTGGGAGCGCAGCCACAGCCGCCATCGGGCAGGCCGGAAGGGGGCGAGGCTGTGGGGTCCTGGTCCTACCTAGGAGGGGGCAGCGCTGTCTCTGCGTGAGGGCACAGTCACATCTTGCCTTTCCCTGACCGCTCTCCTCTCTGTCCTACAGTCGCAGGCCATTCTGCAAACTCGTATTAGGGCTCAGAACCACCCTGCACCCTTCCTCCTGGAGCGGGGTAAGGGTTAGCCCCATTGTACAAAAAATGGGGCAGAAAGGGGCTAGAATTGACATGAAATCATGTAGCAAGTGAGTGATGGAGCTGGGACGAGAGCCCAAAGTCCAGCTGCCACATCACCTTAGCCTAAGCTCTAAAGGATGTTGGCTCCTGTGAAACGAAATGTTATCCTACATTTGTGAGGAGTATTTTTTCCTTGGCCAAGCTGAAACAGCAATGAGCATATTTTCATTTCCAGTCTCTATTTTTTTCACATCACAACAAAGAGCTGCAGAACTAAACATTTGTAAAGCAGCCCAAAGGAAGATGCATTTCCCCCCCAGCTCCCTGCATTTTCACTATTACAGAACTAATATCTGCATTGAAAATACCTCTTATCTCTGTCTTCTTTAAACATGGGGAGCCAAATGCAGCCCTACCCTCAGAGGTATGACTTTACTAGGAACAGCAACCATTAGCACCACAGCTGAATTAGGCCCAGGGTGTCATAAGGGTGCAAGAATATTTTAAATTGTCTGTAAAAGTACCATGCAATATGGGCTCAGTTGATCCAGTCCCTTAAAGTGGGCAGTTGTGTCAGGAATCAATTTGGCTTAGGGTGGCTAGATAGCAAGTGTGAAAAATTGGGATGGGGGACAGAGGGGTGATAGGTGCCTATATAAGAAAAAGCCCCAAATATTGGGACTGTCCCTATAAAATCGGAATATCTGGTCACCCTAATTTGGCCTAATGTGTATCTCCCATCTGTTATTTCTCTAAAGTACAGACTAACTGTTATATTGAATCTTTCTTAAAAGGGCTCCTTTCGCCAGCACCTATTACTAGCGCTATTATTGTTAGTATAGTTACTGTATGTCCTATAACTCCCTCCACCTTACAGAGCTGGGGGGAAAATCCGATCCCTTCATGGAGAGCTGGTCTGACGAGGCCAGGGAAGCAAAGACTCAAGTAGGTGAGTAATGCGAAGATTAGAGTTAGCCATCACATGGGCCTTTTTTTAAAAAAAAAAACAAAACAAAACAAAAAACAACCTGCATGTGAAAACTTGATTCATGCTTGTGTGGAGGCAGCTGAAATAAGGATAATACAAGATGTATGTCAGAGAGGTGGGCGTGAGGGAGTTGGAATTGCCTGTAATGATGAATGACTATTATGTGTTGACTTGATAATTGTGATACCTAATGTTTGTATATATTGAGTTGATGCAATAGCAGGATTGGGTCAGGAAGGGTACCCAGGAAAGGCATAGTGGTGAATATATCTCAGAGCAAATACTTGAGATACAATCCAAAAGCCATTAATTTTGATGTCACAATTCATCGCCTGTTGGACCTGCCACACAGGTTGCCGCAGGAGTGACTCAGGCCCTGTGAAGAAAGATGGGAATCAAAAGATCCAGGAAGATTAGGAGACACGCACTTACTCAAGGAGTGGACAGGTTTTTGAGACTGACACCCAGCCTCCAGCAGTTATGATTCTCGGTAAAATAGATGTGTGTGTAGACCTCCTGTTTTAAAATCCTTTTTCTCTTGTGATATTTTCTTCTCATTGTTAAGATTAAACAACACTTTGGGTTAGGAGGGCTACCTGGTCCCTGTATTCACTGCTGGGTATGAGCTTCTAATGAGCAGATCCACACGTGAGCCTAGGCAGACCTGTTTTGGTAGGGACAGTCAATACATGGGACACTGCAGGCCAGGGCCCCACTCTCAGAGTGGTAAAAACCACGTAATTCTACCTTAGGAGGGATAAAGATGGTAGATCTGAGACTGGGCAGAGACCCGAGAGAGTTCAGAGGTGGAGCTAGTCTTGTAACCATGACCATGGGAAAGGTTACAAGGCAACAAATGCATTACAGTATGTGTCTTGGAAGCGTCTAAGAATAGAGAAAGGAGCAGTGTAGTCCCAATGCAGAAGTGCAAAAGGAGTAAGTGGGGAACATGGAAGAGGAGGAGCACTGGGAAAATGAATGAGTATAAGAGGGAGTGTATTAGGTGGGAGGGGTGGGAAGGAATACTGGGGAAAATGAATTAGTGGGGAGGGAAGAAAGTGTGCTGGGAAAGTCCATGGGTGGGGGTTGGGTCACTGCAGGGAAAAAAACAAACCAACCCTAGGGATTTAGCCTTCTTTCTCCAGAACACAGGAACTGGAGTATATGTGCCATACCCTGCCAGTGAATAGGAAAGGGTACTGAAGAAATCCCTATTAGCAATAGTTTATGCACTAGCTCAGTTCTGTGACAATGAGTGATATACACCTCTGCTTAAACTCTGTTTTTAATGTAGGCATGATGGCCTAGTGTGCAAATAATAGGACTAATCATATCCCCTTCTAGGATGACTAACAGGTAACCCTTCATTCTAAGTGCTCAGAGAAGGGAGAATACATAATACAGAGAAACTTAGATTCAGATGACATTCATGCTAGAACATGAAACAGCAAGAGACAGGAAAGTAAGTAAAAGCAACTGCTCTGGCCTGAATGCCCAGGTAGGCACAAGGAAATCACCTTTGCCCAGATCTCAAAGGTATGCAGACTCTTAATTTCAAAGTAAATTAGGAGCCTAATCACACTTAACAATTAGATTGACTAGCTACATCAGTCAAGGCTGTAAAAAATTTCATGCCCTGAATGTCATAGTTATGTTGACCTAACCCCTGTGAAGACAGCTAAGTTGATGGAAGAATTTTTCCATCAACGTAGCTATTGCCTCTCAGAGAGATGGATTAACTACCTTGATGGAAGGGTTTTTCCATCAGTGCAGGAAGTATCTACACTATAGGGCTATGGTGGTACAGGTACAGTGCCACTGCTGAGGTTATGTAGCAGCTGTCATGTAGATGTACCCTAAATATCTTTGAGAATCTGAGCCTTTTGGATTAGAGTTATTTGTAACTATATAGCAGGTATAAACTTTTTTAAAAACATGATTTTTGGCAGTGGCCCTCAGAGATGTGTGGTCCAGTGGTCTGAACAAGTCTCTTAACCTCAATTTCCCCATCTGTGAGATTGAGATAATTCTTACCTACCTCAGAGGCATAGATGTCCAGTGAAAAGGGAAAGACCTATTCATTTTAAAAGCAAAAAAAGTTAGCGTTGTCCCTGTGTCTCACAAAAATGTATTTACTTCAATGCTTTTTACTAAAGATCTGTTTTTTTTGTGACTACAGTATTTCTCTTACCAATGGCACAGATTTCATTTATTTCTCATGGTACACAGTGTGTGCAGTTCTCATTAACAGTCTTCAACCACTGGCACACTTATGCAGGGAAATTGTGAGGATTAATCACACAGGGGCTGATTTTCAAAGAGTAAAAGCCCCAGATATGCAGATATTTTTACACAATTATCTTTCTTCACGTGTTTAATTACTCTGCATACCCAAATATCCAATTTGCCTATGCAATCAAAATAACTGCACAGGAAAAGACAGGCACAAAAGTCGGGTTCTTACTATTTGTAAAGTACTTTACAGATGAAAAGCACCATCCTGAATTAATAACTCCTCATGCTGCTATACTAGAATGGAAACCACAAAGTGAGACAATGCCAGGTAGGTGTAGGACAGAGATTTAAATTTAACCACCACAACTTCTTCCTGGAGCACTGTGACATTATCCAGGGTACTGTCTGGACCAATGGACAGCTATGTCCCCTCAATTCTCCAACCTGGGATGACTTTTACACTGCTTCGCTGTGAGACTAACCACTCCTGGTCTGCTCTCTCTCAGTCTCCAGCATGTAAATCACTCCCAGCTATACTGTATGAGTGCTCTAGCCAGCCACTCCTGAATTATATTACAGATGGAAACCAGCAAATTCCCAGTCCCAGACTTGTCCCCAGAAATGTGAGTCTTATACTGCCCGGTACCCTCCTGGACAATACAGGCTAATAGAAAGTCCATCATTTCATTAATAGAAAATGATGTGCACAAATCTTGTTATCCCAAATGGTGTTTCCCAAACACTTCAATCCAAACACACCGGCTTAGATAAAACAATAAAACGAGTTTATTAACGACCGAAAGATTAAGTGATTACAAGTAATGAGGCATAAAAGTCAGTATTTGGCTATAAGAAAATAAAAGGTAAGATGAACTAATATCTCACTTAACAAGCTAAGTGAATTCAAAGCAAAATGTCTCTCTCATCACATGGTTTTGCAGTCTTATCGGATGCCTTTCAGCCAGAACCCCTCCCCCAGTCCAGTGCTCCTTTCCTTGTCTTTCAGACGTTGTGGATGTTCGGGGCAGAGAGAAAGGGAGGAGAGAGAATCTGGGGAATTTGCTCCCATTTCTTATAGCAATTCTCGTATTTGAGACTCATCTCCAGCTGGGGTTCAGGCAACAGAAAGTCTGTTTGCAAGGGAACCACCAGCTGTTCCATTACCAAGGTGATAGTCCATTTGATTATGTTGACACCTAGCTTAGGTGTTGGCTAGCCTTTTGTATCTGGGGAACTGGTTTCCCCAGACTTGGAACATGTCTTAAACAATAGAACTTTATTACTTCACATACAATGTTGCCACACACATTTTACCAGGACAGTAGAGTTCAGCAGATGAGTTTTCAAATGATACGGCACAAGGTGTACTTTGTACAAAATCTAGTTTGTAAAAAGGGTGAACATTAAGGTACAGACTCACAAGCACAGACAAGGCAACTAATGAGTTCTGTTCAAGGTCCAGGTGGTGTTTTGTGAGCCTGAAGTTACTGCTGGAAGCCTACAGCAAAAAATTAGGCACCAGGATATTGCATGCTCCCACATTGTGTCTGCCTGAATGTTGTCAGGACTGTACCTCCAAGAGAGGCCTGCGCATGGTAGAGCATAAAATACACTAATGCTTTCCATCGATGCCTAGGAATTGGGCCTCTTGCGCCTCCTTAATCCTCCTCTCACCTCATGGCTGGCTGCCATTCCTTCTGCCTACTCAGACACACCATCCATTTTTCAGTCTTCTCTGTTGTTTCTATTGGTTTCTTGTGCTGATGCCTAACCCCTCTTGTTTTCTGTCAGCAGCTCCAGTCATTGCATTGGAATCCCTGGTATGAGACAAGAGGAGGCTTCGGGTATAGTGGGATTACTGCTGCATTGTTGTCATCATGAAGGCAGCCACAGCCACCTTACTTGTCCTGGCTACCTTCACCCTGTTCTCTTCAGGTAAGACTGGTGCAGAGAGGGAGGGAGAAGGGCAACAGTCATCAGAACATGAACTCTCAGGCACTTTATGCTTGGTTTTTTTTTTGCTTCTTATGGTACAAAATGGTTGCTGTTAGGTCTGTGTCTATTCTGATTACTTCAGTTCTCATCTGGTATTAGTCTCCCTGTTTGATCTGTGGCAGATGTTGACTTCGTTAGTGATCCTTGCAAAAGCTTAATGCAGCTGTTCCTTGGCACTTATGTTGCAACATTGTTTGCTTTGAATAGTTGATGGGACCTGTTTGTTCTCTAGCCCTAACACAGTGAAACAATTTAGGCCTAGCCTACCTCTAAAATTTAGATCAACCTACCTACACAGTTTAGGACTGTGAAAAATTTCTTGCCCTAAGCACTGCAGTTATATCAACCTAACTTCCAGCATAAATGCAGCTAGGTGGATGGAAGTATTCTTCCACCAATCTAGTTACCGCCTCTCGGAGAGATGGATTACCTACATCGACAGAAAAAACTCCTTTCGTCAATGTAGAAAGCATCTATGCTTCTGTGCTACAGTGGAACAGCTACAATCCCACTGCTGTGCTGCTGTAGTGTAGACATAACCTTTTTATATTTGGAATGGAGCATCTTAGAAACTAAGGTTCTCTCTTAAATCCAGCTGAACTATGATTAAAGCATGGGGCTTGGCAGCTCCTGACAGTATTGGCAGCTTACGTAATTAAACTTATACATTTTAAAATAAAATGCTAATTTCTGCAAAAAACAAAACCCAAACCCAACCCTATATTAAGAAAACAATGTTACACAGCTAAGCACTTAAAAATCAGGGAGCTACAATGGTAAAGTTGAATATACAACTCTTTAAATGCATTTGATCTGGTCTTTAATTACATGATTATTTTGTTTACACAGGGTCCTCTCTTCAGTTACATGATCACTTATTATTTTGCATACAACATCTTTTTTTTACCACTTTAAACACACAGCATTTCTTTGTACCATGTACGACAATGTATTCTGGACAAATGTCCACGAAAGTCATTTAAATTAAGAGTGCACAGTAAACTGTACTTGTACAGTATCAGAGGGGTAGCCGTGTTAGTCTGGATCTGTAAAAAGCAACAGAGAATCCTGTGGCACCTTTAAGACTAACAGAAGTATTGGAGCATAAGCTTTCGTGGGTGAATGCCCACTTCATCAGACGCAAGACTGTACTTGTACAGTGCACCACAGATTAATTCTAGAGCTTAAGATAAAAGTGAAAATTTACTAGCATCTATAGGCCAATTTAGGTCCCAATCCTGCAAACATTTATGCATGTTCTTAACTTCATGCATAAAACTAATCTCATTGACTTCAAGGGGGTTACTCACATACACAAAGTTAAGCTTGTGCATACGTGTTTGCAGGATTGGGGACCAAATCTGTAACTAAATTAGCTTCATAGCTAATTGCCTTCTCCGCTGAATATCACCAAGGAAGGCAGTGCTGATGGCTGAAAAGAATGTATAGGACATGGATGCGAACTATGAAACACATTCCTGTGATAATGTACTATATTAAAAAACCTACATCAGTAAAGAGAGAGACCATTATCACAGCGAAATTAGAATTGTCCAAGAATGAAAAATATTACCAAAAACTATGCCTATGCATCTGAGGTTATAGAAAAAGTTGTATTATATACTGTATTATTTCAGAAACAATAATACTTTGCACTTATTATCAAGACTGAACACATGGAAATAATCAGAGATCAGACTTCATCAGTTTCTTTCTAGATGTGCCCTCGGGACATATGATACTCACAGAATGTTTTCAAGCATTAGTTAACCTGTATGTCACCCCTGGCAAGGTAGGCAGGGATGTTCATTTTACAGATGGGGAAATTAGCACAAATAAGAAATCTGTCTCTGCTCCACAGTCAGAGAGAGAGCTGGGAAAGGAACTCAGAATTTGTGATTCACAGTTTTATACTGTAACCTCTAAAACAGAGTTCCCTCCCACAAACCCACTGCAGGAGCTATGGAAATGTGTAGTCAGTTCTATGTAGAACTCTAGCCTGAATGGATGCGGTCAATTTAGTAGCTAGGTCTTCATCTTGTCTCTGCTTTTTAGTATCAATTCAAGGCTACTACTGATCTGGGACACACAAACAATAGTCATCATCCTTTTTATTGACAGTGTCATTTCTGCCCCCTAAGGTGAGTCTGGGGTTAATGACGACCAGCTAACAAACACAACTTGACACGTCTACACTAGCCGCAAAATCCTACTTAAAGTCATTTTAGTGAAAACATGGCAGCTAACCCAGTTTAAAACATAACCTATTTTCCTTGTAAAGAATGGCCTTCATGATGCTCCATTCAGATCTATGGGCTGCTTTCATGGGAGAGAGCCAAGAACTGAGTTCCAATTCCAGCTCTGTTACTGCTTTTCAGTGTCATCTTGGGAAAGGCACGTAACCTCTCTGCACATCATCTATAAAACGAGGATAATATTTCCTGCCTACTTCATGGCAGAGTGATGGGGTGGCAAGGATTAATGTTTGTCAAGTGCTCTGAGAACTTAAAATGTTCTAGAAACATTGAGTATTTACAAGCTACCCCAGTTCCTGTTCCTCCTTGGCAGATTTTAGCAAGTGAAGCAAACTTCTCTAACCAAAGGAAACAGTTTTTCATTGTCCCCTGGATAACTTAGGCAGCTACATTGTTTAGAAACAGGCCCAAGCCGTAAAATTCCCATCATGATCTCAAAAGCCCAAAGTTCGGTAGTGTTCGGATCTAGGGTTTTGGTTCAGCATATTATATATAGTATCTGATTTTTGCAAATGGCTGCTGATTGGGGTATAGATTTCAAACTCACCCCTAGATCAGGTGGTTTTTTTGTTTTGTTTTTGGATCTGGTGCTTTAATGTGGGCCTCTCACTATTGAAAACAGAATCCTAGCACTGAAGGGGTAGTCGTAGGGAAAAGAGTCAGGAAATGCTGTTCCAGTTAAATAGGAGACTTTCCTCCCTTGGGCACTTTGACCCTAGAAAACAGTCTACTTTTTCCTGTTAAAGAACGAAAACTAAAATCAGCTTTGGTCAGTTTCCTCCCTCCATGTCCCTTCTTCTGAATCTCCCTCTCTCCATTTAAAGAGCACGTGTCTTGCCTTCTGATCCTGCAGGGAAGAAGTTCAGATGGTGCACCCTGTCTGACCTGGAGCAGAGGAAGTGTGCTGAGTTATCTAAAGCACTCCTGGCTGTCCTACCTCTGGCTACAATCAACTCCTTTGCTAAGGTTTCCTGCATCAGAGCTCAAAATACTCATGACTGTATCGACAAGATCAGGGTGAGTCTGTAGAGAATCGCAGAGTTTATCTTAACCCCAAGTCTAGTTCTTCTGTAGTGTGGGAAGTGGAGGGGGTGTAACAACTACTAGTAAATAGAATCCATAGGGAAGTGAAATCTAGGCAATCATGGTGATGGTATTTCATCTGTGACAAAGTACACAGTATCTGGGCAGGCAAGAAGAATCCAGGTGATAAAAATCACTTATTAGTGATACAGCCAATGATGAGCCAAAACAGAGATTCTGTTACATCTTTGTAATCCCAATGAAATAAATAAGAGCTGTGTGGGAGCAAATGAGCAAAATCTGTCTCCTCCCTACAGCTGTTAAATCATGAAGACATACCAAAAGTCCCCTTGGCTTTTAGGTTTCAATTCTAGTTCAACTATATTTAACAATTTTTCTGCCCCTCCCCATTTTTAACCTCTAGTTAATCTTTCCTGAACCAAAGATCTGTCCTTTTTCCAAATAAAAATATCTTTGAATTATAATTTATATGAGATGAGGCAGTGAAGTGACTGGAGGTTTAAGACAACTTTCACTGATGGGATGGTGCTTCTCGTAGGGCTATGTGCATTTAAGGACAAATTCCTCTGGGGAGAAAGGAAAATATAGCCCTGGCCTTCCTAGCAGTACAGTTTCACTAATGCATCCGAAACCTGACTGGGAAAAGGGAATTCAGTCTTCATGTTCATTCAGCACTGGCTTCCTCCAGTGGATCCCAGCTCTGACTTGGAAAAAAAGAACTGCTCCTGAGGTCAGAGAAGAACCTGGTCTCCCACCTCTTCATTCAGTTCTGAGCTCCTTGTTAACAGATGATAAAGCTATACTTAGTAGGAGCTGCAGATAGTATGATTAAGGACGGAACCCAGCCTAGAAGTGTCTGAAAGGTTCTTGGGGATGCATGGTGAAGAGAATACTCAGCCAGTATTTGTGGATTGTGGGGGGTGGGGTGGGGGGGAGAGATCTGGAGTAAAATCCAGACCTCACTGAAGTCAATGGGAATTTTCACCATTGACTTCAGCAGAACCAGGATTTCATCCTTGGGGTGGAAGGATCAAAGGAAAGGTGGAGAAGGGATGTCATCTTGCCAAATTAGGCTTGTGAAGAATACTCAGGCTTCATGCAAGATGAGTACTGACACAGACATGTTACATATTTGACAATCAGTTCAAGTTGACATTCCACCATGCTGAGAAACAGGGATCCAACCAAAACTGAGAAAGCGTTGTGAAAAGTCTGTGGTGAGAGCTCTAGTCTTCAAGTCGCTCATTGTTCCCATGGACAGAAGGACTCTCTTAAATGGATTTTTTCTTTTTTAAAAAAGGTGAATAAAGCAGATGCTGTCTCCTTGGATGCTGGAGATGTTTATTCTGCTGTGAAGTTGTACGGCCTAACTGCGGTGGCAAAGGAGATCTATGAGGAAGGTAGGTTAGCCGACAAACGCCTGTTTCTAAAATACCTTCACTGTAACCTAATGTTATCACTAAGAGAAAGAGTAACAGAGAAAGCACCACAATGGATAACTCTAAGATGACCTCAGCCCAGCGCAGTATAGGAGAGTCAATCCTATCCTCGGTGAGAGAAAGTATCTGTAGTGGTTAGAGCAGAGGATCAGATTCTATTCCTGCTTTGGACAGTAGCTCACTACGTAACATTAAGTAATTTGTCCCATCTCTGTGCCTCAGTAGCTCTAACTGAGGAGCGCTCACCTATTTCAGAGGGGGTTTGAGAGGCTTAATAGAAGTCTGTAAAGCACTTCGAGATAAATGTCAATAATATCCTGCACTTAAAGAACATTTTCCATCCTCCAATCCTGTCCCCAGTACCTATAACCCACCCCTTCCTCTGGAGATCCATTTCCCACTGCATACTGGAGTTCCAAGCCTTGCAGAGAGACTGAAGATACATCCCTACCTTTCCCCCTTATCACAAAGCCCTCACCAAAGACATTGACAAATGGGAGGGAGAAGAGCAACAGGACTGAGCAGTGGGTGGGAGGGCGTTGACTTACAAGGAAGGAGTAAGAACTAAAGCCTGGCCCAGCCAAAACTAAAATTATACGATTGAAAAGATCTGAAGGGAGTAAACCCAAAGGAGAGAGTTGTATTAGAGTGATATCTGGGGGAATAACTGGAAGAAATGGGATGAAATTAAGGAAGGGAAAAATATTTGGCTGAATATCAGAATCATCACGGAATTAAGAGGTATTAGACTGTGAAAGATTCAGAAGGTAAGTAAGTGCCAGAAGCCCCACTGGTTGCAGAATCTGAAACTAGAGGGCACAAATGTTCAGTGCAATGTTTCATGGAAATAAGGCCACATTGGCCTTGGACAGATGGACTGGATTTTCTAATAGACCTTTTCCCTCTCTAAGTTCTATATTCCTTGCTTTGCATGTTGGTAGCTCTTGGCTAGGCGGTAGTGTCAAACTGAGCAGTGATGTAACCAACAGAATGTTCCTTTTGGACCAATTCTCCTTTCCTGGCTTATGCTGGTAACTGCATTTCTTACATTTTATTTGAGACTTTTTCCTTAGCCCTGGCACAGAGATCCTCGCATCGCTGTGCACTGCAGCAGTTGTCCTAAGTTTATTAAAGGGATAGTTATTCTTCCTGTATCTCCCCTTTCCCATCATTAGGAAACTGCGTGTTTGCTGTGGCCATTGCCAGACGAGGAACTTTGGACATCCAGAGGTTAAGGGGGGTGCGTAGCTGCCACAATGGAGCCAGGTGGACATCAGGCTGGAACATCCCACTGGGCTTCCTCCTGGCTAGGAATGAGCTCCTCTGGGATGAGGATCAGCCTCTGAGCCAAGGTGGGTGAGTGGACGGTGACAGACACCTCGGGGCCAAGCTCTTGCCTATGTAAAGGAGAGTAAAGTGGTGGCAGGTGTGACACCTACTGAACTATATGGAACACACCAAGACCAGAGCTTTTGGGTTGGTGGACCAGTTATCCACTTGGGAAGCTTAACCATGTGCTGCTAGCCCTCTTCTGCCAGTGTCTTTTCAGTGATCCCTCACACAACAGAAAAGCTATCTTAGCAAGAGCAACAGGAAACACCTGTGTTCTGTATTCAATGGGAGGTTGGGGGAAGGGAAGCATTGTACAGTAGCTTCTACAGCATATCGTCTTACCTTTCTATCGTGCCTTTAATTCCAAAAGGATCCCAAAGCCTTTGACAAATGATGGTCCTGATTCCTCACTCAAATCTCAACAAATGGAGGATTGGATCCTGCGGCTGCCCGGCACCAGAGAAGTGCAGCCACCTGTGGGGTGGAGAGTAGCAATCATCTGTGGTATAGCAAGTACACAACAGTGAGCGGAGGCTGGTCAAAGACTCCAGGTTCTAACAGAAAGTGCCACAGATTCTTTAATGAACACACAGAGCAGACAGGGCCCTGGATTTTAAGGGTAGGGGGCCCCCATGCAGTAAGTGCACAAAACTGAATTTAACTCCCTCAGAAGGAAGAAAGATGGACTTGACCCAACTAAGATTTGACCCTGTAGTTTCAGGAAGTATTTCATACCTGAAGCTTAGACAACCAAGCTAGCCCTACTGGAGACTAATAACTTTTTACAAGTAGCACGTAAGGAAATCTACTGTTATCTCTTCCAGGCTTTGCCACTTGACTGTTTTTCTTATGTCTATAGTGATCAGTCAGTATTTCAATGCCAGCTGCATCCCAGGTGTTGGCGTCACCTCCCCTCAGCTCTGTGCTCTCTGTCAAGGACCGAAATCCTACGTTAGGAACAAGAACCACTTCTGTGAGACCAGCAGCAGTGAGCCCTTCTACGACTCTGAGGGAGCCTTCAGGTGACCTCACCCCCACTCTGCTTGCATTAGAAGTGGCTTTGGGGGGGAAGAAGGGATTGCAGGAGAAGAAAAGCAGGTTTAAGTGCTAATGGATTGTGTTAATCTCTCTGCAGGTGCTTGAAGAACGGAGTAGCAGATGTTGCTTTCCTAGATCACTTAACAATAATGAATGGCACAGGTAAACCCAAGTACTCCGATTTCTGTTGGCCTGAAACTTGTATTCTTTTCTACATGGATGCTTTGGGGGGAAGATGCCTAATGCATTATCGATTACAGTTTGAGTTTAATCTAGGCAAGCAATTGTTGAGGGTATGCCTCAGATCTCCAAGAGGCAGAGGGAAATGGAGAGTGGAAGGTTAGGTGGGGAATGGTGGCTCACAGAAGATGTTCCTTGTCAGAACCACCAAAGCTTTCCATTTTAGATTACTGCCTTAGCTCTCAGCTGGCTGAAGAAGTCACTATTTATACAGCATGGCTGATAGTATATAATGAGGAACCCTTTAAAATTCCATGGGTTGCTCTGCTAGAGGAGCAGTTTTCATTGGCCAGGCTTTTTACCTGACCAAAAATTTGCATCACATACCCAAGGTCAGTCGTTTGAAGGGGTCTAGCAGCTTCTTTTTCTTTGAAGAACATTTAAATTATTGCTTCTCAGAAAGCATCTCAAATTCCCCAGCCAACGTCCTTGTGCTTTAACCTCTCTCTTTGGTAAGGGGAGCAGCACAGAGAGAAACCTTCCCGGCTGACAGTTGGCATTTACTGTCCTGCTTGGGCACTGAGACTTGGAGCAGGCTCCCTTGAAAAATGCTGTCTCTCCTCTGCCAGGCCGGGTTTCACTTCACAGCTTTGATAGCTGCCCCGTTGTTTTAGATTCAGACCAAGAGGAATATGAGCTCTTGTGTCCTGATGGATCCACAGCGAAGCTGAGTGCCTATGGCACCTGTAACCTGGGTCGTGGGCCTGGGCGTGCCATCATCAACCGCCACAACTTCCAGAAGATCACCAAGAAATTCCTCACCCTGATCCAGGTAATTTGGAACTGCTAATCAGGTTCCAAGCCCTCTCTGGGTGTAGATGGAATGAGCTAGACTGCAGGTGTTGAGGCTGCTCTGGGACATCCAGCGTTGTCATCTGCTAGGACAGGTACCCTGGTGAGAGTTCCAAAGGCTATTGGAGAGAGAGGGCGAGTGCGCACAGCCTTTAAAGTTAGATCAGAGTATCAAAGTAATACAGTCTAGGAGAGAGAGGGCAGGAGTGGAGGTCTCTCTCTGCTCTCCAGAATACTAACAGCTGCTCAGTGTAGTGTAAATTTGGAGAGATCTTTGCTCTCGCTACATCCCTCCATTTGCTATTAATGTGTGGAGGGTGGAGATCTTTAAATAGTAAGGTCCAGATCCTCAAACATATTTAGGTATCTAACTCCCACTGAAGTCAACGGGAGTTAGGTACCTAAATATCTATGGGCCTAAAGGCTTGGGGAAGGGACCACTTTTGTACAGCATGTATTAAAATCAGTGCTTGATCCTGATTGGGGCCTCTGGGCATTATCAATATATATATATTTAACAATAGTGTCCAGCAATTACCAAGGAAGCCTGACTCCGGCATCTGCCTCTACCCTCTTTCTCTGGAGAAAGGAGTTTCATTCCCAGTTCCAAGCCTGGACTCAAATCCGAGGGAAAAATAATCAAACATATTTAAGAGGCAAGTGCTCGGAAAGCAGTAATGCCATATATTAGGGGGAGGTAATTTAATAGTATGGGCTTGGACCACCCTTATGGGCACAGGAGGTGCAGTTTGCCACTTCTTTGCTCACAGGGGCAGCTGCACTCAGAGGGGAGATTCACCCATGGGGGAGCTTTAAACTTCAGCCAACTTCTGGCAGCGTCTTCCTGGGATACACACATAATTAGTGCGTCTCCTAGGTCTTTTGCCCAGCCACAGCCATTTTGCGGGCTATGCCCACTAGTTCCCAGGTATCTCTTCCTCGTCTCTCTTCCCATCCCCCCCCAAATAGAACAGGTTTGCAATGGGGTTATGGTGCTACAGTCCCAAGCTCTATCCCCTCCAGGTCAGGTTTCTCCCACCACAGACCTGTGCTCTGCTAATGCACTGAAGCAGGCGCTGGGTGTATAGCTTGACTAGGAGATGAGGAAATGGGGGACAGTGTAACAACATCTGAGTACTCAAGACTGCAAATACTCAGGTGGGAGGAGTTACACAAGAGGGAGTAACAAGGAATCTTGGCTAACAATTACGCAAGGGAAAATATAGGACGAATATCAGGAAAAGCTTCCTGACAGCAACATCTATTTGACTCTGGAATAGTCTCCTAAGCAAAGTGGCCAAAGCGCCATCCCTTGGAGATATTTAAAATTACAAGGGACAAAGCACTGACTGGGGAACCATCCTGCTGTGGCCCTGGGGAGATAGCTAGGTCTCCTCTAGCTCTAATCTGATTCACTCCTAGAAGCTGAGGTAGGAGTGAGCAGTGGACGAGGAGAGGCCACGCCACTGAAATTAAGAACATAAGAATGGCCATAGTGGGTCAGACCAAAAGGTCCATCCAGCCCAGTATCCTGTCTACCAACAGTGGCCAATGCCAGGTGCCTCACAGGGAGTGAGCCTAATAGGTAATGATCAAGTGATCTCTCTCCTGCCATCCATCTCCACCCTCTGACAAACAGAGGCTAGGGACACCATTCCTTACCCATCCTGGCTAATAGCCATTAATGGACTTAACCTCCATGAATTTATCTAGTTCTCTTTTGAACCCCTTTATAATCCTAGCCTTCACAACCTCCTCAGGCAAGGAGTTCCACAGGTTGACTGTGCGCTGTGTGAAGAGGAACTTCCTTTTATTTGTTTTAAACCTGCTGCCCATTAATTTCATTTGGTGACCCCTAGTTCTTATATTATGTGAACCAGTAAATAACTTTTCCTTATTCACTTTCTCCACACCACTCATGATTTTATATACCTCTATCATATCTTCCCTTAGTCTCCTCTTTTCCAAGCTGAAAAGTCCTAGCCTCTTTAATCTCTCCTCAAATGGGACCCATTCCAAACCCCTAATCATTTTAGTTGCCCTTTTCTGAACTTTTTCTAATGCCAATATATCTTTTTTGAGATGAGGAGATCACATCTGTACGCAGTATTCAAGATGTGGGCGCACCATGGATTTATATAAGGGCAATAAGATATTCTCTGTCTTATTCTCTATCCCTTTTTGAATGATTCCTAACCTGTTTGCTTTTTTGACTGCTGCTGCACACTGCATGGACGTCTTCAAAGAACTATCCATGATGACTCCAAGTTCTCTTTCCTGATTAGTTGTAGCTAAATTAGCCCCCATCATATTGTATGTATAGTTGGGGTTATTTTTTCCAATGTGCATTACTTTACATTTATCCACATTAAATTTCATTTGCCATTTTGTTGCCCAATCACTTAGTTTTGTGAGATCTTTTTGAAGTTCTTCACAGTCTGCTTTGGTCTTAACTATCTTGAGCAGTTTAGTATCATCTGCAAACTTTGCCACCTCACTGTTTATCCCTTTCTCCAGATCATTTATGAATAAGTTGAATAGGATTGGTCCTAGGACTGACCCTTGGGGAACACCACTAGTTACCCCTCTCCATTCTGAAAATCCACCATTTATTCCTACTCTTTGTTCCCTGTCTTTTAACCAGTTCTCAATCCATGAAAGGATCTTTCCTCTTATCCAATGACAACTTAATTTACGTAAGAGCCTTTGGTGAGGGATCTTGTCAAAGGCTTTCTGGAAATCTAAGTACACTATGTCCACTGGATCCCCCTTGTCCACGTTTGTTGACCCCTTCAGAGAACTCCAATAGATTAGTAAGACATGATTTCTTTACAGAAACCATGTTGACTTTTGCCCAACAAGTTATGTTCTTCTAGGTGTCTGACAATTTTATTCTTTACTATCTTTTCAACTAATTTGCCCGCTACTGATGTTAGACTTACCGGTCTTTAATTGCCGGGATCACCTCGGAGAAAGGAGAAACAAACAAAGTCTCCTTCCCTTTAACCTCCAAGTGCCCACCAATGTGAATTATTATGCAGTTTGTCATATGGTTCAGGGACTTCTGGGTGCAAGCCCTTGATTACGTCTCCATCCCCATATTTACATTCCCTAGTGGATAAATAGTGCTTGTTGCCTCCGCTTCCAGGCATCTCGTATTCAATCAAAACTGAACACCGACTACATAAGATTTAAGAAAGTTCTTACAAACCTCCATATCCTGCCCCTGAAATAGCCCAGGGTAAGTGAATAATTTAACCAAAACAGATACATATTATGCTGTAGTCTGGAGCTCTTGCCTGGACAATTGCAGACAGCAGGCTCCCCTGCGGGAGCAGAAAATGAGCATCAAAGCAAATCATGATCATCCGGATGGGACAGGAGAAGCAGCAGTTCCTCAAATAACTGGGTCCCAGACCATGTAGGGATGGAAACCAACACCTAAGATAGATGCACGGAGGGTTTGCCCTAATCCCAGGGAGTGTTAGAGTTCTGAGTACTACATTATGATCACCCCATACTTGCCATGACTCTAGACAGAGGAGGTGTAGCAACAAGGCGGCTAGTCACAGAGGAGACGAGCAGCATCTCTACAGCTAAAGCCATTGTACTTTTCCTAGCATCTCTTTGGGAAGAATGGAAAAGAAAGGGCCAAGTTTGAGCTCTTCACTTCAGTGCCATTCAGGGGGAAGAACCTGCTGTTCCACGATGCCACTCAGCACCTGCAGCTGCTCCAGGACAAAGCAGAGATCTCCCACATCCTTGGCCTGGACTACGTAGCCCTCTTGAAGGGACTAGGCCATGAAGGTGAGAGCTCTCCCAAGGGAATGGGACAAAGAGGCCCCCACCTCGTCGCAAGGGGGAGACATGCACAGACCCAAAGAAGCCAATTGGTAAAGACAGCTCAGTACATGGGTGATGCTAACCCCATTGCACTCTCTTTCCTGCTGCTGCAGGGAGCTCACTGGACAACAGTGTGATACGCTGGTGCTGCGTCAGCAATGCTGAGCTCCGCAAGTGTGAAGAGTGGGCCCTGAACATCAAATCTGACCCCCTGGTCTGTGTCCAAGCCGCTTCAATGACCAACTGCATTGAGTTGATCAAGGTAAGAACCTATATGGAGTAAACAGGAATGGGAGGCACAGGCATGTCTGTTCTTGTCCCAAACACTTGGGGGCAATGGAGATAAAACCAACCAACAGAGGCACTGAAGAGAATGAGACTGAAGGGTCCTCAGCCCCCCCAGCCACTGGGGTATGGGAGAGATTGGCACTCAGTTACATAAGTTATACAGGTTCTAAATTGTCACTGTCACAATTTCAGGGTTAACTACACCTTTGACACCACCTGTCCTGCTCTTCAAGGGCAGCTACTTAAGGTCTCAGGCTCTCAACCATCACCTCTTTGCATCTCTCTCCCTCCAGACAGAGGGTTTACACTTGCAGTCCCTCTGCACCTCACTGTGATTCCTCCAGCAGGTCTGACTTGGGGTCCAGTATCTGTTGTTAACCTTTCTCCATAGGCTACACAACAGCGTATAGCAGTTATCAACTAGCCTTCACACAGCAAAATACATTCATTTTTAGGCAAAAGTACTAGAGGAAAATGTATAAAAACCAACACACATTCCTATATGTATGCTAACAGCTTATTAGAGGTCACCCATCGGTCCTAGTAGGCCAACGTTTTTTCCAACCCTTCCACAAGGTCCTGCACTTTTATGAATTAAAAGAAGGCTGAAAGTTAGTTCACACTTGGCCTTCTGACACCAAAAGCCTTTTTTTGTTTGAATCTATGAAAAACCAGATTGAATTAGTCTACACAGGCCTCCCCGGGGGATGGTACCTCTCTAGAGTTGTTTCATCTTAGTGACTCACCTTAATCACCCCCTACAGTTTTTAGTTTCTAAAGGAGGAACTAAAGTAGCCCTCCTTCATGGAGTAGAACACAATCATGCATAAATATAAGACTGTGGTCCCCAAATACTGCATGGGGTTGCAATATCGGTCACAGTCCCATGTGTTACTCTCTGATATTGTTGGCAGAGTAATGAGGCCGATGCAGCCACGCTGGATGCCACGCATGCCTACATTGCAGGGATATGTGGGCTGGTCTCAGTAGCTGCAGAATGCTATGGTGAGTTTTCTGTTCCACAATAATCCCTGAGGGGCAGGCAGTGGAAAGACCAAAAAAATAAAAATAAAAAGCTACCATTAAAAACCTGGTGAAATTGCCACGCAGCTGTGTGCCTAGCTGCAAAGGCAGGGGAATGGGAGCCAAGAGAGCTGAATAGTCTTCTCAGTTCTTCCACTGACTGGCTGTGCGCTCTTGGGCAAGTTACTTAATCCATGCCTCAGTTTCCCCACCTATAAAAGGAAACCGTTATACTGACCTGCCTCAAGAGAGATGCTGCAAGTCTCTAATAAAGTGTGTGAAGTGCTTCACAAGTCTTGGATAAAATGCTATAAATGCAAAGGATTATAGAAATTAATGGATGGGGTGCAAGATTCTTAGCCTTGAGAAACCAAAATCTAGAGGAAGCTGCATCTCCCCAAGAACTCCTAAGGTAAGTTTACAATGCAATGAAAGACCTGTGGCTGGCCCATGCCAGCTGACTCGATCTGCAGGGCTATTTTCAGAGTAGACATTCAGGCTCTGGCTAGAACCTGGCCTCTGGGACCCTCTTCCTGAAACCAAATATCTACACTGCAATTTTATAGCCCCAAATCCCAAGTCAGCTGAACCAGCCACAGCTGTGCCACAGGTCTTTTATCACAGTGTAGACATACCTTCAGTGGTGGGTGGAGGGAGGAGACAAAAAAACCTTTTTTCTGCACCTGTGATGTCCATGACACCACATCCATTTTGGGAACAGGGAATGTGGCAGACCTTAAACCCTCTTCTGATCCAGCACAGCTGGGAAAGGGAGAAGACCATGATCTGATACTTGGGTATGAGGAAGGAAACATTCCCGTATTCCAATTCTTCATCTAGCTGAGCAGGGTCCCTCTGTCTCAGTAACAGTCGATGTCATTAGATCCCCTGCACTGAGTAAGTGCTCACTGCCTGACCCACAAGCCACGTGCACTTCATGAGTGCATTTTTCTATGGTGGGAATGCTGGCAATGTGAGCCCTGGAATAGGCCTTCCCCCCGCCCCGATTAGACTCTCCAGATGCATCTTTCCTATAAACGTGTGGCGTTCTTTAGTGATTATGTTGGTATCTAGTACATGCTCAGCGCACAGTGAGCAGCCAGTCACCAGTTCTTGTGTATGTGTATATGGTTTTGGGTTTTCAAACATCACTCTGTTCTTGCTCGTCTCTCCTGCCCAGGAGAGGGGTGTGCCCCAGCTGCTGGGAGAACAAAGAAGCTGACCCACCTTGCAGATAAAGGTAATGGAGGATCTTTGAGGTATGGGTTTCTACTTTAATTAAGTGAAGTGGCTCCACCAGGATGCTCAGGGCATGTCTACACTTACCTCCGGAACGATCGATTCAACAGGGGTCGATTTATTGCATCTAGTGAAGATGTGATAAATTGACCGACGAGCGCTCTCCCGTCGATTCCGGTACTCCACCGGAGCGAGAGGTGCAGGCGGAGTCGATGGGGGGGGTGTCAGCCATCAACTTACCACAGTGAAGTAGATCTAAGTATGTCAACTTCACATACAATATTCACATAGCTGAAGTTTTGTAACTTAGATCGATCCCCTGCCCTAGTGTAGACCAGGCCTCAGGCAACTCTGCTGGGATAAGACAGGATTCCTAAGAGTTGTGAAAGTGGGGTGACTCCCAACTACTCAGCAGAGCAGCTAACAGCAATTGCAGGGCTCTGCTGGTTCATACTTTACCCCCACTGAGCTGTGATGATGTCATGCAGCAGATGCTCAAACTTCAGCCAAAAAAACCCAAACCCGTTCAAACAAGGCTCCATTAGGGATAGAGGAAGGTTAGGAGACAGGAAGAGGAGTTCTCGCTGTACGTAGAGGTAGTGATGGTACCTTGCCCTGAGCTACAGCTGTTGGGACTTACGCTAGCATAAGGGGTGTGCGCGCACTAGTTCTGGAAGAAGGAGAAACCTTCTGTCTGGGGGCTAGAGGGTTCACTGTCCCAGGCAGCAGTGCCAGGGCTGGATTTTTGTGGCTCAGAAGACAATACAGCTCTCAGTTCCCTGCAACTGAAAGCGTTCAGTACAGAGGACAAGGGAAGGGGAGGCAGGAGTGTCATTTTAGGGAGGATACAACTGGTTCTAAAACTTACTTTTAACATGGAGACTGTTCCCATCCAAGATGTCTTGCTGGCTCGGTCTAACTGGTTGTTGTCATTGTCACACAGCACTGCCACCTGTCTACGCTGTAGCCCTGGCAAAGAAGAATGACAGGCATGTAAATATCCATAACCTGAGGGGACGGCGTTCCTGCCACAGTCACCTGTACAGTCCTGGGGGGTGGCTGCTCCTCTCCAGGTACACAGTGGGGGCTCTGGAGAACAACACTGTGAACTGTGATATCGGCTCTGGTAAGGACTGCACCAGAATATCTACCAAGTGGACAAATGATGGTGCCAAGGGGGTCTGGGAAAGAAGGAGGGAGGGAGGGAGAGTGGAAGACTTCAGTCATTCGTACACATCACTTATGACATTCACCATTGCTCCACTATGTCCCTCCAGAATACTCTCTTGGTCTAATGGATTTCTAGTGGGAGCACTGCTAGTAACCTCGACATCTGAAATTATTTATAATGTGCTTGTCACCACAGTATGTTTAAAAACATTAAATACTGCTCATAAGAGACAGATACCCATCCTCCCCAACAACTGCCCTCCATACCCAGCTTTAAAACCCATAATCTAATATCTGATCAAAGTGTCTTGCACCATGCTCTGAAGGTTGGCGGATTCGGATCAGAGAGGTCAAGTGTTAAGAACTGAGCTGCCCTCAGTGTGGCTAATGAAAACTTCCAGCTATCGGCAAGTGAGCAGCATCCCTGTCTGTAGGTAATGTGATGCAGTCAGTATTCCCCCACATACACAGACTCACCTGCAAAGTGTAGTTTTACTTATTTGCTGTCTGCCATTCTCCCTCACCCAAGCAGGAGTTAATTTGTGAACTCTTTTATGGTAGGTCTTAGAGCATACCTACTCAGTGGATAAAGTGTCTGGTCCTCTAATGTTAGTAGCTGGGTGAGACAAGGAGACAGGCTCAGGAAATGCAAACTATCTTACAATGGAGAAATACAGTAGCAGTCCCTGTCCTGTATTAGGAAAGAACATATTTTGAAATGCCCCACATTGACTAACCTCATCTTTTCCTTCTCTTAGCTTACCAGAGTTACTTTTGGAAGGGTTGTATGCCAGGAGCAGACAGGAACCTATGCAAAGTCTGTATTGGAGGTGATGAGATGGAAGGGGCGAAAGTGTCCAGCAGGTGTGCTGCGAATCATAATGAACGCTACTATGGGAACATGGGTGCGCTCAGGTAAGTCCCTCTGTTTGAGGCAAGGATGCAGCTTAAAAGCATGACCCAGAAATGGCTCATTTCTTTTGCCTGCAGGTTTCCTAGGCAGGACTCTTATTTAAAAGCTGGTGACCATAAAAATTGCCTTTGGGTCAGTGTATTTTATTTCAACTGCGATTGCTATGGGACTGCTCAGCTGGCTGGTGATTTAAAAGTTATATTGCCATTTCTAATGGAAAACTAGACAAGATAGTGATTCTTAACTCAGAATCCTCTAATGATACTTGGTGCCCAAACCCAAGCCTACTTGGAGACCAACTGAAGGGGTAATAGTTGGAATTTGAACAAGTAGTAGTGCAGGATATGAAAGGCAATTATGTAGGGAGGAAATCATTCCCACCACCTAATGGAAAGAGAATATAAAATAACTGGAGACAGAGAAGCATAAATAGAATGTTCCAATCTCTGTATTTACAATGAATGTAGTTGAACAGTATTAGTTTGGCAGCCCTAGAGACAGAAATCCAGATGCAATATGGTATTGCGAGCTTCTTTATACTGCCCTGCCAATATGCCTCAACTCCAATTTGGGAGTCAACTTTAGGAATGAGGAGGTTATTCAGTCTCCATGCCCACTGAGACTTTGGTCTGTTTGCTGAGATTGCCAGCAAGGAGGCAAATAGTTATTTGTAAGAGACACTCGTTCCCCAAGACCAGCACTGAGACCACTAACTCATTTCACACATAGATTATCCAGTTGCTTCAGCATATGGTGGTACCTTTTGGCAACCAGTGACCTAGACTAGACTCAACTTAGTATCCAAACCCTACAGTCATCTACTGCTCCCAGAAGTTCTAGTCTCTCAATCTGATATTGTGATAAACTATTGCTTTCCCTTGCACTAGGTGTCTAGTCGGCAGTCCCAGTGGAAGGAGCTTTGGGGACGTGGCTTTCCTGGAACATCATAACCTGCTCAAGAATATTGAGAGTGAGATTCAGTTTGTCCCATGCTTTGAGAATTTCATCTGGTACCAAAGTTTCTTCCCACACAATGATCATGATTCCGAAACATCCACATACAAAGGTCTAATCTGAGCATGCAGCTGTTTCGTCTGGGTTTAAAGTCTGCATTTGAATGCTCCAATAAAGCACAAGATTCAGTTACAATTTAGTTTGAGGGGGAAGAGGGAAATAATCAGCGACAGCAGGAAGATAGAGAGAAACAAAACTTGGAAAGTGCCCATTTGGGAAAAAGGCCCCTTAATAGCTTCAGAAGACCCATTGACTCTCCCTGCCATCACAGCCTTGTCCAGAGGCTAGTATAGTTGTAGTAGTAGTTGTATACCCTTATGCTTGACCAGAGAGTGAAGAAAATCGGGGTAGTAAGGTAAGAGATACCACAATATATGCTGAAGTGTAAAACCCTTGTTTGTGCTAGGAAATGCTCTGAGGCTCCTACAGACTCTACATGACGAGAACTGATCTGACTTTATCATAATGTGTTATTTTGGACACAAGAACAGTGCATATAAATGGCTACAAAATCTCACTACTGTCCATGTGAAATTAGCTACTTGTCAAAGTTCTCAACTAAGTTACTTTAGAAATGGCAAAAAGCAGAGCAGTACAACGGACAGAAGGGCTGCCAACTGGCATGTTTTAAAATGAAAGTCAATTTTGGTTAGAGCAGCTTAAAACAGAAAAGCATTGAAACCCCCAAACACTCCTTTTGCCAATCTTAATAGCAGATAAAACAGATCACAGCCTTCAGGGAAAGAAGAAGAAAAGGAAACTCCATTTTCATTTGGCCTTGCAAACCACTAAGTAGAGTCTTCCCAAAAGCACATTGAAATTTCTGCAGTCTAAATTCCAGAGAAAGGTGTTTGTAAGACACTGTGTAGTCTTTCAGAAAAGATACATGTACCCATAAGGAATTGGACCTCCATTAGAACAGACACATCGATTAGCAGTTTCTGCAGAGCAGTTAATGGCTGAATGGTCATGGAGACTGAATTACCTTTTCTCTAAGAGGTCTTTCCAGCTGCAGGTTAAGATGGATTGATGGGCTGATATGGCATTGATATACATTGCAGTTGTCGCAGCCTACAGTCACTGAAATACAAAGCCTCCCTACAGAAACTCCTATGTACTGTGACAGATCCAGACCAGTGGGGTACAGGAGTCTGGTAGAGGGCAAATATACTGGTCACTGGATGAGTAGTTTTCTGTTCCCTGAGTGATCAGAGAAGGGGCTGCACTAGAGTAATCAGGAACCTGCTAGAACCAGTTAAGGCAGGCAGGCTTATTAGGACACCTGGAGCCAAGTAAGAAGAAGCTGCTAGAATCAATTAAGGCAGGCTAATCAGGGCACCTGGGTTTTAAAAGGAGCTCACTTCAGTTTGTGGTGCGAGTGTGAGGAGCTGGGAGCAAGAGGCGCAAGGAGCTGAGAGTGAGAGGGTGTGCTGCTGGAGGACTGAGGAGCACAAGCGTCATCAGACACCAGGAGGAAGGTCCTGTGGTGAGAATAAGGAAGGTGTTTGGAGGAGGCCATGGGGAAGTAGCCCAGGGAGTGGTAGCTGTCATGCAGCTGTTACAGGAGGCACTACAGACAGCTGCAGTCCACAGGGCCCTGGGCTGGAACCCGGAGTAGAGGGCGGGCCCGGGTTCCCCCCAAAACCTCCCAATTGACCTGGACTGTGGGTTCTTCCAGAGGGGAAGGTCTCTGGGCTGTTCCCCAACGCACATGGTGAATCTCTGAGGCAAGAAAATCCGCCAATAAGCGCAGGACCCACCAAGATAGAGGAGGAACTTTGTCACAGTACCTACTATACATGCTCTGTAGATGACTCTGGCAAGTTGTACGTTTTGGACCCAGTGCACTGAGAGTTTTTTCTTTCCAATGCTAATACTCTGCATGGGATTTCACCATGTCTCAACTGAGATCTAGCTGATGGTGTGGAACACAGGATTTACTGAGCTCAACGCTACTGCCTCTCCATCTCCTTTGCAGGTCTGCAAAGCTCAGGTTGGGCTATGGGTTATACCCTAAACGACTTTGAGCTGCTGTGTCTGGATGGAAGGCGTGTCGCAGTCACAGACTGGGCAGACTGTAACCTCGGTCCTGTTCCTCCTAACATAGTCATGACTCGACCAGTGACTACCACCAAGATCTATGACTTCCTGATGAAATCCCAGGTAAGGCAGAAGATGGGAAAGGATTGTTATCCTGTTCTGGTTACACACTATTGAAAACCCCATCAAGGTCCAGAGTCCAAAACCTTCCAAACAAAATAAGAAATAAAGTATCTCCACAGCCAGCACTAAAGGTTTAAGACTACACAGGAGACTAATGAAAAGACCATTCAGATTCACTAAAGGAGAGTTTCAGCACCAGTAGCTCCTACATCATGATCATATTCTTGCTGAGAAACAAGCCTCTGTGGTGTTGCAACAGACAATGAGTTAACATGTGGGAGGAGACTGCAAGAGCCCCAAATAAGGCTAGCACTAGCTGAATCCTGTACATCTCTCTCTACGTGAGGTTGCTACATGGCTGAAAATTCACGTGCTTCATCTATTTTGTTTTCTGCTTTCTGAGTTTTTTCTTTTCTTTTCTGTTAAGGAAACTCTGGAAACAAATCTGGATTCTAAGTTCCATCTATTTCACTCACAGAAGTATGGAGAAAGTGATCTGCTCTTTAAAGATGCTACTCAGTATCTTGTTCACACAAGTCACCTGGGCTATCAGTCAATTCTTGGAGAGCCCTTCTTTCAGCTGGCAGAATCTGTGTTTAACTGCACACATGCAGGTAATGTGACGTAGTTCATGTTGTGCTAGAACACACAACCTTAGAAGCATGCCTGGACAGTAGCTGTCAGCTCCCTACTGACAAACTCATTTTTGCTACTTCAACTGCTGCTAGGGAGTTCCCCCAAAGCCAAAATTCCTTACAGCAACTTCTGCCCATGGGCACTGGTATGTGAATGTTCTATGGAGCTTCCCCACAGACAACATTGTTAAAATAACTGTTGCTCCCAGTAGACACAGTACTTCTGCAGTAACACCCATTGACTGCACGGTTTAAAAAGATTCTCAAACTATGGAGAGACAGTGAATACAGTACAGTGAATAGCTAAGCAGGTTATAGTTTAATCACAGGTTTATTGAAGACAGGTCCATTTATACCAGTTGTGATTTTGCCCCTTGATCTCCATAAACCAGCTCTGTGATAGGGGGGTGGGTGGGAAAGAGTCACTCATTTCTTACTTGGAGATGCCAAGGTTGGGGGGGAGAGGTCGGTTTTTTACAGTTAAAATTTTAATTTTGCCTTTAAAAGGGACACTGTCACACTGAATTATTAAAAAACAAATTCTTTTCAATAGTATGGCTGGAGAATTTTAAATTACTATAAAAGTCTTGTATAAAGCTACTGAGAGCAATATCAAGGCATGCAACTGGCCATCAACAAAACCATGAAGCCAACTATATATAAGGTGCTGTTAAAGGCAGAGTAAACAAACTGAAAATAAAAAGATTCATACTAGCATTTCAGTTTTACTGACCTTAGGTGCAGTATGTATGAACTGTTCAGACAGAACTGTAATTTTATAGTTGAAAGTTTTAATTAAAACACTATATTTTGATTTATAGACATCTTAGAATTCTGCAAACAGGATATCTGCACATCTTAGATATGCAGACATATCTACAGACGCAACACACAGAAGTTCCGCAAGTCATCCACCACCGCCACCCAAGTTGAAATCAAGAGATGCCAAGAGGATTTTCACTGCTTGAGACTGGCTATTTTCTGTTTCATAAAAGCAAGAGAGACCTCATTTAAATAGTGAAAAAAACTGAACCTTGCAGTTACCTTGCACCTACTAATATATATGCTGATAATGCTGCTCAAATGTCACTCCCATTTCCTATCCAGAAGCGCTGCCTGTTACCTACGTTCACTCCACTTGGTGTGGAGTATGGCATCATGCAGCGCAGTACAGATCAGACAGCAAACCTTGAGACTGGGCCAGTGGCATCAGAAAAGCAGCACCAGCAATTAAGACCAAAACTCCTTAGTATTTCCAGTTTAAAACCCACTCCCCACCCCCACAATTCAGCATCTTTATAAGGACAGAGGCCACGCTGTAGGCTACATTGGACCTAGGAATTATTCCTCCCTTTACAGACCATGTACATAACGCAGGTTATTGCCTCGTTCCCCTAACATGTTTTATTTATACTACATTTCCATTTAAAACAACTTGTTATCTGAGGTAACTGCAACATTTCTTTTATATGCATAGATCTTGCTATAGTTAGCCACTACACACTACCTATATATTTACATGTAGCATAGACAAGCAATAAGTGTATTCATTTCTGCTATGAATAGGGAAGGGTTTATTTCTCTTCTGTTTGTATGACCAACCAAGAACGTGTACCAAATGAATCAATACATTTTGCACTTATCCCTTAGCAAATTAAGAATCTAGAATGAGTAAGTTTCTACCATCAGAACCAGGTTCCTATATTTTTAATAGGAGGTGGGGATGGTGGGAAGGGAACAACAATGGAGTTCCCATTCTTGTCCAAAACAGCAGTACTTAACAGGGTATTTCTCATGACTGAGAATAATCTAATTTGTGTTCATCCAAACCTTAGGGAACCTTCTCACAATGTATATGGTTAAACTGTATGCTTTTTACAAGAGGAGGTGCTGGGACACAGTGCAAGATCTCTGAAAAAGAGTGTTGTCTTGTGGCACATTATAGTTCACATTAACTTTTAAGAACTCAGTTGCAACCTTGTGGAACCATTGTACATTATCAGGCAAGAGGCTGATTCCTAGACCCATTCTCTTCATTAGTTAGAATGGGCTGGGAGTGCTGCACAGGCAGCCTCCTTAGCCCAGGGTGCAGAGAACACCACCATTCAGCAGGATATTAAGAGTGGCAAAACAAATCCAAGCCAGTCCTCTTCAGACAGATGATGGGAAATTTAAGTAGGGATTGTGAGAGAAAGTTAGTTTTATCACTTGTAATTTTTGTTTCCCATAACAGAGGACATCCCCTGGTCTGGACATTACTCCTGGACAGGGATCTGTGTTCTCTGCAACATCATTTCATCAAATTCTGCAGCAAGAACTCCTAGATCAGATAACAAGATGAACATATTCTGTTGCTATGAAATATTCTTCATTTCCATCCCCTCCCATTTCCACTGGGTTTAGATTACCCTAAACTACCCAAGGGAAGAGGAGTAAGAAGTGAAGGCTAGCCTGCTGCATTATCTGGAGAACAGCACAGGATGTGAGGTCATGGGAGCCATGCCACTTAGCATAGCAAAAAAAACCACACAAAACTTGAAAATAATCATTGCTGAAAATATCTCACCATTTTTTGGTCACCGAATATTTGACTATGAAGCATTAGTCAAAAATACTGATGGATATAAAATTTGTTGATGAGAATTTCAACATTTTTGCTGTATTCTCCAGATGGCTTGCTTCCATTTCCAGGCCTCTTTTCCTGTGATGTTCTCCAGGTTGTCTCATACATTCTAGGGAAGAGAGAAGCTTGTAGCCATCTTTATCAGCTTGTGTCCCCCCTTAGCTTTCTAGGCCCTGGCTGCTGTGCGGTTCTCAAGCAGTTTCTCTACTTCTGGCTCCCCTGTTCCCTGGCTCCATTCTGCCTGAGTGGATGAAACCGTGCAGGGAGCATGCACTGTAATCCAACTCACTCGCCCTCCTGGGGAAAGCTAACTATAGCTGAGTCCCAACATGACAAGGAAACCAACGTGCACCTTGCTGCAGCAAAAATGATGATGTCTGGGGCATCTCGGAAAGGTGTCAAATACTGCAGCCATTGAATTGCAGAGTACACAGGGTCCTGCTTCTGGGCTGGATCTGTTCATTTCACCATAATTAATGCAAGTTTAGGCTTCCTCATGCTCCCTTCCTTTGAGTTCACACACCATCTACTGGACTGATGCAGCACTGAACTTTGAACCCAGGAGGGGACTTCCACAGCTGAGAATACATAAACTAGTAGAAAACATTAATAAGACAACTGTAGAATGTAAGATTAATACAATTAAAAAGCTTAACAACTTCAACTACAAGTTTTGTTTTACCAGCAACATTTTTATATGTAGTTAGGGTCTGTCCAGAATGCTGGATGGCCTTTGTTATGAGAAATACAAATCACAGAGGAAAAAAAAAAATCAGTTTTCTGCAGGAATGACTGGACACAAAACTTTAGAGTAATAAATCTCTTATATCAAAGTGATTAAATCTTAGTTTGAAGTCATCAGCCTGGTTTCTTCCACAGATTGTAGTATATGAAGAGAAGGCTTAGTTAATTGTTTCAAATCTTTCGTGAGTTATGAATTCTGTGTGACTGTTCAGTGTCTCATAGGCAGGAATTTACAATACCTTACTACACCTCTACCCCGATAGAACGCGACCCGATATAACACGAATTCGGATACAACGCGGTAAAGCAGTGCTCCGGGGGGATGGGGCGTGGAAGAGCTGTGCACTCCGGCGGATCAAAGCAAGTTCGATATAACACGGTTTCACCGATAACACGGTAAGATTTTTTTGGCTCCCGAGGACAGCGTTATATCAGGGTAGAGGTGTACTTTGCAGAGATCAACCATGTCTCCCAACACTAACTGCTATGTATAGTGTAGAAGGCCTGTGTTTAATTCCCCAGTTCTCTCCCCACTGTCTTTGGGGTAGCAAAGCTATATAGAAGCAGTGGTATTCAGGAGGCGCAGTGCAAGACTCAGCAGCTACCTCAGCTAATCAGTGACTTTTTTGGCATGCTGGTGCTTGCAACATGGAACCTCTGGTTTGGACAGGAGACAGCAAAGGAAAAATAAGAATGAATCAGACAGGGAAAGAATACAGAATTCATGCAGACCATCCTGCACTTGCCAGTGTTGTTGGGTAGTCTATAAACAGGAAAACATTAGGACCAAGAAACCATCACACTCCCTTACCTGAGCGCCAAGGTGGTGTTTGAAGATTCATTTGTCTGCACTGTACGCAAGCCTGCATGCAGTTTCTTCATCTCATGTGTGTGCAAAATGTTACACAGTAGCCTAAACAGCTACTGGCTAAAGAGAAGCAATATTTGCACTTCTATTCAAGGATTTCAAAACACTACTGACAATGAATTCATTCTCACAGCTCCACTAAGAGACAGATATTATCCCCCTTTCACAGATGAGAAACCTGAACTAACTTAAGACACAAAATTAGAGTGGTATTTGAGGAATAAAAACCCAAAGTCTTTAGTAAACAATTGAAAGGTTCTCAAAACAATTTATTTCCATAAATTAAAAACACACACACACACAAAAGAAAAAAAAATCAGTGGAATTTTAGATTCACAAACTATTGAACAGAAACTAATCTGCTGAGGCATAACAGAGGCCAATGTTACAAAAAGAGTACAAATTTCCATTGAGCTATTTATTAACATGATAATATCAGACACACATCTCATTCAGGCAGTTAGCATCCACTCTCCAGCAGAGTGACTGACATCTACCACATCACAGAACCCAACTCTGAATAGGATACGGTAAATGAGAATGGCCTGCCAAAAACCACATCCGGAAAGCATCAGAACTCAAGTGTACATAATCCTGGGGATACAGGGTCATGAGAGCCCCCTCAATATGCATCAAGTACCTTTTGCTGCTTGGTTTGCAGCTGGATGAGAACATTAAGCTTTGATTTCAGTAAAATAAAAACCCCGTCCATCCCCAGCCAGCTACGTTTCTCAGGAAAGAGCCCAGCAATGCAAGCTGAACATCTGACAGAGTACGTGCGGACAGCTCTGCAAATTCGCCTTTTAAATGCACTCACAGTAATTCACAGAGCCATATGTACACGGTCTTTTCCATACGACAAAAAAAATCCTCACTTGGGTGGCTCCATTTTAGGAAAAGGCAAGTGTACACTTCCTTATGCTAGAGAAGCATGTCAATATCCCAAAGTTTGCATCCTCCACATTTCTCTCATAAAAAGACTATATGGGACAGAAGCAGCTCAGATTGGAGTTTAAGACACCCAATCATTGCACTATTGTCCCTCACAGTATAAACTGCTGCCACAACCAAAAGTCAGAGCAAGGCTGCTGCTCCAGGAGCACTGCAAACAGGAACAGAAGTTGTGGAGAACCACAAAAGCATGATTAAGGTTAGACCACCTGAAAAGGGGGGGGTAATCTAGATTAGTTTATACCTTCATTACACAGCTATAAAAAAACCTTTGATCATGATAATGCTGAAGTGTTAGAGTTTTCAAAAATCCTGGGGAATGTGGTACATTGGGGAATCACAGACCTGAACAGTTCCAGCGATTGTAAGTGAAATGGAGCTGAATATTTTCATTGTGCCTCTCTGCTGTAGCAACAAAAAGAGCTTTCTGTGACATGTTATTTCAAAGTGACAATAAACAAGGCCAAGAGGAAAGAAGCAAAGAACAAAAGGTAAAAACAAATTAAATGTTTCAAAGCACACGCTAAGCGGGCAGAACCCTGCTTGGACCTGAGTTTTCTCCCCACCCACCCACCCACTTCACAAACCCCCACAGAGGTTACATCCCAACTCCACCATAGAGCCAGAAGATCCCTCATTAGCATTAATTCCACATCAGTATTAATTCATTTTGTAATAGTGTGTCATGAAATCCCACATTGTGGCATAAAAATGAAAGCAAAGTCCCCTACTGCAGCTTCCAGTCAGTCAATATCTGTGCTGATGTCATGAATTGTATGGGGAGTTTAAAAAACATTTTAGAAGGCAATATCCACAGTAGTGTGATTAGTTATTTTCAGGGATCCCTTTCATAATATGAGGAGGACTGACTAAGGTATCACTTAGTAACCTCAATGGATCAAATGGACCTGTACAGCAGTAGCCAAAACGGTATGTCAATAGGCCCAAATTTTGCCTCAACCAGCATAAAACAACCAAAGCAGTAGTTTGCATTTCTATTTCAGTTTTCCTCACTGGGTAAAGATGATCAACCCCCAAAACAAGGGTGTAAACAGTGCAAGAATCCCAGCAAATGAGCTGGGAACAAAACAAACCCAGAACATTATTCACTGAAGTCACACAGTGCGATCATCCAACATTTCCTGCCTGTTCAAAGTTCTTGAATTTAAACAGATGGCTTGTCAGTTTAAGTTCTCTGTCAGGTCAACAACAAAGCTGGCAGAGCAGCAAAAAAGATCGCAGGGTATCCTCAACCCATGTTTGGGCTGGGTGAGAAAGCTCATTCACTACATGTCTGACGTACACACTGATTTTGGAGGTAAATAGAAAGTTGCTGTAGGGGCACATTGGTAAAAAAAGTGCAAGTGGCAGGGAAAAGAAACAATGGAACTGTTAAACTTTGAGAATGTCACCAATGACAGCATCCCATTAAGCTTTGCCTGAATAACTCCTGTAGGCACTGAAGAACAGAAATTACCTGAATTGCAGCTTCAAGTAAGGATCCCAGAGGGGAGCACTGGTCCTCAAAAGTATGGCTGAGAGAGTACCCAGTGCTACTTCAAATTACGAATGGCCTTAAGTATTAACAAAAAACAAAAAACACACATTCTATACATTAGGAGGCTTGAGTGAATCTCTTTGTACAACACTAGCCATTAAGTACAGCACTGCTGTATACTGAACCTCTAATTATATAAGCTATGTGAAGCTCTATCCCAAACTAGAATTCTAAGTTAAAATGGTAGAAAGATGAGATGGAGAAAAATCTGCTTGGCTTGTTGAGATCAAATTAGTATTCTTGTCAGAATTAAAACCGCTAAAAAGAGTATAAACTTCACACTGAAGTTCCTGGTGCCACATCTCTGAGCATAGTCCCACTAACTGAACATTAGTAATAGCCTTCTGCTACTCCCTACCTTCCCCCCTCCCTCCAAAGGCAAAGCATCAGCAAACCAGGTTAACAAATCCACTCTATAATTTGTTAGAATTTAGCATTTAGCGCCATTTTTCTTAATGTGTGATTAAAAAAAAAAACAAGGTAAGTAACAGTAAAAGGCGCCTTTCATGCAGCAAATAAAGGAAAAACACATACAAAGTGCAACTTATTTAAGACCTGGTCATGTATGGCTGCTGCTGACTGAGTGCAGGAAGGGCAACTGAATCACAGAAGAAAACTTCTGGGCACAGACATGGAAGTAATTAAAAGCAAATAAACTATTTTTCTTTAATTTTTGAAGTTTGTGGTATCTCAAGAACCCACCTCCCTAAATTCATCTCTCTGAATTCATCTCACCTGCCTCTGTCAAGTTGTCTGGACAAGCCACTACAGTAAACAGCAGACTCAAATGAATATGCAAAAGTTCAGGAGTATTTCGAATCCTAGTGTCATTGAAGGTGTACTATTTCCTCCTTCACTCTCCTTATCCCACCTGCAGGAGGAGTTTAAATATTAGCCACAATTTCTAAAGTGGTTGGGGAGGAATAGCATGCCTCCTGGCTGTGCTACACTCATGCAGGGGAATTAAAGGACTCTCTCCTGCATTATATGTGTGTGTACATATATATATATATATATATATACACACACATACATTATATATATATACACACACACTAGCACCTCAAAGAGGGTGACAGCCAACAAATGATCATCAGGTATTAGAACTGAGTGGTTGGCAAGGTCTGGAGAAATAGGCAGATCCCTCCCAAGCGGATCAAAGCATTAAAGGAACTGAGCCATTTCCCACTAGATGCTTCCCTCAGCTTCCAGATGCTTGCTCCCGTTCCTCCTCCTCTGCAAAAAAGGCTTCAAGGTCCATTAGTTTCTGAATCAGGAGGGCATCTAGCTCTCTGCCCTGTAGTGCAGCCTTTTTTGCCCGGGTGAAACTACCCGCCACTTTAACTCTGCTTCGTGCCTTCCTCTTCCGGGGAATAGTGAAGTCCTGGAACTCCAGAATCCGCTTCCTCTTCTGCTGGCTGATAGAGATCAAGGATCCATTTTTCTCCTTGGGCTCCTCAAAGATGGTTTCCAGACACCTGGGAAGGGCAAAGGGTATAAGTTAGAATATCAGAGTAATATACTACTTTGTTCACAGAAGTGAAAGGAACCATCCTGCAGTGTCAGGGAAATGGACTATATGACTCAGGCCTTTAACATCTCTAACTTCTAGGATTCTACAATTCAATGATCCTTCCGGGGCCTCTCGCATGCAAACTTATCTGGAGCTCATGCTTCTAACCAATGACCACTTCTCTTTAGAAATAGTTTCACATCACCCAACTGTTAGTATATTTCCTGGATAGTTTCTTGTTGGTGCAAAGATATGCAGGTGGAATCTCCCTCTGCCCATTTTAGTCCAAAAGCGCAGACCAAGGAACAGAGGCATCTTTATCCTAAGGAACAGAGGCATTTAGACCTAGACAACGGATTTTAAAAAAAAAAAGGGGGGTGGGGGGAGAGATGTAAAATTGTCTGTAAAGCAGTATTCTTGGTATTTTGCACTGAGGGGGTCTGTCCAGACCCTATATTCCATGTCAGTATAAATTTGGAATATCTTGTTTGCTTTTGAATTTTGGAAACAATGGGTACTGTACATTGGCTGCACAATTAAATGAATGCAAATAAAAGGCAAATACAAAAAAGTGAAATTTAAACCTTCAACATCTATAAGTTCTCAATTTCTGCTACTGTAAACTTCCTGTCCTCAATCACTCACAGATATTAAGGACAGATTTTCAACCTGCTTTCTGAATTACCTTTCTTCAGCAGTTCAAATCAGAGCCATCATTTCAACTCTGTTTTGAAGGGTGCTTATTTTTCTCTTTTTATTTCCCAAAGCCCTGTAGTTTCATATCTCCAACCAGTTCAATTACATATGCCTCACCCCACCTGTTGGTGAATGTAACCAACCTGGTCGCTGGAGGGGACTTGTAGTTCTTGTTTGTGTAAATTTCTTCTAAACTAAATTCTTTCTTCTTCAGCCTGGAAAAACAAGTAGTGAATGAAGCCATGAAGCCAGGAGAATTTCAGAATCATCTTCCCCTACACAGGCAACCTGACATGGGGAAAATGTGGTTTTCCTCTCCCTCCTCAAACTCCATTAATTAATTTATAATGAGTTTTAGAAAGAGATCTGAGAAACTAGTTTTGATGAACCTTTCAAATGGTGCTTCAGGGAGTTGTGGGTTGTGACCTGGCATTTCTGCAAGGATGAATGCTCCTCCTAGCATGAAGTGACATTTCTAAACAATGATACTCAAAGGCAAAATAGAAAAATACCCTCACAGGTCACTGCCTTCTGGGTTATGAATAGGGGTCTACCAAATTCGTGGCTGTGTAAATCATGTCCATGAAATCTGGTCTCTGGCTGCCCAGCTCTGAAGACAGAGCAGAGAGCGACAGCTGCTGCCCAAGCACCCAGCTCTGAAGGCAGCACAACAGCCAGCAGCATTGGAGAAGTAAGGGTGGCAATACTGCAACCCCCTAATAGATTTGCAATTCTCTTTTGGGTTGGGGCCTCCAGTTTGAGAAACTCTGCAGAGAAATCACACATTTTTTGTGGGTTGGTCATGGCATAAATACACATCCATGAAATTTGCTATCTATGCCATGACCAACCCATGAAAAATGTGTGATTTCTCCACAATTTAAGTAGATCCCTAGTTATGAAAAATGGAGAGGAGGAAAAAACATTTCAATGGCACAAAAGATTAATTAATGGATTTCATCTCTTGAGACTTGGTTTAAAATTTGACTATAGACAATGGTAATTCTTTTGATGCAGTTTCAAATGTAATCTCTGAAGAAACATGTTATCCTCAACCATCCACCAACTTGCCACTTCTGCTCTTCAACAGTGGCCCTGGACTAGAACAGGTCAGACTCAAGTACATTGGAAAAGTTGTGTATGTCGTTGACATAGAGACTGCCCAAATTAATATTCAGCTTTGGTTTTCCTACATCCTGTTGGACAGTCAGGTAAATTGAGATTGCAGACAAAAAAAAATAATCTCAGAATTTGAGTTGGTAGGGGATTCTAGAAGGTCATCAGTTTTCTCTCCCTGAATTGTAGCAGGACTGATTTATTTCTAACATATCTGTGTCTACTTGAGTTATTCATGGCTAGACTGTAAGGGGAATTCCATCTCCTACCTTGGCAATTCATTCCATTGCTGCTTCTAAAGTTTTTCATATTTATCCTAAATATTACTTGGAGTAGTTCAAATCCATTACTCCTAGTTCTTTCTTTTCTGATTTATGAAAATTGATCTTTGTCCTCTGTAACATCCTATTTGTTTGGAGACAGCCATGTACCTCCTCATTCTTCTATCCAGACAACATACCCAGCTCTTAACCTTGGCTTATGGAGAAACTGAGTACCAAGACCACCTAACTAGGAAAAGACTAACTGGGCAAGTAGAGAGAATGGACAGAAGAGGAAAGCCATTTATTGGAATGGTGATGCTACAGTGCTGGACAGATGCCTTAGAAGTAGCAGATCCCAGTATCACTGTCCATTTAAGAGAGACATCTCACCTTTTTGGTCTGGGGAGTCCCATGGGGGTGAGGTTAGGATCTGGCTTGGGAACAGTTTTCCGGATCCGGATCTGAGAAACTCTCTTTGGCCTCTTCTCTGGCTCAGCCTTTTGGACAAAGAGTAAGAAATATAAAATAAAGGCGCAATTGCTTACCTATCAGCAGTGTTCTCTTCCACTTGGGGTCTCCATTTTAAGTGTGTGTAAGTAAAACATTGTTTGTACGAAGCTAAGGCAGGCTACATATCAGGGAAATTTTGTAGTATAACACTTTTTTGGCAACAAAATTTACATGCTCCAGGCAATACAAATGTATATCTATTTTTACTATAATGTATGAAACATCAAGCCATTCAGCAAGGAGAGTGACAGAGTGATGCAGCTTCACCACTGAGTTTCTTTAAATCAAAACTGGATGTTTTTCTTGAAGAAATGCTCTATTTCCACCATGGGATATTGGGCTTGATGCAGGAATCACGGGGACAAATTCTATGACTTAGGACATCAGACTAGATGGTTACAGAGGTCCCACTTGGCTTTAAAAAAAAAAATCAAATCAATGAATCTTGCTAGTGTTTGTCAGTGCAATATATCAAGGACTTTCTGGGAAAGGTAAGGAGGAAAGCAGTCTTCCAGAATTCTCTTCTCCTCATAGGCCCTCTCTATCCCTTTATGTTTTGCTTACCTCTTTCTGCTTCAGCAGCAGCTACTCCCAATTAACGCAGGAGTAGCACAGACCAGAGGAATGCAAGGAGCTATAGTGATCCAGGTCTTGTGTGCCTGGGGAACGAAGGTCCAAGCTCAGACCTAAACCCTAATCCTTGTCTAGTTGCAGTGCAACACTAGATTTCTAGGTTAACAAAGCCACCATTTTACTGTATGCACAAACACTGGCTGCCTGCCTACTTCCACTAATGAAGACAAGAAGCCACTCACTTTTTTCAGTTTGGTGGCGCTCTGGGATGTGGGACACAATGGGAGAGAAGCATCGAGTTCATCAAAGGGATGGACCTGTAATTCAGGTACTGAAAGCCTGAGTGGAGAGATTGCCGATTCCGGAAACATGCGAGACTTTGGTAGCAAATCACAGAGTGAACGTTCCAGCCTATAAATTTGAGGAGGGGAAAAAGAAAAAAAAAAAGGGGGGCGGGGGGATGAAGAAGAAAGAATATTTAGATTAATGCCGGATTTTTATTGTGACGGCATTCTAGAATCTAGGACATATTATAAATTAGAACCTTGACTGGATTGCTGTAACTGTTTCCTTTGTTCACTAGATGTATTTAAAAGGAGATTGGTCTCCCACATAAGCACCAAAGATACAGGAGAGTAAATACCAGTGTTTGAAGTCCAGCTCTTGAACAAGATAAAGTATCTGGGGTGAAAAAATGGACCACAATAATGTCATGTATCTTCATGACAAGCAGCACAGAAGGGCTTAAAGATTATCTACATTTGCTACATCCAGTCATCTACTGTTGTGTGTATATATGAAAACACACCCATTCAGAATCGGTGTTACACTGAGGTTTTGGCAGACAAACCCTTAAATGGATCTACCAAAACCTGAAAAGCCAGACTGCCAGAATGTGGAAAAACTCACATCCCCACCATATGTAACAAATATTACACGGTAAGACTCTTACCTTATCTCAGCACTCGTGGTCCTTGCAGCTTCTGTTCCGTGGACAGTCATGTGTGGTAACATGGCATAACTAGTTCAAAAAGAACAAAAAACAAACAAAAAGACAGCTAAATTAGGATTACACCAAAGAAGGGGACGAAAGACTTCATCAGTATAATCTAGCCTCCAAGGAAGCAAAGAAATGTCAGACATGTCAAATGACCCTCTCTCTACCCCACCCCATCCCCCAAAAAACCCGACATGACAGCAACCTACATTTGTCATTAGCGTCTAAGATTCATTGACAAATTATCCAGGAGGGAAATACTTCTATTTTCACTTCTTAACCAAAAAGTATGATGAAGAAAGTCAGAAAATTTCAGAAGGGGAGGAAGCTTGTTTTAAGTACGAAAGCTGGAGCTGTTTTCAAGAGAGCCTGGGTTCTCCATTCCAAGCTGGTTTTGTTTGTTTGTTTGTTTGTTTGAAAGGTAAATTTAAAGTAACAAAAAAAATAAGCCCCGACAGACTTGCCTGCCAAACAAAAGGAGCATGGAAGCCAAACAAGTATGATCAAGGACTTCCACAAGATTAACTCCACATCCCCTCTAACACCTGTTGGAGTGCTCTTAATTGATGGGAATATCCAAGTCTTGTCTATAAAGACTACTGGCTACACAGATCTATAGGAAGAAGACCTACACAGCAGTTTGGGATCTTCTAACACTAAGCTTCTATTTTTTGTATGTGCACTATTAGCATCACACACACAAGAAAAATTAAATAACTCAGTAATCTGGAACTGCCTTGACTTCATTTGTTAAGATTAAGGTCATGTCTACACTACAAAATTAAGTCAACCTAACCTAAGTTGGCATACAGCCGCCACAGTAATTACATCACTTCTGCATGTCTACACTTTGCTCCTTGTGTCGGTGGTGTGTGTCCTCACCAGGGGTGCCTGTATTAATTGTATTGTTAGTGTGGGGCACTGTGGGACAGCTCCTGAAAGCCAAAGTAAGCTACGCAGTGTCAGTGTAGACACACACTGACACTGCATCGACCTAAGTACATTAACTGTGACTCTACACTGCTAGTGGAGGTGGAGTTATTAAGTCAGCAAGCAGAGCAGTTACGTTGGCAGGAGCAAAATTTAATTGTAGACACTTCCATAGTTAGGTTGACATGACTTCCATCAAATTAACTCTGTAGTGTACACCAGACCCAAGTCCCTTATCTGTTCTCTCCATTTGCCTATAGCTAAATATATTCAACCCTACTAAACTTAGAAAGCTTGAAACTTTGTTTTCCATGTATCCCAATCTGTCTGTTAAGGAGCGTATATACTTTTGCCGTAGATTGCAGACAGCATGGCAGCAGTAGGCATGAACGACACTTACATAGATACCCAATGAATTTATTTACCACATTTATTATTAAGTGCCACACGTACAGTGCTTCCTCTCCACCAGTATTCTAGTTGCTACTAGTCTGTCAGTGCTAGAATTTGAACTGGTATGTGCATGGAAGTCTCACCTGTTGGTAACAAAATATTCTGCTTTATGCAGTAAAAATGCAGGTAAGACTGATGAAAACATTCCACTCCTCTAAAAAGTTTAGTCTCAGAAAGGCAGTAATGTGGAAAAAGGTTTTGCTTATAGTAAAAATTCTGATCACTATCTGGTAGCAACAGCTTTACAGGAAGGAAAAACTATTCCAGTGGTTCACTGCCTTTTCAGTTATGAAAAAGCCAAAGCTAAGTGAAAGAATCCAACTGGAAGGGAACTTTCTCATCACAAGAAAAGGTCCATGTGAAGCTTAGGACTGCTATGATTGATAGTGTCAAACTCTGCTGACACTCGTACATGTCAAATCCTTTCCTGATATTCACCCATCCTCATCAGAATAGCTTAATGAATTTTTTTATCCTATTAAGTGTGGGCAAGGAGATGGTTACTTGACCTTGGCATATATTGCAGCAAATATATTTCTCCACAAAGCAGCAGCAATTCCTTTATGAAAGATTGTTTGAGTACAAGAATCAGTCCCCCTCGCACTTCTGCCTAATTTAGAAATTACACCCCTTTTTTTTAAAAAAAATGAACAGCTTACTAGTTTACCCAAATATTTATAACATGTTTTGCATTTTTAAATTTTTTAAATTATATTTCACAGTTTCTGTTTTAAACATTTCAGCTGGCTTTTCCTCCCACATTGTCTTATGACCAAATCCTTCAAAATGTCACTTTTGTTGTCTATTTTAGAAGCAGAATTTGCTCAGTGCTCTACTTGAGAGTTCATTGAGTATCACCCTTTCCAGCTATTATAGCATGCTCCAATAACTTCTCTTTAAAGAAGCTGTGAGTGGGACAGAAGAGTCAACCACAATTTCTTCTCACTTTAAGAGTGTAACATTTCTTGAACTGAATTTTAGGGACAGCATACTGCATTTCAGTCTCTTGTTATCTGTCCAGAGAAGTACTTAGATTTTACTTGGCTTCTCTCCATTAGTAATAAAGAACATTTCACAGTGATTTTTTAAAATTGGCCTTTAGATGCAGGGATTAAATTTTCACTTATGTTAACTGACTGATAGTCTGCAATTACAGCACAGCCTGTTAGACAGTCTGACTTGGGTGGGAAAAAGAGTGGGAAGAAAGACTGATGCCCATAAAACTAGCTTATCAAGTGCTGCATTCAGCATTAGCTTCCCATGCCAAGTGCTACATCTCTCAACACAAGAGACTAAAAACTCACCCGATACACAGATGTAAATTTTTCAAAAGGGTTTACATTTTTCTTACGATTAGTGGTGGTGATTAAGAATTACCAACTCTGTTCAGTTCTCAAACTGTAGCTGGACCTGGTCACTCCAACACAGTTAAGAATCTATATTATAGAAAGCTGTACATGAAATATTGCTTCACAAAGTCTGGCAGAGAGATCACAGCTCCACAGGATGATTGATTATAAAGCTGGTTCCGTAGGACACTATTTAGCTCCATTCTTTTATTCCCTAGGAGTTTTATTTAAAAAGTTCCAAAGCTTATGCTTTACACTTGAACTAGTATAGAAGGTTTTGTCAAGACCTTGGTAGACTAAGAGAATTTACATCAGTAGATTGAATACTTAATTAGCTCTGGCCAGCAAGGGCCGCTTTAAACCTCAGGGGTCTCAGATCACAGATAGTGAAATGTATGTAATTAGTTATCTGGTAAAATTTTTGCCTACACCAAAGAGGGACACAGAGAAGCCAGGTTCAACGTTTCTTTAGAGATCACAGTGGTAGGCAAGAGAATTCATCAGCTTATCTATTTTAATTTATAGGCTTTTCTATAGTTCTCATAATTGTAGTATTTGAGTACCTCTCAAACAGCCCACCCCTGTGAAGTTAGGCAGCAGAATTATCCTATATTATAGATGGGACAACTAAGGCACAGAAAGGTCACGCAGGAAGCTTGCAGCATCTGCAGAGCCAGTGGTCCCATCTCTCTTCATTCCCCATGTAATGCCTTAACAAGTCCACCCTTCCTCTCATGCAATTAGCAGCAAAAAACAAACAAACAGTCTTTATTCCTCTCTCACTCCTATTTAGTTTGATAAAAAGGCCAAAATTCATCAGTGATCTCAATGGAGCTGCACTTATTTATGCTAAGAGTGCATCTTGCAGAACGGTCAACAGGAATAGTTATACAGAACAAGTTACAATTAAAATCAATGTAGAACAGTTCATTAGAATGCAATTAAAAGTTTAACTGAGTGCACCACAATTATTCCTTTCTGTTCAGATTTGGAATTTGCACAGCCACGTAAGCCCATCTTGTCACGGCTCGAGCTAGACTGGTAGCTCAGGTGTCTGAAAAACGTTCCTACCTCAAAAATCCAGTGGCTCTGCAGTCATTTAGAACAGAGTTAGTGAAGTAGCTCATCTTTCTGCAATATATATTCTGGTGCATGGTGTGTATGTATTGCAGGGAGGGAGAAGAAGAGTTAGCGGTTCTGCCAGAAGAGGAGATTATTAAAGAAACCAATGAAAACGTACTCAAATTCAGATAACAGAGACGGTTCTGTATGGAAGTGTCTTCTATTGAGCCATTTCCTGAGTGGAGTGTGCAAGGTTAAACAGGAAGTACCGGAAACTGACCCTCTACTCCAAGCTTTAATACCCCTCTCCCTCCCCAAAAGCTGCAACTATATACACTATGTATTTATTCTCAGAAAGAAGTTGATGGATTTTACCTGTTCTCGATGCCCAGACTTGGCTGCCACTTGCAGTGATTGGGATGGAGAGGAGTGAATTCGGAGGGACAGGCAGAAGGACCATGCTGGCTCCATATGGAAAGTACCCTGCCCAGTGAGTAGGGCAATGAAGAGAAGAGGTCATCGGATACGGAAGTTGGAGACCTTAACCCTTTCAAGCCCTGTGTGAATTGTGACATAAACAGTCTCTGGACAGTAGGAATTCGACTGGTTACATTTCTTCTTCTTGTCCAGATCCTGTAACATCCAGGGGAAGAAAGTGCTAACACTGTGTGAAGGCCAAGCATGGAGCACCCTGTTCTTCTTTTAGCTATGGGATTTCTCCTAATGTCATGACTAGGGATTACGGCCTCTGTGGTTGCTCGAGATAGAGCAGAAGACTGCAGCTCCTTACTGAGATTAGTGTCTTCCCCGAAAGCTGCTGTACCTGAGCAGCTTGGGGACAGGAGGAAAGAGAAGGTCCATTTTGAAGGCTGTGACGGATGTAACGGTGCCTCTCCTAAAGCTGGTACATCAGGGACACACTGTTGGGATGCAATCCCCCTGAGGTTTATCAAAGAATCCGAGTCCAATTTTATGTGAAAAGAAATTGGGGAAATGGGGGTATTGAAGACGGATGATGGAATGTTACTACTACTACAGTCTAAAATGTGTATTTTGGTGGAGTCTACAGGATAAAGTGCCAACGGCTGAAGGTTGAACATCTTGGTGCACAAGCCATCAGCCTGGTGAGAATTTAACTTCATGTTAATGCATGAAAAAACTTCCAGTAGCTTTTTAGATCTAAGTTGGCTGAACCTTTCAACCACTGGATGGTCAGAGGAACATTGCAGAGTCTTTAACGTGTGGATGCTTTTGGGTGGGGCCAGCAGTTTACTGGCCATAGTAGACAGCCTGCTTAACAGTGTTGGTTCTTTGGTACATTTACTAAGTTTCAAGCTGTTCAACAAACTGCACCTATTGGCTCTCTGCTTTGACATGTGGTCCAGTCTCTTGGCTATTTCTGGTTCCATTACTGATGGGTTACATGCAAAATATACAGCGCTGAGGAGTTTGTGTTCTTGCGTAGGAACAGTTTCAGGGGAATTCCTTATAAAAGCTGAGCTTTTAACTTTAATTTTTCTTACAGTATTGAGCTCATCTGATGTGGGAACCTTCCTTCGTGGCTGCTTCTTTAATGAAAAAAGTCCTCTTAGTTTGTGTGTACTTCCAAAGGCACCATGGATTTCATCATCCCCAGCAAAGCTTTTAGCTTGTGGTTCAGAGAGAGAAACAGGAATGAAAGGGGTATTATCTGCTGACAATTCAATGTGGGTCCCTAAATGAAAGCTCAGGCTTTCCACTTCAGAGTCCATAGTCTTTAAATGCTCTGCATTATCATCATCATCCTTGGAAATCTTTGGCCTTTTGGCTTCTTGTAAAGTGCTATATATTTGTTTATTGTCACTATCATTTATACTGCTCATGACAGCGAAGAGCTGCTCTCTAGGACCTTCAGTCTTCATGACTCTTGAAGATGTCACCAGTTCATTTGAAGAATTATCTAAAGGCTCACTATCAAACACCACGCTCTCCTGCAATGGGATTTTTGCTTTCTGTTGGTCTTTTGACTCCTTTATTTGCTGTGCCTGCCCCACACGGAGTAGGATGTTTTGAGCTGGATGTACTTCAGTCTCCTCACACATCTTTCGCTTAAGAGTTTGACATTCACCTACTTTGTCCAATCTCTCTGCATCAGACACCTCATTTTCTGCACTGATTGAGTCATGTGGCGTCTTTATTTGGTCTCCTATAACCTCCTTCCTGTTGTCTTTGCTCTGTGAACTTAATTCATAAGGCAGACACACTTCACTGCAATCGAGACATTTTAAAGGTGTTTCTGTGTCGTTTTTTGACGGCTTATTGCTACATATTGTGTTATAATGGACTTCTGACGTTTCTTTGTTAACTAAGTCTTTAGATTGCAAATAACTGTCTACGATTTCTGAAAGCAACTTGACATCTCCTAATTCTGAGTGATCTTTAACGCAAGTTTTTCCTTTATCTGAAACGTTATTCAAACTACATTCTGGGATCTGTTCATTAGAGTAGGCTTGTGAAGGCTTTTCATAAGGCTCAGCCTTCAGAGGCACACAGCTTCTAACTTTGTCACCAGAAAATTTCAAGTCTTCTAGCAAAACTCCTAAATAATTTTTATGGTCAAAAATGGAATGCATTGGCATCTTTATTTTTTCTGCAGTTACTGCACTTTGCCTCTGGTCTTTTACAGATGGTCTTTTAAACTTCTGTACACAATCAATACTGTCTGATGAAATTACATCCATCTCTTTTACAATTGGCTCACTATCCCCTGCACTTACAGACCTCTCCTTGCTGTGAGCATGAGAAGCCGTACACACTTCTAATTTAACTGCATCGTTTAGGGAGCTAATTGCTTTTTCTCTCTCTTCAGATGCGCTGTAGTTGCCATCAGCTCTTCTTTCAAATGACTCTATCAGCTCAAGAGGTTCTATAGCAGAATAGTCATTACAGAGAGCATTTGCTGAAGATGAATCCTGGTCAACTATCTGTGCATTCTCTGATGATGCAGGCAGCTCATCTTTTTGAGGCAGGCAGATTTCTGAGTTCTGAGCCAAAGGTGTTTTTGAAGTTACACCTTTCAAACTGGAAAGCTCTTGGTTTGCACAGAACTCTTCAGATTGCACTGGATTCACTCTCTCTGGACCATCAGCAACCGTAAAAGTCACAAGTTCTGGCTGAGGACAAGCTTTATTTCTTTCTATGATTCTATGATTTACTGAAGAATCCAACAGTAAGCATGTTTCATTTGTGATCTCTGGAACGAGAGTCATATCTTCTGGTGCACATGAAAGACTCTTGCAGGCTGATTGTGAGACAGAAAAGGATTCAACAATGGTCTTAATTTTATTTTCCGGGCCCATAACCAAGCTGCCCATGTTCAATAATGCAGAAAGTTTGGTATTTTCTGCCAATATTGTAAGTTCTTTTTGATCTTCCTTTGCACTACTGATAGAGTCTGTGTATTCTGAATGGTCCGCATTTACCAGACTTTTAGAAGAACTATAACCCACCATACTTCCTTTGAAAGTTCCTTGATCTTCCCTTGTACTGCTACCTACATTATAATATTCTTTTAATTCTACTTTCTCCCCTTCCGATAGATCACTGATGGAATCTGTGTATTCTGAACAGTCTGTATCTACCATACTATTGGAAGAGTTATCCACCATTACGTCTTTGAAAGTTCCTTGAAAACTCTTTTCTCTTAAAGACTCATGAACCAATGGAGTTGTGTCTTCATCTTTCTTTAGAGTTAATGGTTCATTTTCCTTGAAGCGGATAGATCTTTTAGGTTCATCCACTGAACTTGTCATAGTTTGTACACCAGTGTTCGATATTTGCTTATTTGAGATGTCTAAGTCATACTGTTGGAACTCTAGAACTTCATCGGCTACTCGGGTTTCATTTTGCTTGTATGAAACTGGCCCATTAAGCTCACTTTGACATGCAAGATATTGATTTTCCACCTGACAAATGGTCTCATTTGGTTGCTTTGAATGTTTAAAACCCGACAATTCTAAGTCAAAGGATTCGTCCAAATGTTTTTCATGACTTGGGATGCCAGAGTCTGTGTCACTCTTTGAAGTAGTGCCTTTGGAAAGATTGTATTCACAAGGTAACACAATCTTCTTGTACATCTTTAGTTCTCCCTCTCCCAGGACTACTGTTGTGTTGCCAAGTTCAAGATGGATACCAAATATGTTTTTTTTCAAATCTCTGTTGACTGACTGTTCACTAGTCTCATTTTGGTGACTGCCTTTATGAGCCTTTACACTATCCACAGTTTCTATTCTATCAATTTCATCTTTCTGTAATTCATAAGAGTTAATTTGTTCTTGTCCCTTATCTGTATCAGAAGTTCTCTCTCTGGTGCCAGAATCTAGCCTTTCCTCTGTTATTTCACTATGGTCATCATAGAGTTTCGAGCTTTCTACTTCAACATTTGTATTTGAAATCTCCACTTCTGATAATCTAGTAGTGGACTCATCTGGAGTGCAAGCTGAATGCAATAGCTTTTCTACTGTGGAAGTACGACTTGCCATATAATGAAACATATTGCTGCAATTCCAACTATCTTCACAAGGAACAGATTCACATGCTACATGAGTGTTCTCCTCGGAAGGGTTGACTGCCTTTTTATCATTATGTATAAGTAAGTCTCCTGTTTCCAAGCCACTGACTTCTTCAGTCTTCAATTTAGCCTGCGCTTTAAAGGAATCCTTGTTCAGTGTAGCATTATCCAAGCTGGTACTATCTGATAAGATGAAGCAGGTCTTGACAGCTGAACAGTGGTCTTTTATACACTGGTCATTATGAGTACATATGTCACTTTCTTCATTTTCCATATCCGTGACCATCTTCTCTGTATCCCCCAGTGCAGAGTGCATGCTCTTCTGGGAACCTTTACTTGCTACATTAGAAGTATTGAAACTCCTGTGATTTAGTAAAGACAATTCTTCCTTTTTATGAAGCAGAAGGCCCGCATGTTGTGCCTCCACTTTTGCAGAAGAAATGATGGATTCTTTCTTAGACAGCCTGTCCAGGTACACATCTCTGTTTGAAACTGCATCAGCATTACAAGAAGAAAGTTCACTTATAACCCCGAGAGACACTCTTGATTTTTCTGCATCACAACTAAGAGCTTCATCTAGTGTGTAAGCAAAGTTAGTTTCTTTGCATGTAGGCAGGTTGACATTAACACTATTTGCTTCTGGAGCTTTACCAAAACTGTTGTTCAGATCTTCTACCACTGAACTGCTGTTGGTTTCCTTTTCAAACAGTTGTGCCTCAAGGGAAACTTCATCTGCCTTGGAGCCATAGTCCAGAAAATCATGAACAGTGGGAGGAGAATTTGCATATTTATTGTAGATATTTTTAGAGCATGTATGCACGGCTCCAGTCTGAATACTGACAAGGTTTTTTGTGTCCACCAACAGAGTTCTATTTTCTTTTGTATGTTGTTTTACTACATCACCCCAGCATACATCATTAATACATATTTGCCACTGGTCCCCATCCTTTTTTAAGTTATTAATTTCTGAAGGGATTCTTAAATCTCCTTTTGGAAACTCCTCAGTTGATGAAGCAACAGAACTAGGAACTGGCGAATTAGAGCTCTCTGAATGAACATTTTCTTGAATATCATACCCACTATCCATGCCACAACTGTTCTTCATAGCAGTTTCTCTCTGGATTTCAGCAACTTTCCCATAACCATAATTGTATGAATGGTCAGTGCAACTATCCATTTCCAATTGTTCAGCCTCATCACTGGACATTTCTTCACTCTGCACTGGAGAGAGCTGTTCTTCTATCACAGGTTTGGAGATCCAGTTCTCTAGAAACTCAGTTCTTTGACTATCACCATCACAGCTTGGGCTTTCTATCTCTTCAGGAAGACACTCCTCCTGTTTTTCACAGATCTCAGTAGTGTTGTCTTCCAGTGGCATATTTCCAGATTCCAGACTACACAAACTTCTTAATGAACCACATAATGCTTCAGAGCTTTCTTTTATGAGAAGCATATCAACTTCAACACTACTTTTAGATACAGGAACAGCACTGTTGTTATGAAGGCTGTTTTCTTCATCTTGCTGGTAAGTCTGGTAACTGGCAGGTGCTGCATTAGTTTCATTAACATGGCTTGATCTAGACAACTCTACTTCTCCAGTCTCTGAATCAAAAATAGCACAACCCATTGCGGTCAATGACATTGTAGTACAGGCTGTTAATCCTTTATATTCTCGCTTTTCTTGTGGATGTTCTTCTGTTGATCCAGTCTCCACAACTGTTAAAGGCTCTAAGGGAACTAAGGTGTTGGTTTCTGAAACCTCACCACTGGCCGTGATAGTGTCTATATCTGGGCATTCATTGTTCTCAGATGGAAGACCTTTACTCACTCTGTCATTCCTGTATCCTGCTTTACTAAATATCCTAGTCCCATCAGCCTTCATACCTTGTACTTCTTCAGTGGGCTTTGGCAGAATTTCAGGTGTCACCTGTACATTTGTTTGGTTTTCTTCTGCACAAGGAAAAATAAATAAATAAATAAATAAATAAAAATCAGTACTGCACACTAAATTAAAAAAACCTTCCATTTGACTTTCTTCTCTACTTAATATACAATTACGAACAGCACACTTTTGCTAATTGATCATTAATCACTTTGACAAACCCCAACACTAGTTTACTTTAAAACAAATCAAAATTCTATTTTAATCCTAACTGTAACCTATTTGCATGGATATTAAACATAACTGGTATGGATCCAATATTATCAATTTCCAGATCACTGTAATTCAGGAGTTCAGAGCCAGAGATCATATGAGTTCTATCAAACTAGTGCTTATTTTCAGTAGCAGTTTTCTATGATGAATAGCAAATTACAATATGTACAGATTCAGAAGAGTGGGAAGTAGACAAGATGTGTATTTAAATTATCTGGTGGGACAGAGTCAGCGGTTTCAAAACTGAATGAATTTATACTCTCTTAATTGTATTACAGGAGAGAAGATTAAAAAGTCTCCTCTTACTATAACTTTTGTACTGCCAACTACTGTTCTCATGCAGACAAGGAACTAGAGGAAAATATGTATGCACAGTTGAAATGAAATTTTGCAATGGAGCAACTGTTTCAAGAGCATTTTGTATTTTTATTCCCTTTCTCTCTTCCAATCTATCCAAATGTTACCAAGGTTAAAAGTAAGAAGCTTGAGGTGGAAGAGACCCATTAGATTGTCCAAGTCCATTTCAATACCGAAACAGTCTGATTACATCTTCTTTTTCTTAAATCTCTTTACTAATGCCTCTTCTTTCTCTACAACAAAAGGAGTGCCTCAGTTTCACCTTCGAATATTTTAATAAATCTGTTTCCATGTGTATCTTCTTTTCTAACCACTTCCTTTAGAGCGTTCTCCCACTCTTGGGTAAAAAGGATTTTCCTTTTAGTAGCCTCTACTTCTGTGCCAACTAGCTTCCTTCAATTCATTTCATTTGTAAATGTTTCCTAGTTTGATATTTCTGGATTGGGAATCCATGCTCCTTTTATATAGGTGTTCAGCACGTTATCACTAAGATCACCAAAGATGTCTATGTGTATGGCTCCATGAACACACTTAGCATTCTATTTATTCTCTATCACTGCCTAATCCCTGAAGTGCCACCGCGTGCAGAACTCTTCCGCCAAAGGAAGCGTCCAATTAAGCTTGCAGGTCTATCTTATCCAACTGGTAAACATATTGATAGAGGTTCAAGTGTGCCTTACAAATTCCATCAGACTGCACTGAGATGAACTGTATATTTTGAGTGCCCTTCTGACATCTACAGAGTATTGAACACAAGTGCTGTATTCCATACACATGTAGACGGTTACTTAGCCAAGGTGTCCTGGGGAACCTTCCGGTGTCAGGATAGAGTCAAGTCTATTTTCTGTTGAATGCAGTGTGCTATTATGCTGCAATGTGGGATTTTAAAGTCCGATATTTTAGATGTATTGTCAAGCCCTGATTTAGGGACTTCAGAACATATCTTTGGCCTTGACTTGTACAGTACTGCATGATTGCACCTCCATTGGTACTTGAACCCATGACCAGGCTCTAGAATACAGGCTGTTGGGCAACTTCATGTGATGTATGTAAGGTGGTGTAGAAGGCCAGCCTTCCCTTTTCAATTACTCCCTTTCAAGTGTCATGCAGCTAAACTTCACTTTTCTGGCTCATGTTCAGAACTGGACCCCCAACTGCATAATCTCTCCTGCAGGGAAAGAAGATGGGCAGATAGACCAATAGACTGATCAGGTCAGAAGACCAAGGCTCTTTGGACACTAAGGAACAATCAGAATCACCTTGGCTTTGTATCATTTTGCAGAGTATGAATACAGGTGGCAAGACATACAGAAAGGATTTCAGCCATCTCTTGGACAGGATGTCAATTGCTGTACCCTTGTGGTTCCTTCTCCTGGAGGTGCCTTGTTGCTCAATCTTGACATGATTAGATCCAGCGAGAGTGCACCCAAAAACCTGACTTGCAATTAAAAAAATAATCTTGAGATGGAGGTTCCACTTGCTTGAGTATATTAACTGTCTGCTGAGCCAGCTTACCAGGACAGTAGATTTTCATTTTATGAGCGCCTGTCATGGATCCTTCCTCCTTTTGTACTGATTTCCTTTGTGTGTGTGCACCCCAGCTGTTCAGGTGGCATCTACAGTTATCAAAATGCTGCTCTGGTTCAGTAATCCTGTGAGCAGCTAGATACATATTGTTCTTTAGTCATTAGCCCAGAGACTTAGCCATCTTTCCTGGAACGTAGGTGCCACAGGTTGATAAATTGGTAAAATATGCCAGGGCAATTAGAGAAGAAAACTGACAATTTCACATGTAGCGTCTTGCCCAACAGCATGACACTTAGAAACAACAGTCCTTGGCTTTTTTGTAGTTAGGGACCTCTTTGGCTGTGTGTTTAGCATCCAAGCTCTTTCCTCTGCAGAGAGCTCTTTGTGGCTCTTGCTATCAATTCACACTCTACAGTGAAAGATCAACTTTTCCGGCATCTACTGATTCTTGTGCTGACTTATGACAATACTGTTCTTATCTAAATATTGAGCTGCATACTGGCTAGCCATTTCCACTTATTCTCTGTGAGGGCACTCTTAGGCCTGGTCTACACTAGGACTTTAATTCGGATTTAGCTGCCTTAATCCGAATTAACCCTTCACCCGTCCACACTACAGAGCCAGTTAATT